>NC_081408.1:318010648-318380648 GCF_030272615.1 Cryptomeria japonica
TAGTGGCATCTACTATAAATTGGATGTTGACTTTAGTTATAAGCAAGATTTTGAATGTTAAATTCTAGCTTTTTAACATTTATGCTCCGTCAAGATTTCAAAGGAAGAGTAAGTTATGGGGTGAATTAAAGAGGATTTCTTCTCCCTTAAAACATGGTTCCTTTATTATCTTTGGGGGTGATTTTAATGCTATCACTGATTTAGATGAGAAAAGAGGAGGTGTTTTCCCCAATAAAAGGATTATGGATGACTTTGAAGATTTCATTTATGATATGAGCCCTTTTGATTGTAAGTCTCAGAATGGGGTTTTCACATGGACAAACATGAGAAGGTATTTTTTGTAGATTGCTGAGAGATTAAATCTGTTTTTGTTATCTGAGAATTGAATTGATTTAGATTTTGAATTCTTTTCTTCTATTCTACTGGTCTCGAGTTTTGATCATTTTCCAATTTCCCTTTCAGTTATTGAGGATAGGGCTTCTTTTAAGTCTCCATTTAAATTTGAGCTCATGTGGTTTAGGGATTCTTCCTTTTTGCCTCTTCTTATGAAATGGTGGAATTCTGCTCCTTTTTGTTTTGGGTCCCATATGTTTCAGATTGCTAAGAAGTTAAGTAATTTGAAATTGAATATTAGGGAATATAATATCTCGCATTTTAAGAACAATTTTCAGGAGAAACAAAGGATTCAAGATATGATTGAGTGTTTTAATACTCATGTGCTTCAACATGGTATGGTGCCACAAGTTTTTGATGAACTGAAGTCACTAAAATTACAACTTGAGGAGGTGTTAGCTAGAGAGGAAATCTATTGGAGATAGAAATCTAGAGAGTTATGGCTTTTAGATGGTGACAGGAACACAAAATTTTTGCATTCTTCAACTAAGATTAAAAGATGTAAGAATAGGATATCTTGTATTCAGTGTCAAAATGGGAATTTATTGATAGAGCCAGAGGACATTGCTTCAGAGGCAGTTAGGTTTTTTAAGTCATTATTATCTTTGGAAAATGGAAATCTCAGCAATGATATTATATCTAATATTCCTCCTTTGGTATCTTTGGAAGACAACAAGATGTTGATGTCTCCCTTTTCCTTAGAAGAAGTTAAGAGTGTTGTCTTTGCCATGAATCCGGATAAAGCTCTGAGACCAGATGGTTTTACTCCTTTTTTTTTTCCAGAAATGTTGGGATTTTGTGGGAGACGATATTTTATTGGCTCTTGAGGAAGCTAGGAGAAACAGGTCTATTTTAAAAGAACTTAATACTACAATGATTGCAATTATTCCTAAAAAAGAGGATACTAAGACTTTTACTGACTTCTGCCCCATTGCTTTATGTAACACTTTGTATAAGATATTTACGAAGGCAATTTCCCTTAGGTTGGCAAAAAATCTACCTAGGATCATTTCATTGGAGCAAGGTGGTTTTGTTCCTAGAAGGGAGACGACAAAGGGTGCAATTGTAGCACATGAGGTGTTGCATTCTATTTCCACCCGAAGAACCCCAACCATGATACTTAAACTAGACATGATGAAGGCTTATGATAGAGTAGAGTGGGGGGCTTTATGTGTTGTTCTTGAGAAGTTAGGTTTTTCCAAGGCCTGGGTCAAATGGATCCATGCATGTATTTGTTCTACAAGATTCTCAGTTTTAATTAATGGTTCTCCTTGTGGTTTTTTCACTTCCTCTTGGGGTTTGAGACAAGGAGATCCCCTTTCTCCCTTTTTGTTTATTCTCCTAGCCGTAACCTTTAGTTGGGTTATTAGGGTTGATAAAGTGGGGGGGCTTTGGAAAGGTATAAGGATTCAGAATATTCCCCAAAGTATTTCTCATTGTCTCTTTGTAGATGATACTCTGTTATTTGGACATGCTTCATTAGTTGAGGCAAAAGTGATTAAAGGAATAATACAAAATTGTGCATCATTTTCTGGTCAGAAAGTGAATGGTGATAAATCAAATATTTTTTTCCTTAATACATCACAACTGGTTCAGCATAGGTTGCAATCCTTTTGGGGATTTGAGACTGGAAGTATTCCATGTACTTACCTTGGGATTCCTTTCTTTGCTAAACAGGATAAGATTGGTTTTTGGGATAAGATTATTTCGGTCATTTCTAAAAGAATTCTCTCATGGAATCATAGATGGTTAACTTTGGTGGGTAAAATTATTCTCATCAAGTCCATTTTGAATGTTGTTCCCATATATCTCATGTTTGTTTTGAAGTCTCCAAAAGCAGCTATTGTTAGTTTACAGGATACTCTTAGAGATTTTCTTTGGAACAATAATAAAGATGGCAAGAAGAAACTCCCTTTAGTTGCATGGGATAAGGTATGTTTGCCTAAGGAACTTTGCGGAACAAAAATTCAGACTCTAGAGAATCAGAATTTAGCCTTAGGTGCTAAGTTGGTTTTGAAATTATATGATAAGCCTAGCTCCTTATGGGCACAGATTAGGTTTGCCAAATATTTAAATAATGGACTGAGAGAGTAAATTTTTAAAGTCTCAAATTTGCCTTCGGGTTCTGCTATTTGGAATTTCCTTTGTAAATGTAGATCAGTTATTTTTCCTCATCTCTCATGGATTTTTCATAATGGTAGAAAGGTCAGATTCTGGGATGAAGTATGGAATGGACACACACCTTTGGTGAATACTAGGGATTGGTCTCCTCTGATCACTATTCTTTTCTCCCTTTGGGATGTTTTTGTAGCAGATTATTTTGAAATTGTGACTACTGGACCCCTTAAGCTAGATAGATGGAAGTCGATTGATTTCTTAGATGTTGATCAAAGCATGAAATTAGATTTTGAGAAGATTTTGGTGGATAGAATTATATTTCTTTTTTATTCTGAGGATGAACTTATTTGGACAAAGAATATTTCTAGTAAGTACACTGTTAAAGATGGTTACAACTCTCTTATGGTTGCTAAAGATTTATCTTCTTGGCCTTATAAGTTATTTTGGCATTCGGCTTGTCTTCCTAAAGTTGGAGCCTTTTCTTGGTTGTTAGTTCAGGATAGAATCCTTACAGGTATGAGACTAGACAGGCTTGGTATTATTGTTGTTTTCCCTTGTGTCCTTTGTAACAAAAATTTGGAATCTTCTTCACACCTGTTCTCACATTGTGATTATGCTTATGAATGTTGGAAGTGGTTGTTTGAGAAGTTAAATATATCCTTTGTTATTGGTAAGGATATCATTTCCCATTTTAGATCTTGGCCCTTTATGTTTGCCTCATCTTTTTATGCATGCCTTTGAATCATATCTCCATCTATTGTGATCTGGAATGCTTGGCTAGAGAGAAACAACAGGATATTTAAAAAAACAAGGTCTCCTGTGTCTGAGGTTCTATTAAAAATTGAGTCTTCAATCTCTGAGGTTTCTTTGTCATTTATTTATAAGAATTTGGGAAATCTTACTTCTTTTTCACACCAGGATAGTAGAGTTACTAGAGTTTGGAAGCTGCTATTAGTTTTACCCTCTCATGGTTCAATTTTAAAAAAGAATGATGCAATAGGTAAGAGATGCTTGGCTAGATGAAAACCTCCTCCATAGGGGCACTTTAAACTGAATTTTGATGGGGCCTCTCATGGTAACCCTGGGTCGGTTGAGGTAGGCATGGTAATTTATCATCACAATGCAAATTTTATTCGAGCTAAGTGTCATGCTATTGGTTTTAAAACTAACAATTATGCGGAATTTCATGCTTTGTCTTTTGGATTGGATATGGCAATCTCTTTGGGAATTAAGGACTTAGTAATTGAAGGTGATTCTATGGTGATTATTTAATGTGTTATGAAAAAGAAATTGAATTGTTGGAATTTGCAGTATATACTTGATCCCATTTTACAAAAGTTAAAATTGTTTGAATCTTTCTTGGTATCCCATTGTTATAGAGAAGTTAATAAGATTGCAAATTATTTGGTAAATTTAGCCATTGATAGCAATGCTAATTAGTGAGAGGTGGGTTTTGAGGAAATTCCTTCTAGGTTATGGGAAGGTTTGCAGCAATAGTCATATGATTTTCTTGAGTAATGTTGATGTAAAATTTTATGATGATAATTATTCATGATTTCCCCTTTCATTTCAAGTATTCATGTTCGTTGTCTGGATGAGAGTTCGAGCTCATGGTATTTGATACAATATTATTTTTCAAAAGGTTTTTTGATACTTTCTTTTTTGGCAGGAAGGTTTTTGGCTCATGGGATTTGGCACAGGGCTTTGGAAAATTTTGTCTTCTTCCATTGATAGCAGCTGTGGAGTCTACATTTGAAAATTATCCGATGGGTTTTTTTTTTGGCAAATTGTCATATGGGCTCTATGCAAAACTGATATTATATGTGTTGTGACCGCATTTTGTATGTGGTTTTGGGCGGGGTGTATAAACTGATCCGTTAGATACTATAGGTTTATTTTATGAGCTGTGACCGAAGGTTTTCTTCCTAGGGTTATTTTCTCTCGTATACTCTTTGAATCCTATGTAAAAAATAAAAAATATTAATTAAAAAATTTAGTGGAATAATCCACTTTTATTGAAAAAAAAAAAATGATATTCTTTTTGGATTAAATGAATCAAATAACTTTAATATTAAAGGTCACCTTATCTCATTTGAGGGCTAGAATTGTTAAATAATATTGCTATTTCATTAATAAGAATAATAACAATAATTTCCAACTCTTATAATTAAGAGTTTGTTTTTAAGTAAGACTATTCTAGAGATTTGGTATAGATCAAATTTATAGTTATTAGGTAAAGAGGTATTTTAAATTGTTACGTTTAATGAATCTCACATAGTAGGTTAATTATTCATAATTAGAATAAGGTGTCTTCAAGTATTACTTATTTCCCACTTAAGAATAGGGTCAATACTAATGTTACACATACAATATCTTTAAATGCACAATTTCATTACTAGGTTAACCATGTTAGGTGTTGTTAAATAGTAATCCTTTTTTTAAAAATTTGTTTGTTGCATTTTTACCTAAGTGTAAAATTTTGGGCATGACAGTTTACATGTGCTTATTGATGATAATGGATATTTGATATGACTCATGATGTTGGATGAACTAGATGATTGATGATACAATCTGGATTACTTAATAGATGGATTTACATTGGATACATTATATGCGCTTGATATTCCTATGTGGACTATATGATTTATGATGTTATGATAGTTCTAACCCCTATTTCGTGATTATGGCTTCATGTGATGCATTGATGTTGTTAATGCATGAATGTCTTTGTGAAAGGGATTATTCCTTTGTTGGCAGTGGGCCAGCATCCCTCATGGGGATTCGTGACATGGTTTAATAGTCTCCTATAGATTCTATAAGTCTAGTGGTTGTTTCGGGCATTGAAAGGTCGATCTTTTGGTGTAACGACAACCCTAGCTTCTAACAAGTGGTATCAGAGCTTGGTCACATGTTTAAATCACATAGGCCATGGCAAGTGATGCTGGGAGGGGGATTCTTGGCAGTGGGCCAGTGTCCCTCGTGGAGATTTACGACATGGTTTAACAACCTCCCATGGATTCTATAATTCTAGTGGTTGTATCAGGCATTAACACATCGATCTTTCGGTGCAACAACAACCCCAGCTTGTAACGGCCTTATCACTCATTTCAAGCATGATATGGTGTTGTGATTCTCTTTTCACTCAAATGTTTATCATAATATATATACGATGTATATGTATCATATTGTGTTGGTTGCAGGTACCGGACATCAACTCCACCTAGTCCCATAGGTTTGAGAGTGTCCTATCCTAATGACAAGTTGTCAGAGATGGCATGTGTTTCCCTCACATACTCTAGGCTTAGTTGTTCACCTAGTTAGTTGTATTGTGGCGTAAGTTGGTGGTTAGAGTCTTGGGTAAGGTTTTGATCCTTTGTGAGGTTTCTTGAGGTGATGTGAGCATGTGGTTATTATTTAATTAATAATTAGTTAATGTAATTTATTAACATGTTTAAATTAAATTGTCCTAGTATGGCTATCATTTATTTATTTGGTTAATTGAATAAGAATTATTTGACATAACAAGATCAACTAAATCTAAACATCCAATTCCTAATCGATCATAAGACATCATACCCAACATAATGAACATTTCTACAACATGAACCATATGATAATAAATCATCTTATTTTATTACAAGATCATAGTCTTTACATCATCACATCCTATTACATAAGAGTACATGATAGTCTTCCTTACATTTACATTGACATCATGAATTCATTATACCATCTCAAATACATAGAAATCAGCTGCACCACTATCTGCATAAGGAGGAATCATAGAATCCATATCCATGCATGCCAACACCAAAGAATTACATCCCAATGAAAGAAGGCATCAAACCACCAATCATGTGGAACCAAATAGGAACCACTTTCATGGTAGGAGATGACATGGGGTTCCAACTCACACTGAAGAGCTAGACTGACACCTACCAGCCAAGGGACTCAACATAACATCCAAGGATCAAAGATCAAATCACATCACATGGCTAAATCATAAATCAATAAACTCTCAAAGACATAATCAACAATAAGGCATAAGGCTAATGGACACATGTAGGGAAGAGTGTCATCATATGCTATCCTCACAAAGAAGGGCATAAAGTATGATATATGAATATTAGGATCTCCACCCAGCACTACAAGTGTAGTTACGAGAGGTGCGCAGTCACAGTTTTCAGGAAAGGCTAGGAGTTATTCTTCTTCTTCTTGAAATAATCAACAGTTTTGGAAGAAGTTTCCTTAGAGGAATAATTTTTTTCGTGGAGCTAGATCACAACAAGATAGAGACCATAGTAGACAGCATGATAGACATCCTTATCCTTCCCATTCAACTTAGAGTTTTTAGCAATAGTCTATTAGAGGCAGTGTGCAACAGTCTAGTGTGCCTCTAGTTAGCAAAAGATTTGGTAAAGGAGGTTGCTTCACATATGGACAGCAGGGTCACATAGCAATTCATTGCCCTTAGAAATCCACATAGATGTCAAGATATAGACTAGTAGCTTCTGAGCCTAAAGTAGGTGATGCTGGGAGATCCCACCATGTGTTTGCAATGGTTGATAATCATCAGGCTGAACACCAGGCTACAGTTGTTGAGACTACAAGTGAGATAGGTGGTATCTCTTTCTTAGTATTATTTGATTCAGGTGCTTCTGATTCTTTCATTTCTCCTTCAGTAGTATCTAGCGATGTGGGCTTGTTGTGGCAAAGAAAGGTGATAGGTAGTAGTTGATTCCATTGTGCATTGTTGTGAGTTAGATTTGGGAGTTTGTAACACCTCAGTGGATCTTCATGTTCTCTCTTTGGGTTCTTATGGTGTTGTGCTAAGCATGGATTGTTTTGTCTCATCAGGTTAGTATTGACTATCATGGAAAGAGGGTGCAATGTTTATATGATAGAGGAAATAGTGTGGAGATAGTGGGTGTGCAGCAACGTATTTCTCTTCCCATGATTTCTACTATGCAGTTGAAGTAGTGTGCATGACAGGGTTGTCAGCCGTTTGTAGTGAGAGTGGATGATTTGGATGCAGAAGGGAATTGTGATGATCTCTTCTGTCAACATCCCATTCTTCTTAATTTTTTAGATGTTTTCTGTAATGTCCCCATTTTTATGAGTATCAGACTCATAGAGAGATTAGCCTATTATCTTGACCCTCATAGGATAATAAGGTTCGATAGAGGGTCCTTTAAGGGATGCAACTTCTTTAGTAGTTAGAGCTATGAGGATTGGTATCATCTCCAATGTTCCGAGTGCTTCAATTTGGTCTTCATTTGGCATCATTCGGACATCATTTGCTCTACTTACTATTTTTGGTAAATTTTGGGATGTTAGAGATGGACCCCTACTATTTTTCATAAAGGGGGTATGATCATATGCAGTCTCCTCATGTTAGCTCCTAGTTCAGACAACATTAAAAAATACAGAGTATTCATGGAGATATTAATGTTTAATTGGTTCAATTAAACATTAATTATTTGGAAATTATATTATTAAGTTATAAAATAACTTTATATTATAAAGCACTCAAATGAGGGTCTATTTATAATGAGAAGGGGGCCAAGTTTATTAATAATTTATGATCACATAACCCAAGGTTTAATTACATTATGGATGCCAATGAAACATTATAAAATTTTAATGTTAATTAAGAGATTTTTGAAGAAGTTCGAACTTCTTGAGGAAATATAAGTGTGCAAAAGGAATCGAACTTTATGATGTGATTGGATTTTTTGATTGAAGTTTCTCTCAAGCATTGAAGTGTAGAATACCAAGGGTTTCTACAAGATTGAAGGCTTATCGGTATTGGAGAGCATGGCTTGTTCATTGTAACAACATATAGAGGGTGTTCAATATCATCTTATTATGCTTGTGAGAGTTGGCTTCATTCAGGAGTCAATATTGAGCTGATTGGAGGGTTTATTTCAAAGTTTGATTGTAGATTGAAAGAGACTACAATGCACTATGGTTCCATGAACAGTGCACATGAACAGTGCACTATAGTTTCGTGAACAGTGTGCTACAGTGTCGTGAATAGTGCGTGTGAACAGTGCACATGAACAGTGCGCTATAGTGTCATGAATAATGCATGAGAATAGTGCACATGAATAGTGTGCTACAGTAGTTCAATTTTTATAGAAGGGGATTTAGAAAGGTGTGCAACTATATATATTTGACAAGGGCTTTGCATATGAGGAGAATGAAACCAATATATCAAGGCAGCCATTGAAATTCCAGGTTTTCTATATATGGTCATTGTACTAGATAATCATTACTTCATGGCATCATTTTCTATTATGATTATATCATTAAATACTTGGAGGTTGCATATCTTTAATGGAGATATAAGTTGTATATTCCACATTCATGGTAACATTCAATATTGATCAGCCACTTAGCTTTCATGCCAACTGTTTGCTTAAATGCCTAATGGTTGTAGGTATACATTGGGATTCAAGAAAAGTGTTTGTCTTAATGTCAATTAGTTGTACTATTTAATTTCAGTCATTACATGTGTGTGTAAATGTCTAAAACAGCTAGTATATCATGTCTATAACAACCTTGCATTGCTAGAAACTTTCCATAACCTCTATTGAAACCTACAAGCCCAAAGAAGGAAATTAAAACATTCATAATAGCGGCTTCAAACATTGTATGTCAAGTGTTTGACAATATTCATTAGGGTTCAAATAAGCAAAACATGGTCAGAATAGCCAAGGGACACTACAGTGGTATCAGAGTGGTTTCTTGCCAACCTATTGGGTAGATTGATTCAGCTAGTTAATCATGGTTACTTCAAGTACCCAAAATTAGTGGGACCAAAATATGAAGTAAGTGTATTCCTCATTGGAAAAGTTAAAAAAAAAATAGAAGAAGCTGGATGAATTGATTTCACGCCCTGCAAAACTTGATAAAATTTCTTGGTATATGACATCTATTTGTAAGGGGAAGGAGAAACAAAAGGACTTTACAGGGGAAGCATCTAGAAACCTCTGTAATGAATTTCTAGCAACTTGTGACCATCATACAGCTGAACCTATGGTGAGCAAAAATAGGACTTACATGGAGAAATATGTTGAGCACAAGACACTTCATGATGACTCCAAGAGTGAAGAGGAGCAAGAGCAAAAAATAGGGTAAAATTTGAAGTGGGTGATGATGAGTCCCTTCATGATTCCTTTGGGGCTAATGTAAAATGCACTCACAAAAATCCAGAGGAAAAAGTAAAAGTTGAAGTATGGACCAGTAGTATTGAGACCGGGTCTATTTCAGTTGATCTTCACCTAGTTGATGTTATAGATGGTAGAAAGAAAGAAACAGTGGATTCTACATGACAAAGTTACATGAGTCTCCTAGTTGATGACATGGAGGTTATGATTGGGGACTCTTTTGATACTCCTAAGAGTGAACTTACTTCTCTACATGAGATTAGCGATTCACCATCCACTGAGTCTACTTTTTGGAGTGTTGATGAGGAGTTTGGGTTGGGAACTACTACAGCTCTAGTACCAAACTACTGCAACTCTCCTTTGGCAGCCCACAACTTATACTAATGAATTTTCCTTGGTCTGTAAGTCTGATTTGGAGAGCCAACTTAAGGTTGGTGAAGATAAGATTGTTACAGTGTTATCCCATTTTTATCAATTTTGCAAGATGGTGGAAACTCATCTATGGAAGGTCCAACTTAAAGGAAGATATAGAGGCGTTGACGAGGTTTAATCTATCTCTAAATTATAATCATTGAAGACAGCCATGGAGATTATGAAAAATAATTATTTAACTCTTCCTTCTGATAGAGATCACCTACTTGAATTGGGTGTTATATGTTTTGATGCATTGAGGACGAAGGAAGAAGAAGTAGACTCACTTACTAATGAACTTGGGAATACTAGGAAAACCCTAGAGGCTACCTTAGTGGCACTTCGACTACCTGAAAATTAGATTGTTGAACTTAATCAGAAATCAAATTTGTCACACTCTAATTCAGGTCAACAATCAAATGTAACAATTGAGGAGGACCAATAGGTAATCAAAGTTGATGAACTCTGGGTGGATGAGATGGTACAAGAAGGTTTCCTGAATGATAAAGAGATAGATGCATATAAGCATGATGCTGATTGTAAATCAGCCATCTCACATTATGATACAAACAGTATCTTTGAAGTTAAGACTTTGACATTGAGTACAAATCAATTTCATCAGGTTGAACCTATTGTTGTAGTCTATGAAAATGTGTATTCAGAGGTGGAGGTGGTAACACAAGCCATGGGCCAAGTTGATAGGATTGCCACACTTGTTGATTATCTCATAAAACATTGGTCTCAAGATGGAGTTTCCATGACAAACTTACAAATCATTAGGCATGCATTAGGAATGATTAAATAAGATATCTTAGTTTTACTTCCTGATATCGATCATGCCTCTTCATGTGATGAACAAGATGAATCATACTATATTGTGACTAATGATTCTAAGAGTACAATACCCAGTGGTGCCAGTAATTCTACTATCACTAAGGTTGTCATTGATGATAGCATGTGGGTTGATTGGAATGAGTATGATTCATCTACATTCGGTAGGCCGATTGTGTTTAGTGATGAGCCATTAACTGATGTTGGTGCCTTTTATCGCAACTATACAATGAGGAACACTCATCATTTTTCTTTTGATCCACACATGGATGAACTGGTAATACATAGGTGAGGATTGGCTCAGAGATTATATCATCCCTTGTGGGATGGAGGGTTGCCATCTATAGAAGATGGGACTAGAGGCTGCAAGTACTTGATTCAGATGGTTGTAGGAAATTATTTGCAGGGGCACTAGTCAGTTTTCCATCATATTGATGTCTATCTAACAAGGTTGGTCACTCTTATATCACTGAGATTTCCTACAAATACATGGTTACAGGGTGATTATGGTGTTAGTAGTTGCAAGCTAGATTACTGGCTGAGTCAGCACATCTGTGGGAGTCTAGCAGAGGTGAGAGATAGTTGTGGAGTTGCAGATACCTTCAACAATTTGTATCTCTTCATAGCAGATGCATGTGAGTGCAGTTTGCTTTGGGACCCGAGTGATGACAGGGTTAGCATTATAGTTTGGGTGGGTTCCATTGGTTGGCTTCACCACTTCTAGCATGGTGAAGATGAGATCAGAGTTGAGAAGCAAGAGTTTGAGGGTCTATGTGGCAAGATTCTATTCAAGGTTTGGGATCTTTTGGGTGCATCAGGATCTCAGATAGAGCTCACAGAGGAGTTTATGGGTGTGCACATGATGTCAAACACGTACATTTTTACTTTTGACCCTAATGTGTGTGACCTTTTTCAGATGCACAGTTCAGTAGCGCATGTGTTGGACAATGTATATGACAGCTCACTTTGTGCAGTTTTGCGAAGCGAGTTTGGTCAACCTTCCGAGTTGCTTACTTTTAAGATGTTTATTACTACAGCACCTATTGTTGGGTTCCTCCACTATTTCCAGCATGGTGACATGATTGTGTTAGTTTGGCAGGGTCTATTGGCTATATTGATGGTATTGTTGCGGGAACTGGTCACTGATGATAGCAACAATACATGGTTCTACTCTTGGGATCCTGGTGGAGTTGTGGGATTTCTTTAGATTGTGTACAGTGAGTCTTTTTTGAGAGATTGCTTGGGGACAAGCAATTTTAGGGAGGGCGGACTGTAATGTCCCCATTTTTGTGAGTATCGGACTCACAATGAGGATTAGCCTATTATCTTGGTCCTCATAGGCTAATAAGGTTGGATAGAGGGTCCTTTAAGGGATGCAACTTCTTCAGTATTCAAAGCTATGAGAATTGGTATCATCTCTAGTGTTCAGAGTGCTTCAGTTTAGTCTTCGTTTGACATCATTCAGACATCATTTGCTCTACTTACTATTTTTGGTAATTTTTGGGATGTTAGAGATGGACCCATTCTATTTTTAGTAAAGCGGGTATGATCATATGTAGTCTCCTCATGTTAGCTCCTAGTTCAGACGACATTAAAAAATACAAAGTATTTATGGAGATATTAATATTTAATTGGTTTAATTAAACATTAATTATTTAGAGATTATATTATTAAGTTAGAAAATGACTTTATATTATAAAGCACTTAAATGAGGGTCTATTTATCATGATAAGGGGGCCAAATTTATTAATAATTTATGAGTGCATAGCCCAAGTTTTAATTACATTATTGATGCTGATGAAATATTCTAATATTTTGATATTAATTAAGAACGTTTTGAAGAAGTTTGAACTTCTTGAGGAAATATAAGTGTGCAAAAGGAATCGATCTTGATGATGTGATTGGATTTTTTGATTGAAGTTTCTCTAGAGCATTGAAGTGTAAATACCAAGGTTTTATGCAGGATTCGAGGCTTGTTGGCATTGGAGAGTGTGGCTTCTTCATTATAACAACATATAGAGGGTGTGCAATATCATTTGATTATCCTTGTGAGAGTTGGCTTCATTCACGAGTCAATATTGAGCTGATTGGAGGATTTATTTTAGAGTTTGTTTGCAGATTGAAAGAGACTATAGTGAGATATAGTGTCATGAACAATGCACGTGAACAATGCGCATGAACAGTGTGCATGAATAGTGTGCATAAACAGTGTGCTACAATAGCGTGAAAAGTGCGCGAGAACAATGCGCATGAACAGTGGACTACAGTAGTTCGAATTCTATAGAAGGGGATTTAGAAAGGTGAACAACTATATATATTTGACAAGGGCTTTGCATATGAGGAGAATCAAACCAATATATGAAGGCAGCCATTCAAATTCTAGGTTTTCTATCTATGATCATTGTACTAGATAATCATTAATTCATTGCATCATTTTTTATTATGATTATATCATGAAATACTTGGAGGTTGCATATGTTTAATGGAGATATAAGCTGCATATTCCACATTCATGGTAACATTCAACATTGATCAGCCACTTAGCTTTCATGCCAACTATTTGCTTAAATGCCTAATTGTTGTGGGTATACATTAGGATGCAAGACAAGTGTTTGTATTAATGTCAACTAGCTGTACTAGTTAATTTCAGTCATTGCATGTGTGTGTAAAGGTCTAGAACAGCTATCATATCATGTCTATAACAACCTTGCATTGTTAGAAGCTTAAGACAATTAAAAAATTCATAATAGCGGCTTCAAACATTAATTGTCAAGTATTGTACAATATTCCTTGGGGTTCAAATAAGTGAAATAGGGTTAGATTAGCCAAGGGATACTACATTTTTCCTAGTGGGATTCTCGGTATGCAACTGAAGTGTGACATTAATTTTGGGATAGATTTGGTTTCAAGTGCAAAGCCTATATCTAAGACTCCTTATCGTATGACTACTCAAGAGTTGAGTGAGTTGAAATTGCAGTTAGAGGAGTTATTGGATGAGGGATTCATTCACCCTAGTGTCTCTCCATGGGGTGCACTAGTATTGTTTGTAAAGAAGAAAGATGGATCTCTTAGGTTGTGTATTGATTACAGACAACTTAATAAGTTGACGGTGAAGAACTGATATCCTTTGCCTAGGATTGATGACTTGTTTGATCAGACTAAGGATGCACATATCTTCTCCAAGATAGATTTTAAGTTTAGGTATCACTAGCTGAGGATTCACGAGGCAAATATTCATCGTACAAGATTCTGCATTAGATATGGACACAATGAGTTCATAGTGGTACCTTTTGGTCTCACTAATGCTCCATCAATTTTTATGAGCTTGAGGAATTGAGTTTTCATGATGTATGTCGATATGTTTGTTCTTGTATTCTTAGATGATATATTGGTTTTCTTGAGATCAATGGAGGAGCATGAGGAGCACATGAGGTCAGTTTTGCAGTGCCTACGGGATAATCAATTATCTGAAAATTTGGTGAAGTGTGAGTTCTTCAATACAAATGTGAGATATATCTTGGTCATTTTATTTTAGGAGAGGGTATCGCAGTGGATCCCTCTAAGATCCATTCTATAGTGGACTGGCCAGCACCCACTTGAGGCTCATAGCTTTATGGGACTTATGGGTTATTATCAAAAAATTGTTAAGGATTTCTCAAGGATTGCTCACCATATCACTTCTCTTTAGAGGAAAGGGAAGAAGTTTGTGTGGTCAATTCAATGTGAGATACCTTTTTGGATCCTTAAGTAGTGAATGACTAGTTCACATATTCTAGTAGTGTTAGATCCTTTGCATGATTTTGTGGTGTGCACTGATGTGTGCTTGGAAGGTCTTGGAGAAATTATTATGCAGGATGGTAGAGTGATAGCATACGAGTTGTGTAAGCTCAAAGATCATGTGTTAAATTACCCTCCTCATGATTTAGAGCCAGCAGTTGTGGTTTATGCTTTGGTTTGTTGGAGGTATTTCCTTCTTGGGAATCGGTTCAAGCTACATAGTGATCACCGTATTTTGCATTACATTTTTTACATAGGAAAACTTGAATGCTAGGTAACAATGTTGGATGAAGTTCTTGAGTGAGTATGATTTTGAGGTGAGATGCATTCAGGGTGAGGAGAATGTGGTAACAGATGCCTTGAGTCACAAGAGGCATGAGGTTTTAGTGGCGACTCTCAGTGTGGCCGCGAAGAGTAGGATACTTAGTTCCCTTCCTTTGGACAGTTTGTATTAGGAGGTTAGAGCAGACATTGCATTAGGGAGAGGGTATGTGCAGGATCATGGTGTGCCAAAACAGGGCCTTAAGTGGCAATGAAATTTCAGAAAATTAGAGTTATGCAACTTGACATGAAAATTTGAATAAGTTGTGAACATTATTTTTAAAATATGTAACAATAGAATATATAGAAAATTGAATTTAGTTTCTAAGTTGCTAGTTTCTTTTTGGAAAAAAAAATCCTATTTGATGATAATTTCAAATTTCAATGCAGTGGTACTAAAATTTCAGGAAAAAAATAAGAAGTAGACATATGTCTGACCACCCTAATCAAAATCAAATCATAATATTTTTTATAATATCTATAATATAAGTATTAGACTCATGTTCGGATGTGACACATATTTTTTTTAAATTTTTTATAAAGTAAATAATTATTTATGAATTTTTTAATACAACTTTTTAGAAATTCAGAAACTCCTATGTCTGACAATCTTAACTTGGTCAAAACCTTATGAAATTTAATTTTTTTTAATTTTTCCCCATAGTAGACAAAGCATCGGATTTTATGCATGTTTCGGATTCAAAAAATGTTATACGGTTTGAAGGTTATGAGTATTTTTCAATCAGTCTATCAATCAAGACTATTGTCAAAATTCAATTAGAAAATGAATAATAATAATTTATTAAAGTCGAAATAAGACAAGCCTTATATTGTTGGAAAGTTGGGAATGTCCATAAAAAACCCTTTTCGTTTTATCAATTTTGGCTACAAAAAAAGTCGTCAGCCACCAGTGTAAAGTCTGGAAAATCAAGGAATACTAAAAAACATGTTTTTTCAGTTGACTTTCCAGGCTTGTCACTTCCAAGCCAAATACCAAAGCATTCCCGAACCGAAATTCGAAATTTGAAAATTTTACTACAAAAATCGGATATCCGATTATATCGAATATCTGATTTTAATAAGTAAATTCTCTAACTAAATTTGCACATAATTAATCTAATATTTATTAATATATTAATTTATAAATAAATTAGTATATGATATTAGGGAGAGGGAGAGGGAGAGGGGGAAAGGGATAGAGAGAGAGAGAGAGAGAGAGAGGGAGGGAGAGAGAGAGAGATAGAGAGAGAGAGATGGGGAGGGGGAAGGGAGAGATGGGTAGGGGGAGAGAGAGAGAGAGAGAACATATGACCCCTAAGGACAACATACAATCCCTTATGACACTATATGTTATCATTAGGGGTCATATGGTGTCCATAGGGGTCATATTGTGTCCTAGGATAGCATATGACCTCTTAAGACACCAAATTGTGTCGTTATGGGTCATATGGTGTCCTAAGGGGTCGTAGGACACAATATGACCCCTTAGGACACCATATGATCCAAAGCGACCCAATATGGTGTCATTAGGAGTCATATGGTATCCTAAGGGGTCATATGATGTCTTAAAGGGTTCATATGACATAATATGACCCATTAGGACATAATATGACCCATAATGACCAAATATGGTGTCTTCAAGGGTCATATGGTGTCCTAAGGGGTCGTAGGACACCATATCACCGCTATGGACACCATAGGACCCCTTATGAAACCATGTGGTGTCGTTAGGGGTCATATGGTGTCCTAAAGGGTCGTAGGACATAATATGACCCCTTACGACACCATAGGACCCAAAGCGACCTAATATGGTGTCATAACGGGTCGTATGGTGTCCTAATAGGTCATAAGTGTTCATGTGACACCAAATGACTCCTAAGGACAACATATGACCCCTTATGACACCACATGGTGTCATTAGGGGTCATATGGTGTCCTAGGATACCATATGACCCCTTAAGACACCAAATTGTGTCGTTATGGATCATATGGTGTCCTAAGAGGTCGTAGGAAACAATATGACCCCTTAGGACACCATATGACCCAAAGAAACCCAATATTGTGTCATTAGGGGTCATATGGTGTCCTAAGGGGTCATATGATGTCTTAAAGGAGTCATATGACACAATATGAACCATTAGGACACAATATGACCCATAACAACCAAATATGGTGTCTTAAGGGGCCATATGGTGTTCTAAGGGGTCGTAGGACACCATATGACTGCTATGGACACAATAGGACCCCTTATGACACCATGTGGTGTCACTAGGGGTCATATGGTGTCCTAAGGGGTCGTAGGACATAATATGACCACTTAGGACATGATAAGACCCAAAACGACCCAATATGGTGGCATAATGGGTTGTATGGTGTCCTAAGTGGTCATAAGGGTTCATGGGACACTATATGACCCCTAAGGACAACATACGATACCTTATGACACCATGTGGTGTCATTAGGGGTTAGAAGGTGTCCATAGGGGTCATATGGTGTCCTAGGACACCATATCACCCCTTAAGACACCAAATTGTGTCGTTATGGGTGATATGGTGTCCTAAGGGGTCATAGGACACAATATGACCCCTTAGGACACCATATGACCCAAAGAAACCTAATATGGTGTCATTAGGGGTCATATGGTGTTGTAAGGGGTCATATGATGTCTTTAAGGGGTCAAATAACACAATATGACCCATTAGGACACAATATGACCGATAACGACCAAATATGTTGTCTTAAGGGGTCATATGGTGTCTTAAGGGGTCATAGGTTACCATATGACCACTATGGACACCATAGGACCCCTTATGACATCATATGGTGTTTCTAGGGGTCATAGGGTGTCCTAAGGGGTCGTAGGACATAATATGACCCATTAGGACACAATATGACCAATTAGGACACAATATGACCCATAATGACCAAATATGGTGTCTTAAGGGGTCATATGGTGTCCTAAGGGGTCGTAGGACACCATATGACTGCTATGGACACCATAGAACCCCTTATGACACCATATGGTGTCATTATGGGTCATATGGTGTCCTAAGGGGTCGTAGGACACAATATGACCCCTTAGAACACCATATGGCCCCTAATCTCTCTCTCCCTCTCCTCCTCCCTCTCTCTCCTTCTACCCTAATCTCTCTCTCTCTCTCTCTCTTTCTCTCTCCCCTAATCTGTCTCTCTCCACTTATCTATCTCTCCCTCTCATCCTCCTCCTCCTCTCTCTCTCTCTCTCTTGACGATATCGAATATTGAATTTAATCGGATATCCAATTTTTGCCATTGCCATTAATGTGGCAACAGTTAAAAAAAGGTGGCAACATGAAAAAATTTTGGGACCACAATTTAATACATTAAAATTGGATATCCGATTTTTGTAAATATTTTGGGACCACAATTTAATACATTAAAATTGGATATCCGATTTTTGTAAATAAAAATAGCCTTGTTGGCCATTTTGTGGATTCCAATGGCCCATAGTCTGCATATTCTATTTTCTATCGACGATCATGGGTTTCAGACAAGTTGGAATAAATTTGTGCTTTTGGGAGATTCTCAAAGTCAAATCTTACATTTGTGCAGAGGGAAATGGGGAGTAGTAGTCAAATCATGTAGGAGCATTTGTGCGGAGGGAAATGGGGAGTAGTAGTCGTCAAAAGTCTAAACGCAAAAGAAAACATTCAAATGACCAAATTGAAGTGTATAGAGAAAGAGATAGAGAATGTCATAGGAGGAGAAGACAAGGTATGTTAAATATTTCTAATGTTACTTCAAGTGAAGAGGAAATTGAATTTGAAAATGTGCCACAAGTTATTGAAAATGAAAATGTAGATTTTGGAAGTGAAAATTTTGAAAATGTTGAAAATGTTGAAAGTGATAATGAAAATGCTCAACATGTGGAAAATTTTGACATAGGAGGTGAAAATGTGGAAAAATTTTACATTGAAGGTGGAATTTCTCAACCAAGTGAACCATATGTAACACCTAATTACATTAGAAATGAAGACCCTCTCATGGATGAAAGACAAATTCCAAATCCAAGACCTTCAAGAACCCCAAAATGGTTATTTGAAATCGATGAGAACATTATTGCGAACCTTGAAGGAAAGAGGTCAACAAGAACCATTCAGTTGTGGGCTACACAACTTTTCAACCAAAATTTTAGCAATAAAACATTGACTGAGCAATGCCAACTCTTTTTTCAATTGCTAAAGATGATAAAGATGAGACCATTTCTAAACAAATTGAAGATTCGTATGAACAAGAAGATGGAGAAAAATTCTATTATTGCAAAAAATATATTTGACGTTTTCAATTGTATTGGAAAGAATACCAAAGAAAGAGATAAGAGAGCCACTCGAAGAGTGATTACAACCTCCTTAGTAAACCATCAATTGAGGAAGGCTCATCAAATGAGACAAACTTGTGTTGATTTTAACATAAACTATAAAACTTTGGATAGAGCACTTGCACGAAGACAAAGACTTGACAATCCACTTCAACAAGATACATGGGCTTTTGGTGGGAAGCTTTCACGTGTTGATAGAAAGTTGACTGACAATGTGAAGGAGGAGATTCAACAATTTTGTCACTCTACTTCTAGAGTGTCACCCAATGTAAAGGACATTTTGAAATTAAGAATCGACAACCGAGACCACACACTGCATCCCAAACATTTCTTGGAATCAAGCCAAATAATGTTGTACAAATTTTTTTGTAAAGTACATCCAAATTTGCAAATATCACAAAGGGCCTTTGAATCTTTGGAACCATTTTATTGTGTTCCTCTTAAGATTCCCAATACTTGTTGTTGCAAGTACCATGTGGAGTTTTCAATGTACCATGAAATTTTATGTCATATTCGTTCTACAATGCATACTAATGAGATGTTGCAGGAGTGTGCTGCAATGCTATTTCTGAGATCATCAAGAGATTTGCAAGATCTATTTTTATGCCCTAGAGATGATGGTTGTTGTTTCTATAGAAATTATTGTTTGAATGAGAAGTGCTCAGAATGTGGTGGGTTGTCAAAGTTTGTTTCATGTTTTCATGAGGGCAGTGAACATGAGTTTGGAAAGAATTATGTTGAGAAAAAAAGATATGAGACAGGGAAATATACTTTGAAGAGTGGAGGTGAAGGTTCTAGATGCGAATTAGTCTCAAGAGAAGTGAGTATTGCTTATTTTATTTTGGATTTTAAGGAAAATATTTTCTACAAGTATGCAAGGCACACCCATAGGTCTTAGTGGTTGGATCAACAGTTCAGGATGTGTAAGAACTCTTTCCCGATTGGCACTATTGTATCGGTGGTTGATTTTGTAGAGAACTATACATTGCAACCACAAAATGAGGTATAGTCTCAGTACTACAATTCAGTCCAGATTGCTATTATTGTTCACATTACATATAGACATGCTCCTGATAGTACATAAGAGGATAGGAAGATAATAAGGGAGTATCATTTTTATATGAGTGATGATAGATCACACTCCTTCGAGTATGTGCAACATCATTTCAAAAAAAAAAATTGAGTTCTTGCATCAGAAAGATATTGCAATTGAGGATTTCAGGTGCAAATTTCTCTGATGCACGTTCTATTGTTGATTGGTGTAGTTAAGCATTGTCACATGGAAGTACTCTTGATTTGGTAGTGACCAAATTCTTTTGGTTGGTTGAGGAGGAAACGGTGGGAGATAGATTGGATTGTAAAACTATTAAATATTCTTCAAAGATGCATTCATTTCTCATCTTAGATGCAAGTACATGGACCATTTGGACACAAGAGTTGGCTTGTTTTTGTCAGAGTTGTGTTTGGTGAGATTGGGATTAGTGCAAGTCAAGTGAGTGGGTTGATACGTGGGCTCCCCAGTATCTAACTCCTTTATCTCAAATAATATCCTTGTCAAACGATGACATGGAAAGTTCATTTGAGTATGGCCATCTATTAGATCTTGTACAACTAGGACATATTTTTGCAGTTGTTGCACTGCAAGGGAATGAAGAGAGATCAAAATACTGGTTAGCATGATGTGTAGAGGAAAAACAAAAGCTAACACAACCGGTGATAGAGGATGACGGGTTCACATATCCTATAGGTTCAGTTGTTATTGTGGGAACTTGGTTGCAAACATACATGATTAGAAAGAATGGCATACCTGCATTTGAAGACTATGAGAGACACAAAACCATTATAGTGTATTCACACCTTATTATATCTACAAATGTCAAGTTGTTGAAGCATCAAGAAAAACCAAAGACCAAAGAGATATGGACAGTGACTACTGCTGATCATGAAGAAATACTGGATACTCTTAAGCAAAGAGATGACCCTTGAGGCATACTTGAGTAGTAGGTCTTTAATGGTGCCTTATTTTTTTTATCATGCATTTCATTTCAAACAATGATCATTAAACCTTAATGATCATGTTTGTTATGTGCATATTAAGAATGTGTTGAAAATGCAAGTCTATTAATGAACGTGTTTTTTTGGCAACATGGTTTTTGCATGCACATAGCGGGTAGATTCGATATAATCGAGAGGGATGTATTTTTGCAACGTGACTTATTATCATGCATTTGATGAGCTTTACAATTTTTGTTGTTAGAGAACACTATTTGACAATTTTTGATGATATAATTATCACAAAACCTTTATGCTCATGCAGGTCTTTTTTGATGATATGCAAAAGTATCATATTATGATTTTTGCATCAACATAGTGGGTTCTGTTGATATAATTCGAAGGGACGTATTTTTGTGGTATATAATCCCACCTTTTCATTTATTATCATGCATTTCAGTTGAAGTGATTATCATAAAGCCTTTATGTTCATCCATGCATTTTATGTATATACAAACAATTCTTAAAAATACAGGTTCATGCCAGATCATTTGCCGTTGACAAGACCCTCTCTTGGTGATGGTACATATTCCTTTGTGCATTAATGAGATTAAATTTTGTGTATAAACATTATGTCAAGTGAATGTATTGCTATTTAAAAATGACCATATCTACCATCATCTTCAACCATGCAAAGAAATGTAGTGAGAAGGGATTTAATCAACATGCATCTTTCTTCAAAGTTATGCTTGTATACTTTGTAGAGAAACTGGTAAGTTTCGTAATTATACAATCTTGTACGTCTTAAAAATGTTTCAAATGATCTATTTATAATTTTCCAAACTAATTTGTATTAAGTGTTATAATATTTTTCTTGTAGCACATTCATTCCACATAAAAAGGTTACTTATTTTGGTCTTCATTTATATGCAGGCATTGTTGTACGTAAGCTTTTCTCTTAGGACATGAGGATGTCTGATGCAGATAAAGTGGGATGTTTTATTTGTATATGAATGTGAATTGATGTAACATTGTTATGATGATATACAATGTCCATGAGCAAATTGGTTTAGTTATATTGATGATATACAATGTATCTGTACATGAGTACATTGGTGTAGTTGTATTGGTAATGAAAAAAAAATCATGTTTGCATATCCCTTCATGGATGTCACATGCACATGTAATGGTAATTATGTGTATACAATACATGGAAATATTGATGATCATTATGAGTCTACAATGTAATGCTTGGTTATCTATATTTTTAGCACTTAGGGCGCTCAAGGGATGACATCGGTAGGGTATGACCCCAAGCGTTTGACTGAGTAGAGGAGAAAAATAGGAGCATGCATAGGGTAATAATGCCTAACTGGACATGTTGAAGCTAACGATTTGTCATCGTGACAAGCTGAACGAGAAATTCATCACGTCACAACATTCGATTGAATGAGAATAACGATTGTTTTGCGAACCAAAAAATTGCTTCCCTAATAAAACTGTAGGGCAACTTGAAAAACTGAGATACAGTTTCGCAGGGACCCCTTTCATGGCCCTGTAGGTTCAAATGGATCATTCATAGGTGCCACGGATTCCAAGTTAGGGCCGGTCAAAGTTTAACAATTTTTAGCACTTAGGGTGCTCAAGGGATGACGTCGGTAGGGTATGACCCCGAGCATTCAACCAAGTGGGGGGAAAAATAGGAGCATGTAGAGGGTAATAATGCCTAACTGGACATGTCAAAGTTGCTAGTTCATCATCGTGATGAGCTGAACGAGAAATTGGCCACGCGACAACATTCAATTTTTTTGCCAAGCGAAAAATTGCTGCCCTAATAAAACCGTAGGGCAACTTGAAAAACTGAGATAGGCTTTTGTAGGGACCACTCTCATGGCCCCATAGGTTCAAACATATTGTTCACAGGTGCCACGGATTTCAAGTTAGGGCTCATCAATGTTTGACAATTTTTAGCAGTTAGGACACTCAAGGGATGACGTCGGTAGGGTATGAACTTGAGCGTTCAACCAAGTGGGGGGGAAAAATAGGACCATGCATAGGGTAATAATGCCTAACTTGACATGTTGGAGCTGACCGTTCATCATCGCGATGAGCTGAACAAGAAATTGGCCACATGACAACATTCGATTGAATGAGACAGACAATTTTTTTGCCAACCGAAAAATCGCTGCCCTAATAAAACCGTAGGGAAAATTGAAAAACCAAGATAGGATTTTTTAGGGATCCCTCCTGTGGCCCCATACGTTCAAACATATTGTTTGTAGGTACCACAGATTCCAAGTTAGGGCTCGTCAAAGTTTGACAACTTTTAGCACTTAGGGTGCTCAAGGGACGACGTCGATAGGGTATGACCCCGAGCGTTCGACCGAGTGGGGGGGGGAAATAGGACCATGCATAGGGAAATAATTCCTAACTAGACATGTCAGAGCTGATGTTTCATCATCACAACAAGCTGAATGAGAAATTGGCCACGTGACAACATTTCATTCAATGAGATTGGCAATTTTTTTGCCAACCGAAAAATTGCTACCCTAATAAAACCATAGGGCAAATTGAAAAACCAAGATAGGCTTTTGTAGGGACCCCTCTCATGGCCCTGTAGGTTCAAATGGATCATTCACAGGTGCCATAGATTCTGAGTTAGGGCCCGTCCAATATTGACAATTTTTAGCACTTAGGGTGCTCAAGGGATGATGCCGGTAGGGTATGACCCCGAGCATTCGACCTAGTGGGGGGGAAAAATAGGACCATGCATAGTGTAATAATTCCACTAGACATGTTTAAGTTGATGATTTGTCATCGTGATGAGTTGAACGAGAAATTGGCCACGCGACAACATTCGATTGAATGAGACTGACGATTTTTTTGCCAACCAAAAAATTGCTGCCCTAATAAAACCGTATGGTAACTTGAAAAATAGAGATAGGATTTTGTAGGCACCCCTCTCATGGTCCTGTAGGTTCAAACAGATCATTTGCAGGTCCCACAATTTTTGAGTTAGGGCCCGTCAAAGTTTGACAATTTTTAGCACTTAGGGCGCTCAAGGGCTGACGTCGGTAGGGTATGACCCCGAGCGTTGACCGAGTGGGGGGGAAAAATAGGACCATGCATAGGGTAATAATGCCTAACTGGACATTTTGAAGCTAATGGTTCATCATCACGATGAGCTCAACGAGAAATTGGCCACGCGACAACATTCGATTGTATGAGATTGATGATTTTTTCACCAACCTAAAAGATGCTGCCCTAATAAAACTGTAGGGCAACATGAAAAATCAAGATAGGATTTTGTAGTGACCCCTCTCATGGCCCCATAGGTTCAATTGGATCATTCGCAGGTGCCAGAGATTCCGAGTTAGGGCCCGTCAAAGTTTGATAATTTTTAGCACCTAGGGTGCTCAAGGGACGACGCTGGTAGGGTATGACCCCGAGCGTTCGACCGAGTGGGGGGGAAAAATAGGACCATGCATAGGGTAATAATACCTAACTGGACATGTTGGACCTAATGGTTTATTATCGTGATGAGATGAACAACAAATTGGCCACGCGACAACATTTGATTGAATGAGACTGATGATTTTTTCGTCAACCGAAAAATTGCTGCCCTAGTAAAACCCCCAGCGTTTGATCGAGGTGGGGGGAAAAATAGGACCATGCATAGGGTAATAATGAATTGTATCAAGTATTGTTCATTAAATGAATTGTATTGTATTGTTCATTAAATGAATTGTATTGTTCATGAATTATATTGTGCATTAAATGAATTGTATTGTATTGTTGATTAAACAAATTGTATTGTTCATTATATCAATTGTATTGTATTGTTCATTAAATGAATTGTATTGTATTGTTCATTAAATGAATTATATTATTCATTATACAAACAACACTTACGATGAAATGAAATGAATTGTATTGTTCATTAAATAATCATTATTAACCATTGTTAATTATTGGAATGAAGATTAAAGATTTCCATGATAACACCACGCAGCGATGAGCAACAATTTATATGATCAAATATCAACTTCTATATATATAAAAATGTCAAATGATTACAAATGTATGTCCATACACAAATATGGCATAAACGCCAACTGAAACAAAATGTATGTCTAAATACGTGAATTTATATCCATATACAACATATACATGCCAACTAGACATGTAAGCATCTCAAAACTATCTATAACATCCTAAGCTAATGATGGATCATTAAAATCGATCCTCTTCGCCGCACTACTTGGCTCTGAAGGATCCTGCACAAGAAAACAAACCATGATTAATATTAGTCATATTATACAATTCACATTCGAAAAGTTAACATAAAAATGAACTATAATTGAACTATTCATGTTTACCTCATCTCCACGTTTTCTCTTCGGCTTTGTAGGACTCTTGATGTATGTCTTCGGTACAGGAGGTATGTTTTCAATATTTTCATACACAACCTACATATGTTTAGAAACATGACATTGATACAAGTTAGCATATAATTGTCACTAATAATAACAAATTATATCTACTAATCGCAAAATAAAACAAACACACATCTACTCGAGGCATCTCTTCTTCTTCTTCATCTTCAGGTATACTGGGTGTAGTCATCAAGGATGTGAAGCAAAGAATTCTCTATATATATACACAACAAGTATATGAAACTATCAATCTATGTCTAGACGTGTATAATCACTATAAGTTATTTAAACTATTCATTCAATCATATTTGCATTTAATTACCTTTCCCTTGTCTCCAACTACACTACCAGATCCTAAATTGCACTAGCCCGCACTCGTGCTGCTTGTGCCCTACAAGAGTAAAATAAGACATACATGCAAGTTACTACATAATCTAATTAATACCAATATAAATAATGAGCATGTATGTACAATAAAATACAAATGACTAGGTGCAATAATATATGTATTGTCAAGCTATCAAGGCCAAATGAAATGGCTGACAAGGTGCCCTCCTGAATCTGTCTCAACTCCTCCTTGGTCATCAACTATTAAATAGACCATGTAAATAAAAATTAGTACTTAATATTATCTAGATTATAAATATTCATTTAAAATATAACATGAACTATGAAAATACAAATCTTACCACTACATTATCAATGTATGATGATGGTGCCTCCTCGCCTCTAGCATGTGAGGACTCCCCAGGGTATCCTCTAGTCTTTGTCATAATATCTGGTGCATCATGCATCTCATGCACCTCATAATCTGCATTGTCCACAGGAGGATCAACGGGCTGTCCAACTGGACCCAAGCATATGTGCCCACACATGACACAACTATGGGGCACACATATGTGTGGAGTCGAGGATGATGTGTCAACACCACCAAATGCACCGCTACCATCAAAAGTAGGTTGAGCTATTGACCCAACCCGAGAAACCAAAAGGCTACTCAAAGATTGAATAGTTGATATGGTCCGTGAAGCTGCCTCACAAATGATATCTAGATGTTGCACTGGAGGTGGGGGATCAATAAGAGGAGGGGGGACATATGGGCCCCAGACTACTTTGACTGCCCCAGGTCTATTTTGGGGCATACCTAAACCTATTGGATGTCAAAGTAGTTGATATGTTTGTGTAAATCAAACTCAACATTAAATTTTTTTATGAATAGAAGGGGACATCAAGATTGTTGTTGGGTGGTTTGTCGAAAACCATCCACCAACGATCCCAAAAAAAATTCACAATACCATCATTTGTGCACCATTTAATAGAAAGTTTTTTTTTGGGGGGGGGTCTACGAGTTGACCAGTGCGAGGATTCACAAACAATGAGGCGATAGCAGCTTTGGATATCTTGAGATCCTTGATATCCTTATATGACAAGCCATCCGCATATTTTCCCCTCATAGAATCTCGCCACAAAATGGTGATATTGTGCTCCTTAGTCATGGTTTACATAGTCTTTATGATCGACGTGAGAGGATCAAACATTGGGTTTAGATGAGGGATCCTACGATATACATCTACAATCCCCCTCAATTCATTCAAATTTTGTGCAATCAAATCCTTAATTGAGGGGGCATTGGCAAAGGAGGGTTTGGTTGTTGCAGTTGAGGTTCATCAATGTTTTCATTGTTATCCCCCATTTTTAACCTAATTGAATGTAAACAATTGAATTTAGTTAACAAATTTAAACAATTTTGTATTTGATTTTAAAAAACCTAGTTTTCATGAAAAAAACCATATTTTCAATGAAAAATTAAATAAACATTAACAAAAAATACAAAAAATGAATGAAAATGATTGAAAACAATAATATTCTTACCTTTCAATCTATTTTTTAGCAATTTTTGGCCAAACACACTGGATATCGGGTACAATCAGATATCGGATTTTTATAAAATCATGTAGCCCGTGAGCTAAAAATGACTCACGGGCTATCACTGTGGAAATATATTTGTCTCAGAAAATTGGATATCCAATTTTTATACTTAAATTATTTTAAAATAGCATATATAATATAATAATATATTATATAATATAATAATATATTATATAATATAATAATATATTATTATATTATATAATATGTATTGTATTATATTATATAGTACGTATTGTATTATATTATAAACTATAATTATATATTATATAATATATTTTTCAATTTAAAATTACAAATAAAAATCAGATATTCAATTTGCCTAGGTAATTACCAGGCCAAGGTGTACTGACACCCAGGCCAAGCAAAAAGTCAACATGGATTTTTCGCATTTTTAGGCGAGTGGAGAAGGCTATTTTTTTCACATCACCACTTTTTGGCCCCCCATGATCCTGCACTAAGCCGAGATCTTTGGATGGCAGATATACAGGTTATTCTTTGGAGTTCGATGATCTTCTTTGACATTTAGGACATATATGTTCCAAATTTAGATGGCCTACGAGCATTGATCTTATCAGAGGCCCATCATACACCTTACTCAACACATATAGGTGTCAAGAAGAAGCACACAAATTTGTGATAGCTACATCATTGGGTATGCATGAGGAGAGACATAGTGGACTATGTGTCATGTTGCTTAGAGTGTCAATGGGTGAAAGAAGAGCACCAACATCTAGTAGGTTTGTTTCATTCGAACTTGGTTCCAGAGTGGAAATGGGACATTATATCTATAGATTTCATAGTTGGTTTGGCTATGTCTTCATGTCATCATGATGCTATCATGGTCATTGTCGATAGGTTGACCAAGGTGGCACATTTCTTGTTGGTCAGATCTTCATATACAACAACGATAGTGGCTCGTATTTTCATGGAGTAGTAGTGAGGTTGCATGGTATTCCTCAATGGATTATATCAGATTGTGTTCTAGTGTGCACTTCAGCATTATAGACTTCCCTTCAACATGACTTAGGAGCGTAGTTGAACTTCAGTTCGACTTATCATCTCAAGACAAATAATCAGATAGAGAGGGTTAGTCAGGTGTTGGAGGATATGTTGCGGATGTATGTCATGGAATAGCAGTCCACATGGGAGGATTACATTCATTTGGTAGAGTTTTCTTATAACGACTATCATAGTTTGATTGGAATGTCCTCTTTCTAGCCATTATATGTTAGACCATGTCAGACACCCTTGAGTTGGGATTGCTTAGAGGATAGATTACTCCTTGGTTCAAAGATGTTGCAGGACATGGAGGAATAGGTGAGGCATATTAGAGAGCATTTGACAGCAACACAACATAGATAGAATAAATGTGTAGATGCTCATCATGTGGATAGGCAGATTTCGGTAGGAGACAAGGTATTTTTGAGAGTCCATCCATGAAAGAGTCTTTACCGTTATAGAAAAGGCTCTAAGTTGGGACCTAGATTTGAAGAACCTTTTGAGATTTTGGAGCGGATTGGTCTTGTGGTGTATCACCTTGCCTTTCCACCCAGCTTGTCCCATATCCCATATGTGTTTCATGTGTGTGTATTGAGACCTTATCATCCTGATATATTGCATGTTTTGGATTGGCATTCAATGCAGGTCAAGGATAGATAGATTTCTTTGGAGGACATGTGCATTCTTCAATATCGAGGGTTGACCCTTGTTGGGAAAAATGGTGTCTCAACCTTGCATTTATGCGAGGTTACTATTTATAGTAAGTTTTCATTTGAGCACGAAATGGTGCGAAACTCTTCCTGAAGCTTCTGGTTGGCTAGATAAGCATTCCGGTAAAGTTGTGTTGCAAGGTCACAGCTAGTTTTGAAGATATTAATGTTTTCGTCTTGGAGGGGTGCAATAAAATATTTAAACTTAATTTTGGGGACTTTAGAGGCTCCGAAATTCCTTGAAAATTGGTCGTAACCAACGAAGCAGGTTACGAGGTGATAGAGCACTTCGCGAGCTTTCCGACGCTTCAAACGGTTCGTCAATCGGACACCCGGTTCTCAAGTTATGGCCTCCGGAAGTTTGTACTCCTGAAATAGGAAAAATAATTTGTATCGGACACATAAATGAGCTGTAAAAGGGAGCGACATGTGTTGATGTGTGCTTTAACATGTCATAGGGTGTCTAGAAGGGAGATAAGGTCGGCTACACCTTATTGGGTGGTTTTAGCCCATGGTTTTGTAATACCGTTTGACGGTTTCTTGTATTGTATCTCCTATTTATGAGGTGTGTGAGATAGAGGTTGTGTGTAAGAGTCTTATGGCTATTGAGTTGCCTCTGAATCTCTGATTAATGGTACTCCTGCGAAGAGCTTTCTCTGCAAGTATTTTGTAATCTGTTTTTGATTGCTGAATAAAATATTGAGCTGCTTTTGGAGGGTGGGGTTTTTCTCCCGAAAGGGTTTTCCCCACGTAAATCACTGTGTTGTGGTATGAATGCTATTATATCTATTTCCATTTTCTGTAACTGTTGTAACGATCTGAAAAAGTTTTGCATTACCCTCCTCTCAAGGTTAGTGTAGGAAGTTGTTTCCGCTACTTTACTTCCTTACAAGTGGTATCAGAGCCTGATCACCTTTGGTTTCAATTGTGGGCAGTTGGGTTTTTTGAACTAATCTAGATTTGAGTGGGAGCTTGTGCAGAAGACACTTTTTGATCTTGTTGCAGGAATATTCAGATGGCGAGTTCATCAGGGAGAATAGAGGTGGAGAAATTTAATGGAAGTAGTTTTGAGATGTGGAAGCTGAAGATGGAAGATCTGCTAATAGATCGAGATCTTTGGGATGCTGTTGATGTGAATGTCCAAAGACCCTCAGATCCTACTGCAGCAGCTCAGTATGATGTTATGGACCGAAAAGCCAAGGGTCTAATCAGACTGTGCCTGGCAGACTCTGTTCTAATCAATGTCCATGAAGAAAACTCTGCAAAGAAGCTATGGACTAAGCTTGGTGAGATGTATCAAGTGAAATCTTTATTAAATCAAATTTTCTTAAGAAAGAAATTGTATTCCTTGAAGATGGAAGAGGGTGGACGAATTGCAGACCACCTAGAAGCATTCAATATGATTGTGGCTCAATTAGTATCCGTCGGTGTTAAGATGGATGAGGAGGAGAAATGTCAAATCTTGCTTTGTTCTTTGCCTGATTCGTGGGATTCTCTTGTTATGGCTATCGGTAGTACTTCTATTGTTTTGAAATCTGAAGACGTGGTGGGTGCCCTACTCGGTGAAGAGATGCGAAGGAAGGTATCCATCAGTTCAAAGGAAGCCCTAACCGTTCGTGGAAGACCTAAGGAGAAAGGCAAGAAGAATGAGAAGCGTGGCAAGTCCAAATCCAAAGGGAGATCGAAATCTCCTAGAAAGTCCAAAGTCATTTGCTGGAATTGCGGTAAACCGGGTCACATCTGTAAGGACTGCAAAGAAGAAAAGAAGAAGAAAAAGAAAAAGTTCGATTCTGATTCTGAGTCTGACAAGGAAGATGGCGATGCATTTATTGCGGCTTTGGCGACTCATGCAGGTAATGATGCCTGGCTAATTGACTCAGGTGCATCTTTTCATATGACTTCCAATAGAGATTGGTTTTCTGAATATGAAGGATTTAATGGAGGTAAGGTGTACTTGGGTGATGATTCACATCTAGACATTGTTGGTCAAGGTAAAGTTAGAATTAGGTTTTCTGATGGTAGAATAAAAAGGATTAATGGTGTGCTGCATATCCCTGGATTAAAACGAAACCTGTTATCTGTGAGCAAACTGATAGATGCAGGTGTGCAGGTAGTCTTTTCTGAAGCAGGATGTAAGATGATTAAGGGTGCTATGGTAGTTGCTAGAGGTGTCAGGTTTGGCACTTTGTATAAACTTGAAGCATACACTATTGAGTGTAATAGCACTTCTGTAAAAAGTAAATCTGCGGATACTTCACTGGAAGATTTGAAGGTTTCACCTTCAGCAGATGGTAATGGTTTTTGGGTACCTAAGGGTGCTCTTTCGTCTGAAGCAAAGTTACCTGCAGAGAAGACTATGTTATGGCACCAGAGACTTGGCCACATTGGAGAAAAGGGTCTAAGGACCTTGAAAAATAAAAATCTTGTTGAAGGTTTGAATGATGGTAATCTTGACTTTGATTTCTGTGAGCATTGCATTTATGGAAAACAAAACCGCGTTCAGTTTTACTCGAGTTCTCATAAAACTTGTGGTGTTTTGGATCTTATCCATTCTGATGTGTTTGGTCCAGTAGATGTCTCTTCGATTGGAAAATCCACATATTATGTTTCATTTATTGATGATTTTAGTAGAAGGACATGGGTATATTTTCTAAAGAGTAAATCTGAAGTTTTTAGTCATTTTAAAGAATTTAAAGCAATGGTTGAGTTGCAGACTGGAAAGAAAATAAAATGTTTGAGAACTGATAATGGCGGTGAGTTTTGCTCTAATGATTTTGATAGATTTTGTAAAGACTGTGGAATTAACAGACAGAAGACAACTCCATATTCTCCACAGCAGAATGGAGTTGCAGAAAGAATGAACAGGACACTGATGGAGAAGGCTAGGAGTATGTTTAGTGGTGTTGGTCTCGAACAAAAGTTTTGGGCTGAAGCTGTTGCCACTGCTTGCTACCTGATTAACAGGTCTCCTACATCAGCTCTTGATGATAAAACGCCTATGGAAGCATGGTCAGGTCACAAGCCTTCATTGAGACATCTTAGAGTTTTTGGTTGCGAGGCATATGCACATGTGCCAAAGGAGAAGTGAACAAAGTTGGAGAACAAGGCTGTGAAATGTATCTTCATCGGGTATAGTTATGGTGTGAAAGGATACAAGCTTTGGGACCCTGTTGCACAAAAGGTAATTCACAGTAGAAGTGTTATTTTTAGAGAAATTAAGTCTCCTTCTGTTACATTGCAGCCAGAATAGACTAAAAAAGAAGATGTGATTCAACTTCCTTCTACACCTGAAAGAGTTGAATCGAGACCCCTAGATAGGCAAGAATTTGAGGAGAGCTCGTCTAGCTCTGAATCTTTAGAAGAGGAGGAAGAACCTCCAACTCAGCTTGTTCGAAGGTCTACAAGACATAGACAACCACCTGAAAGGTATTCACCTGATGATTGGAGATGTATTTTTGCTCTGAATACTAGTGTGGATGAACCAAAATCATTAGAAGAGGCATTAGGTATGAATGATGCAGAATCCTGGAAGATTGCTATGGAGGAAGAAATGGCAGCTTTGAAAAAGAATGATACATGGGATCTTGTACCATTGCCTGAAGGACGAAAACCTGTTGGTTGTAAATGGGTGTTCAAGAAAAAGATTGGTTCAGATGGAAGCATTGAGAAGTATAAAGCAAGGTTGGTTGCAAAAGGCTACTCTCAGGTTGAGGGTGTTGATTATGGTGAGATATTTTCTCCTGTTGCAAAAATGACGTCCATTAGATTTTTGCTTTCTATTGCTACTGCTTATGATTTAGAGGTTGAGCAAATGGATGTGAAAACTGCTTTCCTTCATGGTGATTTGGAGGAAGATATTTATATGACACAGCCGGAGCACTATGTGGTGAAAGGCAAAAGTAATTTGGTCTGTAAATTGAAGAAATCTTTGTATGGCCTCAAACAAAGTCCTAGGATGTGGTACCAGAAATTTGATACATATGTGTTGAGTTTGGGATTTGAACGTTCTAAATCAGATCACTGTGTTTATTATAAATCTTATGATGATCATTTCTTATTCATTGCATTGTATGTTGATGATATGTTATTCATTGGTAAAGGGAAAGGTATGATTTCAGAACTGAAGTCTCAGCTCGCTGCTAAATTTGAAATGAAAGATCTTGGTGCAGCAAAGCACATTCTTGGGATGGAAATTAGAAGAGATAGGGTGAACAGAAAGCTATGGCTAGGCCATAGTAAGTATGTGAATTCAGTGTTACAGAGGTTCAACATGCAGAATTGTAGACCATTGAGTGTTCCTTTTACAGTTGGAATGAAACTATCTATTTTAGATTGTCCTACATCCCCATTGGAGATGGAAGACATGAGTAGGGTGCCTTACCAGAGTGCAGTTGGAAGCTTGATGTATGCTATGGTCTGCACTAGACCAGATATTGCCCAAGCAGTGGGAGTACTTTCTAGATATATGTCTAATCCTGGTAGAGTTCATTGGGATGCAGTCAAAAGAGTCTTCAGATATTTGAAGGGTACTTCAGAGTATTCTTTGTGTTATCATGGTAATTCAGTTGGAGACATGACTTCCCTTGATATCCATGGTTATGTGGATTCAGATTGGGCAGGTGATATTGATAGCAGAAGATCCACCAGTGCTTATGTGTTTACTTTGTTTGGTGGTGCAATTAGTTGGATGAGTAAGCGACAGGCTGTGGTTGCTTTATCCACTACTGAAGCAGAGTATATGGTAGCTACTCATGCTTGTAAAGAGGCCATTTGGCTTAAGAGACTGTGTTCAGATATTGGAATAAAACAAGGTACAGTGACAGTTTACTGTGACAGTCAGAGTGCAATTAGCCTGGCTAAGAACCCGACATTTCATGCCCGGACCAAACATATTGATATTCAGTATCATTTTGTTAGAGATATGGTCGAAGATGGTAGGGTGAAGCTGGTTAAGGTAGAAACTTTGATGAATGTTGCAGATGCTTTAACTAAGGCTGTGAGCACAGAGAAGTTCAGATGGTGTTCAGAGTCTATGGGCCTTATGGCCCCTAGCAATTGATTCTTTGTGTTGACATTCCCTTCGGCTCTTGCAAGGTGTTCGACAAGTGGGAGATTTGTTGGGAAAAATGGTGTCTCAACCTTGCATTTATGCGAGGTTACTATTTATAGTAAGTTTTCATTTGAGCACGAAATGGTGCGAAACTCTTCCTGAAGCTTCTGGTTGGCTAGATAAGCATTCCGGTAAAGTTGCGTTGCAAGCTCACAGCTAGTTTTGAAGATATTAATGTTTTTGTCTTGGAGGGGTGCAATAAAATATTTAAACTTAATTTTGGGGACTTTAGAGGCTCTGAAACACCCTGAAAAGTGGTCGTAACCGGCGAAGCGGGTTACGAGGTGATAGAGCACTTCGCGAGCTTTCCGGCGCTTCAAATGGTTCATCAATCAGACACCCGGTTCTCAAGTTATGGCCTCCGGAAGTTTGTACTCCTGAAATAGGAAAATTAATTTGTATCGGACACATAAATGAGCTGTAAAAGGGAGCGACATGTGTTGATGTGTGCTTTAACATGTCATAGGGCATCTAGAAGGGAGATAAGGTCGGCTACACCTTATTGGGTGGTTTTAGCCCATGGTTTTGTAATACCGTTTGACGGTTTCTTGTATTGTATCTCCTATTTATGAGGTGTGTGAGATAGAGGTTGTGTGTAAGAGTCTTATGGCTATTGAGTTGCCTCTGAATCTCTGATTAATGGTACTCCTGCGAAGAGCTTGCTCTGCAAGTATTTTGTAATCTGTTTTTGATTGCTGAATAAAATATTGAGCTGCTTTTGGAGGGTGGGGTTTTTCTCCCGAAAGGGTTTTCCCCACGTAAATCACTGTGTTGTGGTATGAATGCTATTATATCTATTTCTATTTTCTGTAACTGTTGTAACGATCTGAAAAAGTTTTGCATTACCCTCCTCTCAAGGTTAGTGTAGGAAGTTGTTTCATGTGTGTGTATTGAGACCTTATCATCCTGATATATTGCATGTTTTGGATTGGCATTCAATGCAGGTCAAGGATAGATAGCTTTCTTTGGAGGACATGTGCATTCTTCAATATCGAGGGTTGACCCTTAGGGGTTGGGACATAGAGTAGGTAAGGGTCCAATGGGATCCAAGTGATGATTCTTTAGTGACATGTGAGGATGTTCTTAAGATGAGAGAGCTTTACCCCTATTTGTTCTCAGGATTCCAAGAGTAAGCCTAGGCAAAGGGGGGGAGGATGTAGTGTCCCTCTTAGAGTCACATTTTTATTTATGCATTGATAGACTTATTTAGACATATGGTTGATGCTTTGATGACTACTTATGACTTTGTCTTTACTTTTTATGATACTCATGATGCTAGATACTTTATGTGGACATATGCTATTTGATGATTCATGCAGATGATGGATACATTATAGACCATATTGATTATGGACCTATATTAGATAGTTTATATGTGCTTTCTGATGATGATGGATAATTGATATAATTCATGATGTTGGATGACTTATATGATTGATGATACATTCTGGATTACTTGAGGGATGGATTTACATTGGATGGATCACTCATTATGAGCATGATATGGTGTTGCAATTCTCTTTTCACTTGCCTATTTATCACAATGTATATATGTATCATATTGTGTTGGTTGCAGGATTGTCGAAACTGGACATTGGATCCACCTAGTCCCACAAGTTTGAGTGTGTCCTATCTTGATGGCAAGCTATCAGAGATTTCATGTGTTTCCCTCTCATACTCTAGGCTTAGTTGTTCACCTGGTCAGTTGTGGTGTGGCGTAAGTTCATGGTTAGAGTCTTGAATTGAGTATTGATCCTTTGTCGAGTTGCTTGAGTTGATGTGAGCATGTGGTTATTATTTAATTAATAATTTGTTAATGTAATTTATTAATGTTTAAATTAAATTATTCTAGTATGCCTATCATTTATTTATTTGGTTAAGTGATTACTTGATATTTTTCTATTGTTGATATTTTGTATTTATTTAATTGGGATTAATTCAATTGATTTATTTGATTTAATGTTTAATTGATTTATATTAATTATTTATTGTTTATTATCTATTGATTTATTAATTATTTAATGTTTATATTTTATTGTTGATATGATTTTTATATTTATCTATTAGTTTCTATCTATGTAAGCCTTTTGTTTATTTATCTATTATTGGGATTTGATTTATTATCATTATCCCATTTGTATTTATATTACTACTTTAATATTATTTGCATAACCGGATATAATATAAAGTCTACCTAGCCTCTTTCTTGATTGATTGATTTTATAGAGGTAAGTAAATAATACTATTAAATAATATTTACCTCAGTATTGTGCAAGGTAGGTATGATGTATAGTTTTATCGAATTTTTTGATTGGCTGGTAGATTTCTATAGTTTGGAGTATAATTTTCTATTTAATAGTTTTTTGTGCATTGTTGGTGTTGGCATCTCTGCAATTTTTGTTTCAAGCTTTGGAAATTTGTATTAGATTGCTGGAATATTTGATTAAAAATTTGGATTTTGGAGTTGTTGGATTTGATTTCGCTTCATCATTTGTTCTTGCCTTGGATTATGATTTCTAGGTTGGAGCTTTCCTTCTATCTACAATTTATATCTAAAAGATTGTCTTGTCTGCGATTGTTGAAGGATTGTTTGGGGAAATTGATTTCATTTTTAAGTTTTCAATTTGGTTTTGGGGAGGAATTTAAAGATTATTGAAAATGAGATTTGAAGTATTGCAAATATTGGAATGGTGTGTGTTGTTGGGAATGTATCTTCTGCATTTTCCTGTAATGAAGCTTTGCTCTTATTTATCTTTGATTTTATTTCATATTATTGAGCTTGTGTAAGGATATTTGAATTTTGTTATGTCTCCATTTGAATCTCCTCAAGTTTCTATGTTCACTTACAATATTTGAAGTGTCTATGACTTTGCCGAGAGTTGATTTCCTGAGTTCTATGAGTTGCAATCTTGTTATAGTTTGTCCTATGGTTGGCATTGAGTGTTGTTTGGGAATTATAATTCCTTTGAATTGTTATTCTATATCTTTCTTGGTCTTACTGCATATTACCTAAGTTACTATGCAAGTTTGATGAAGTTCTGAGCACATCTATGTGTGATTGTGGCTGGACATTGATGCAAATCTCTCCTTGTATGTTCATAATGTATTGTTCATATATTTTCATAGTGATATTTAATCCTCTCACACCTTCTGGGAGTGTCTCATGGTAATTTGTGAGCCCTTATGTAATTTTGGACAAGTTACTTTACCTATTTTATCTGTTTTTTATGCTTTTTGCATACTAAACCCAAAACGCTACTCTTTAGACCCAAAACGCTAAACCTAAGACCTAGAACGCTAGAGTATGTGATGGGAATGCTAATATGGCTCCCAAATGTGCTAACCTATCTCTTGAGAGCAGTGAACTGCTCCAGGGGTGTAGGATCTGGTAGTTTTCCTAGTATGATTGGTTTTCTAGATTTTGTGCTTTTTCTAGAGGCATTTTGGGATTGCATTGAGTTTCTCAGAGTTGTCTATGATGTCATATTGATTCTTTCATGGTGATTTTTTTATTTGCTAAGAGTTTTTGTGCCTTACCATTGAGGCTTATGATTATCTATTATATAGCTCCAGCGAAAGGAAGAATGCCTTGTTGTTGAGGAATGTTTATGAGAGCTCAAGTGGGATGTTATTTCCTTATTGTTGAGGATTGGAATTTCTTTTGGATTGTCCTTTGATTTCATGTTTATGCTTTGGTTCATTATTGCATTGTTTTGGCAAAGCCTCTTTCTCAGACTTTGAGCTTATGCATCATCTTGTGTTTCAGGTTGTATCAATGATGTTGTGACTATGTTTGTATCATTTGTGATCCTTCATGATGTTGTTGTGATGTTACTTTTATGTGTGTTTCCTCTGAGATCATGAGCCATGGTTGGGAGAGTGGGCTCTTGCATGTGTAGGACTGGGGTCTTGAGCAATAGACCACTAGGAAAGGGTCTAGACCTATCATGGAACCACATGAATAGTTTATGATTAATTGCAAATGATAACCATAAGAAATTACTAGAGGCTTTGGGTAATTAGGAGTTCACATAATCAAGATATTGAATATGTTGTTTTTGTACCCCACCTAATAGCCTTGAGTGGAGGCTCTTGGGATGATCTTGGGAAGACTATGGAGATGGTAAGCCAAACTCCCTTGAATGCTCATATGTTGAGATGGCTCCACATGTCCATTAGGGGTGTGAGTGGATATCACATAGTGTCGGGTGGAGATCCTGATATTCATATATTTATATTTTATGCCCTTCTTTTCAAGGATAGCATGTGATGACACTCTTCCCTACATCTATCCATTATCCTTATGCCTTATTGTTGATTATATGTCTAAGACTTTATTGATTTATGATTTAGCCATGTGATGTGATTTGATCTTTGATCCTTGGATGTTATATTATGGTTGTTATGTTGAGTCCCTTAGTTGTTAGGTGTCAGCCTAGGTGTTGAGTGTGAGTTGAAACCCCATGTCATCTCCTAGCACTGTGGGTGGCTCCTATTTGGTTCCACATGGTCGGGTGGTTTTATGCCTTCTTCCATTGGGATGTACTTCTTTGGTACCAGCGTGCATGGTTATAGATTCTATGATTCCTCCTTATGAAGATAGTGGTGGAGCTGATTTTTATGTATTTGAGATGGTATAATGAATTCATGATGTAAATGTAAATGTAAGGAATACTATGTACTTGTACCATGTACTCTTATGTAATAGGATATAATAATGTAAAGACTATGATCTTGTAATGAAATAAGATGATTTATTATCATATGGTTGATGTTGTCAAAATGTTCATTATGTTGGGTATGAAGTCTTATGATAGATTAAAAATTGGATGTTTAGATTTAGTCCATCTTGTTATTTCAAATGATTCTTATTCAAATTAATAGCATGAGCTCCTAGTTGGAAAGAAGAGTATAACTTGTTGTTTTCATCTAGTATATGTATATGGTTAGTAATCTTGATGCATTGTGTGAAGGAAAATCTTAAGGAAATGATCTAGTTCCATTTGTAGGAGAAAGATGTAAGAAATTTCATGATGAACATTTGGTTTGGTACTTTAAAATGAACCTAAATAAATGATGGGGTTATAAGGTTATGTATTGGTAGATCATAATCTAATGATGGAAATAAATATTGAGTAGACATTTAATGAAATGATTTTTAATGATTTCAATATGTAGATATGTTATTGAGATGCTGCTAGTAAGTAGTGACATTAAGATACCCTAGGGAAAGAATGAATGGATATACATGTTAATGATTATGATTTTATTTTCACTTATGTTAAAAGTTGTATTAATGATGTTTTATGCAATCTTATGGAGATAATCTATGTTTTGGATTTATGAGAGTTTACTATGTTACATTTATAGATGATTTAAAAAAAAAAAACTCTATTTGTTAGTTAGTTTAGTTATTTTCTCTAGGGTATTTTTGCGGGCATTACACTTATCTTGATAATGTTATCAAAATTCACTTGAAACGTTCTTATATGCCAGAACCAACTTTCATCAGCTTGAGCAATCAAATATCTTTTACTACAACTATTTAAATGAAATATATTACCTTTAGTCTTTGTACCTAATGCAATCTCAATTCCAGAACTGCCCACGATTATAAACTTTCCATTCTTGAATTGAAGATCATATCCCTTGTCAATAATATTTCCAACACTCAAGAGATTATGCTTTAGAACTTCTACATATAAGACATCATCAGTATTGTGCTTACCATCAAGAGAAATGGATCCTCTACCATGGATTATACCAGCTTTATCATCACCAAACTTCATAACGCCACCTTCATACTTTTCCAAACTCACAAACTTAATCTTATCACCTATCATATGGTGGGAGTTTATCCACTGTCAATCACCCATTCATATCTCTTAAACTTGTGCAGCTAAAGATCTTGCCACATTCATGCAGCTACCAGAATCAATAGGCATTGGATCATCTTCCTTGATAGAAATAAACACCCATCATTATCGCTTGATCCTCCTTTATCAGATTCATCATTTATCACACCTCCATCAGCAACATAATAACATCTCTTTTAAAATCTAGTTTTTTTATGTCTTGGCTTAGGAACTCTTTCCAAAACCTTGACGAAAAATGACCTATCTTATTGCAAGAACAATATTTAAAAGGTAATTTTCCTTCATATTTATCAGCTCCTTTGGGTAATCTCTTGGCAATAAGGGCTTTAAGATCCTCAAGCTCCCACTCTTCATCTTCAATTTCCTTCCTCTCCTTCTCATATCTAGACACCCTTGAAGAACTTTATCTTGGATCATATCTCTGCTTATCCTTTCTAGAAATAGTAGCTTTGAATGTAGATTCCACCTTAGGAAGAGAATCACCAAACTCACTCATCTCAAAGGTTGAAATCTTACCAATCAACATGTCCCTAGTTACATCTATCATAGTTCTGATCTCCTCAATAGAAATGACTTTATGCTTGTAGGATGCAGGTAAAGATCTGAGCACTTTGGCAATAATCTCTAGATCTTCCAACTTTCCACTGACACATCTAATATTACACACAAGCTCATTCACCTTTCGTGTGTAAGAAGTGATGTTCTCATCTTCGCTCATCCTCAACATCTTATATTTTTCCTTTCAACTTTGTAACTTGGAAATCTTAACATAACTGTAACCTTCTTACAAGGTTTCCAAATTCTTCCAAATCTCATGAGCAGTCTGCAATTCCATAACATTTGTCATCTCAGAGTTAGTCAAAGCACTCAATAATTCTTCCTTAGCCCTAATATTTTATTCAACACTTTTGATCTCATCTGGAGTTGAAGAACCATTTGCATGAATGGTATACTTGATTTTAGTAATATCCGAGTAAGGTTCACCAAAACGTCTCAGATGACACTCCATGCAACTCTTCCAAAGAGAGTATTTGGTACCATCAGATCTCAAATAGTCCTTCTTATAAGTTTCCATCTTGGATCACCTCAAATGATTAAGCTTCTTTGGAGGAACCTTGCTCTAATACCAATTGATGGAAATAGGGCAAACAACTGAGAGCGGGGGAGGGGGGGGGGGGTGAATCAATTTTCACAAAAACTTACACAAATTAAACTTATTCTTAGATTTGATAATTAAACATGAAAGCATAAATTATAAACACACATAACACCAATAATTTTGATGTGTAAACCAGGTGAAGGGAAAAACCATGGTGAGGATGAACCCAAAAAATAGGTATTTCTCTATTAGAAGTATTACAATGGGGAATGCACATACATTCAGACATACTACCTATAGCTCACTGCTCAAAATAAAAAGGCACACTACTTGTACAAACAATCATAGATTACATCTAGAAATAATGATATGGAAAATAACATCTCCTTAATATCTGATTCATTTCCATTGAAACAAAAAACAACTTTACTCTTCACACTTCTTCTCTGCCTTGAAAATATGTATACATTCAGTGCTCATACACTCATCCACAATCTCTCCATCATCATGAATACAAGATCATTACACATTTATACATGGCATCAATGTTGCTATAATATCTCTAAGGTTGGCCCAACACTTACCACCTAATTATAAAAATATAATCACACTCAATACAATATCACATGCAGACCAAGAAATGTCAGTCAAGACATAGCGTGGACCCAAATAAATCTCCTTGAACATGCTACACCTCCAAGAATTATTCCTTGAACATCTACAACACATTACAAACATCTGATCGAGCAAGAAGACGAAGAACACCAATATACCGAAGAAAATCATCAATTATAAGATCAACGATCAATGAAGAGAACCAACACAAAAGGCACGCGATCAAGAGATATCCACAAGAATCATTAACTACCATAGCAACATCTACATCAACATAAATTACTAGAATCACTAGCATCTTCATACCAGACCTCAAGAACACTAACTACAATGACTGTCAACCTTGAAAAATCACTTGGGGACCTCTAAACCATGAACCACTTGAATTGAGGAGACACACCAACATTCCAAACATACCATAAAATCGGCTGAAAAAGATATTACAATGCAGAGAAATATAGATCAAAATACTAGCACTTTGTCACCATTGAACAACTGAAAAACCAACCAAAACACAAATACCCATAACTCAATCAAATCTTCATGCAGACCTTTAAAGCTTGAACTGAATCAACTACAGAATCTCTATAAACCGATTAATCTGCAAACTCTGATCTTCATCATGGTAAATAAACTAACTCACTGAAATTTACTACATCACTATCTCAAACAGAGAAATATGTTTGCATCAATGACAACACATTTTTTAAACATCTCCCAAGCACATATATTTATGACATTATTCCAACAAGTGATAATTTGCATCAACAATTAATGAACGTGGTTGAAATCAAGAAGTTTTTTATGACTTCTTATTTAGTGTACTTATTGTCTTACCAAGCCAACTTTCCAGGGTTGAAAAGAGTTGGCAACGTCTACTTTGGAGACAAAAAAAATTATCAACATTATCCCCACCTTGAGCTAAAAGAAAGAAAGAAAAACTATTGTATAGTTAATGATGCTTTCATTTTCCATTTAATAAGGACGCTTGATAATGATTTGGGAAAAAGGTTATCTTTAGAAGCATCAGTGGTATTAGTCAATTCGGCAAATTGGTATGTGCAATTTAAAACATTCACATACACTAGATTTGCTGGATATGAAAATACAACCTTACAAGCTACCAAGGTACCCCTCAAATAGATTAATATTGCTAGGAATTTATAGACAAGTGGTATAGATTTATAAGTTGATTTCCAACAAGCATAATTTAGCATTTGTGTTCCCCATCAAGGTTGGTATATACTCTTGTTGAAACATGAAATAAAAAAAGACATTTGAACTTGATATGGCTCTTCTAGCCATTGATTTACTTGGATATGTGAGAACAAGATTTGGTCCGATTGGGAGAATCAGTCCAATAATAGGAGCACACTTTGAACATGAACCTACCATTGAGGATCATTGGGATAACTATTTGGAGGAACATGAAGTAAGCGTCAAATATTTTTCTAGATTAAGTGTAAACATGATGAGAGGAAATAGTTTTGGTCAAATACTAGAAGATTTGGAAGATAATGGAAAACTTTTAAATTCAAAATACAACATAGACAGGATTTATGATAAATTAATAGATGGAGTGGATTGGTCTATTGTAGAAGATCGATAAATGTTGTAGTAGAGTCAATGGAGTGGTTTGTCTTATGTTATCCTATGAGAAACCATCATAATCTAGAATAGGGACTATGTTCAGCTCCAACATTACAAGAAGTGGAAGACAAAAGTAAATCTATGTTTTATGTAACAAAGAGAAAAACAGATAATGTCCCTCTCATAAGAAGAAAATCATTTGCTAGACAAACTTCTCATAAGGTAATGTCCCCAAAATCACCTTTGCATCCTTCACCTGCATCATCTTCTCAAAATATATCAGCTACACCATCTCCGCTAATGTTACCAAATTCCACTTTGCATCCTTCACCTCCATCATCTCGCCAATGAATGTAAGCTACACTATCTCCACCACATGATTTACCAACTTATTACTCTCCATCAATATGATCTTCTTATGAACATTCCACTCCTCGTCAACATTATTCACAACTTGCATCGCCAAGTCTTCCACTTTGACTTAATCATGTTGTACAAAAGAGAAATAGAACATATGTAGACAAAAAAGAAGATTTTTCGTCAATAGTAGAATTATTTAAAACCCAATAGAGCCATAGGAGATCAAGGAGACTACACAAAAAATAGTAGATGGTCAAAATGTGAGAATAGCTAACATAGCCTTGCTTGTGGTTGATAAATCAGAAATGGAGATGACACTTGTAGACTGCACAATGGAGCAAGTTAACTTGGGATTGTTAACTAGACAAAATGAGAAGGAATCACTACAGTTAGCCATCCCAACCATACTTGAAAGGATGAAGAAAGATGAAAACACAAAATAAGAATTAAAATATCAAGTTTCACAACTAACTTTATTTATCAATCAGTTGGTTGGACCTATAGATTTAGCTACACCTTCTAAATTTGTTGGGTGCATTAAAAAAGGATCCTCATCAAACAAACCCAAAAGGAATTCTGAATATAATTACAAAATGGAAAAAAGGATTGGAGGCTCTCGGTGAAAGAGTAATAAAAAAAGAAGTACAAACTTATCACATCATTAGTAATTAGACCAGTCAAGCAATTGAATTGATAAAAACAATTGATAAATAATTATTGATGTGGGATGAGTGCATCCAAATTTTTGAAAAAATGAATGCCACTGCTTACACTGAATTGGCCAAGATGAAGAGTTGATTCCTAAATGTTTCAAACCTAGCAAATTAAGGATGCAGACACTTAAAAAATGTAAGGACAAGTTGAACAAGATCAAGGACTCCAGTGATAAGATAATGGCCAGCATAGAAAATTTTGTGAAAGATCTTCAATGCACTTTTTGGAAACATCCTTAGTGGTTCATACAACAACATTTATCATACAAGAGTTGACATCATCTCTTCATATGAAAATGTGTGAAGAAGGTATAGATGATATGATGAAGACAAAGGATACTTTAGTCAAGTTTGAAGAAGACTTAGCAGAGTTTGTACAGTTTCCAAACAAGATCAAACAAATAGTTTTCTCTCAAAGGATTAAGTTGAAATATCACATGGCTCCAAATGCAATGATTTCCAACAAAAATTTCCACAAAATATGTGATTTATTTTGTATTTTACTATTATTACATATTAAATCCTTGAGATTCTTTTTGTAATTCTCAATCATGCTCATTCACAATAGGCTTATAAAACTTGAGCATTATGAATGTGATGAAATTGGCTAATTTGTTATACTATAATTTATATTGCACTTTAGGATGTCAATTGGATAATTTCATATGTATATTTCTACTTGTATATCTCCTACATATATCGATAAAATGTATACATAAAATATGTAGATTTAATTGGATGTATGATAAAAAATCCTTTTTGGAATTTCTCTTTAATAATTGCATCAATTATATATATTGTTGTGTGAAATATTGTATTTATAACTTTTTTTCACAATCATAATATATTAAGTTTCTATCTACAATATTAATATTATTTAAATTATAATGCATCTATTAATATTCTTGAAATATCATATGTTCTATATTCATGCCACGACAAAGAATGAATTTTGAATTTGAGGTCGAAGGGATTATCAAAGAGAATATTGTACACACAAAAAGGAGGGTTAGCACGTATACCAATGAGACATTATTTCAAGAGATTCAAATAAAGCATATAAGAAAGAATATACAAAAATATTTCAAGAGCATCTCATTGTCCTCTATCCCCAAGGATTTAGTGAATCTCCATTGTTAGTGCTGTTAGATTATGCACAAGATTCAACTAAATGATGACTTAGAGAATGAGATTACTATGATGATGTGCAATTAAGATAACATGAGTGCTAAATGTAAGATATGCAAGCTAGTATGAAGCTAAAATGTAGATATAAACATGATATAAACAAGATGTTAAGCTAAAAGTATGCTAAATAAGCTAAATGATACTAAATGGATGCACAAGCTAGATGAAATTAAGAAATTTTAATGATTGAACTTTGGATATTTAAAAATATGCCCCAGTTTGATGTGAAAATGGTTTGATTTGAATGAATTAGAGCTAGATCAGAAAAAAATAATAAAATCCCACCAAAAACACCTTTTGAAAAAGGTATAAAAGGTCAAAAGGGTCTTGTTACTTATTATTTTCTCATTCACTATTTGGAGATTCCTTGTTGAGGTATACTTTCTTGCGAGTTTTCATCATGTCAATCCGATACCACATGCAACATTTTGAGTGGGTTCAATGCCATGATCAATCAACAGTGTATGGAACACTAGTGAGTCACCGATACCCTTCGTTTTATGAATTTTTTCAATTTTTTTATCGGTTTTGCAAACATTTTTATGTTTTTAATGCATTTAAGACCCCTTTTAGTGCATACGATGTGCAATCTAGTGCATCCAATGCGCAGTTTAGCGAATCCAACTAGGGATTTTAGGGCACAAATTTTAGGCTTTTTGTGCATTTACAATTTAGAATCTCTCATATGATAATTTTAGTGTATTCAATATTAGTTTTAGCACATATGATAGAAAACATATGACCTTTATTTTTGCACAAATGATAAAACTTTTAGCGCATCCACCTGATTTTACACATTTGATGTGTAGTTTTGTGCATTTGACAATTGTTCTTGTGCATGTGGCTATTATAGCGCATTTGGAGGGTAAAACAATGCATTTAATCTAAGTTTAGGATTTTCTATTTTTTGAAAGCCTGATTTGATTTACAGAACACTTTTGATGATCAGTTTGATAGATAGGATTGATGATTCATGATTTAGGATGATAGATGTGCTTGAGAGAGCTAATAGATTGATAGATGTGCTGAGAAGAAAAATTTAGGATGTTTTTGATGTGCTCAAAATGAGAAAATGATGCACTCTTAATGAGTGAATGATGCACTGACAAGGAACAATTGATGCACTTGCAATGAGCAAATTATGAGCTCACAAGGAGAAATTTGATGCACTTACAACAAGGAAATGATGCACTCACAAGGAGCAATTTGATGCACTCGCAATGAGAAAATGATGTGCTCATAATGAAAAAATGATGTGCTTACAAGGAGAAATTGATGTGCTTGCAATGAGAAAATGATGCGCTCACAAGGAGAAATTTGATACACTCGCAATGAGCAAACGATGCACTCACGAGGAGAAATTTGATGCACTCTTGATGAGAAAATGATGCACTCACAAGGAGAAATTTGATACACTTGCAATGAGTCAATGATGCACTCACATTGAACAATGATGCACTTGAAAAGAGTAATTTGATGATTATTTGATGTGTGACTTGATCTTTGATGACTGATGATTGATTGAGTGAATAAACTAGATTAGTTGTTGACTTTGGGTTGTTGTTGTTTTCTAGACTGATTTGTAAGTCCTTTAGATGTGAGAGCAGTATCTTGGCACTTAGTATTATCCCGTAGTTGACAAAGGATGACCGAGGAGATATTGATGCATGTGGGTTGGGATTTTTGTTGGATATGCAATGGTATCGGGTGAACCATGGTTTGTTGACAACATTGGTAGAGTTGTGGCATAGTGACCACAACACCTTTCACCTACCGGCCAGAGAGATGAATGTCACCTCGAAGGACGTATATCATATCCTTCGCATTCTAGTGACGAGAGAGCTTGTTTTATATAATGTTGAGGAGTAGGGTTGGATGGAGGATTTGAGATAGATTTTTGATGATCTGTAGATTGGTGATTACTCTATTACATGGAAAGATATGGTCGATTATTATGAGCCACTTCCTTCAGTTTTCACAGGATTGATTGGGGGATTCTTGTGCCTAGACAAGAGAGGCCATGGTTACTCTGTGGGGTGGAGTAGGATACTCAGTCAGATGCTCAAGGAGAAGATGATATATGCTTGGGGTGCATGCATGTTGGTGCACTTGTATCATGATTTACACCAGGTTGTCTATGATGAGGAGGCTTCATTGTCTTTGGGGGTCATCCTATTGCATATTTGGGCTTGGGAGAATATCCTAGTAGCACGGCCACTTGCAGACATGATACATCTACCAAATAGGCCCTATGTTTATGCATATGCTAGTGTTGTTTTCCAGCAAAGGCTGGGAAAACTAGAGTTTTGGAGGAGGGTCTTTAATGACTTGTCAGTAGTTGTGTGGTGACCCTACATTGGTTGTGAGTAGAGGGCAAAGGATTGGATGGATACCCCTTATCTCTTTACCTTGAGATATTTTATTCTAAGGATGTTGTATATTATTGAGTATTTTATTATCACACGGGTTTACAAATGGTAAGGTTGTGCATAGAGGATGCCATAGGGTACAACTGAGTATGCGTGAGCACACAAGGAGAGGTCAGAGTGGGGGCCTTCCTTGGATTCTGATACAACCTATGGGGAGATTCTGACACTGGGGGGATAGGCTTGGGATATGTTTCCACATATTTTAGATGGGGGGATAGCATGTTAGTATGTAGAGTATTTAGCAGAGCACCCATTTTCAAGGCTCACAAATTCGGAGGAGCCAATTCCCTTATTAGAGGATGATAAGCCATAGCTAGCTTGAGGGAGGAGGGGGAGGAGGGATGGAGGAGGTGAGGGAGAGGATGGGATGGGGAGAGATAGAGGCAGAGGGGATGGTGGACAAGGAAGAGGGAGATATGGTAGAGATGGAGGGGTAGGATATGGGGAAGATGGGAGAGGAGGATAGGCATAGAGGAGACCTCCACCATATGCCTTAGCTCCACCTATGGTATCGACATAACTTGGGGGTATGAAATTGCTACCATCGCAACTAGTAAAGTGAAGCCCAAGACAACAATATCCATAGGGTCGGGGATAGGCTTGACCATAGGGATTAGGTCAGAGAGAGCCACAACCACAAGTTTTCCCATAGATGTGCCTACAAGTTCGGCCATAGATGCCATCATAGGGAAAACCATAGTGGCTACAGGGTATCATTGATCAACTGAGGACATAGTTGGCATAGGCCCAAGGACATATTACTGAACTTTAGGGAAAACTGAAGTATTTTACCATTGAGCAGGACACAGCCATAGAGAGATATGGTATGACATAGACACTTTCCAGACTTTACAATAGGGCATGGGCCAGAGACTAGGCAAAGATACTATGGGGAGTTGGTATACTAGATTGGTAGGGCTGATTATTATAGCACCTTGTAATTTTTAGGTGGTGCCCTTAGAGAGGTGAGCACACTCATTTTACCAAAGCTCTATGTGTGGTGGGTTTTAGTGGGAGACGGAGAGACGAGGAGTTATAGGTCCGTGAAGAGACCTAGGTGGTGATGGAATAGGTGCAGGTCTGTCTGGTACAACAGTGAGGCCTATGGATTCTTGAGGGAGTCACTCATAGTTTTTTCCCCTCATCCCTCTTGTATTGATGTATTTTTATGTTTATCCTTGATTATTACTACCTTGTTGTTATTGATATTATTGTACATGGACATTGATTTTTTTTTTATGATATGACATGTGATGATTGTTCTATGGATTCATTCTATATGTTTGATGCAATATTTACAGTATTACATGCATGATGATGATGGATGCAATATTTACATGAGATGCCTTGATTTTCATGTTATGGATGTTTATTTGATTTTATATGCATGATGTTAGTGTGATGTGTGATTTTTATGCAATGTGATCTATATGTTTGGAAGGTGATATATGATGATCATGCTCCTATGATGATTTATGCATTTAAGCTTATGTTGATATATGATGATGTCGATGTATATGAATGCTTGTAATGTGTTGTAATGTTGCTTCATGGATTACTTATGATGATGTACTTAAGATTCTTATACATGTAAATTCTACTATGTTAGATGATATGGATATGTCAGATGGGACATTCTTAGTGGATGGTTTTTGATGAAATATAGCCGATTAATGCAAATGAAGTGATGGAATGTATGATTGAAAATGATGTTGATGTTATAGAAAACTTATTTGAAAATATGATGCTTAATGCTAATGTGATGATATGATAATGCTTGACTATGATGCTTATGGATGTGATGCATATAGATATATGTGGATGGAATAATCTTTGTGTCTACAAATGTTGTTGTATGATATGGGTAAATGTAATCTCAATGGAATGAATGATGTAAATTCTAATGGATCTTAATATGGATAGTTACACAAGATCCAAATGAATATGAAAGGGATCTAAATGATATGAAAATGTACCTAAGTGATGTGGAAATGATAATGGATAATGAACCTAAATGAAATGAAAATGATAATGGATAATGAGCCTAAATGATATGATATGAAAGTAGACAATGAACCTAAATGACATGATACTAAATGATATGAACATGAAAATGAACCTAAATGATATGAACATGCCACTTTATGAAGGATATGATTGTTTTTTATTAGTGTTCGATGTACTCAATCAGAGAAAATATTCTGGTCTTGGAAAGTCCATAGATGTAGTCTAATAATGTCATCTAAACTAGAATGCAACCCAGATGAAATGTATCCTAATAATGTCATCCCTAGAATATTTTGATAGTGATTTTTGTCATCATTGAGCATTTAAAATGTTGCAAGATAGTACAAACACTGATTATAGATTGAACCATGATGACCTAAGTACATTTTGCATGGACTTTGATATTTCAAGTTTTACAAGCATCGAGGTATGAAGACTGAGATGACCTAAGTACCACTTGCGTAAAAATAGGCAAGAGTTAATTTTTTTCATATGTGAATACAAAATGTCTTCCTTGATCTTTTGATTGATCATATCCTTAGACAAATCAACGAATTGCTAGAAATTAACTCACAAACAACAGACAAAGAAAAGATCACGTCTCCATCCTTGTTCCTCTAGTCAATGACTATTGGCATATGCACAGTCCAATGAGACATTGTAGGTGATTGAAGGTTTTGTCATTGATGGAAACCTTACAATCCTATGGCACCGGCAAGGCATTACATTGGCACTAGCAAGATCAGACTCTACACCGACAGAAAAAGGAAGCATACTGGCATAGAGGCCGACGAGATTTTTGTTATATTATATTTTGTTTATTATTGTAAAGTTATTTTGTAAGCCGACTCAGCATCATTGTAGAAAATTTTTTAAAAAAAAGAAAGGAAGTAAGATAGAAGAACATTTTTAGGTGAAATAAGGCAGACCTATTATGCGAATTATAGGTTAAGGGTTTATGTAAGAAGCGGAGCAGAAACCAGTACTGGATCTAGCATTATAGATGCTACTCTGAAGTAGTACAAGATACTAGATTTGTATAATCCATCTTTGCAAGTCAGTGAGACTTCCCTTTGAGTAGTGAGCTCTAGGCAGTTGGCCTTCGTGCATGTGCAGGCCCCTCTTGTAGCAGTAATATTCTCTTATTGGCTAGTAAGTGAATATTGTGGGTCAAAAATCCCACCGAGGTTTTTTCCACACCGGATTTCCTCATTAAATCATTATGTTATGGTGTGTTTTTCATTTGGTTGCTTTTAATTCTGATTATTGCATTATTTCTTGCATACGAGTACATTGTTATAATATGTTCTACATGTTTTAAGTTAAGAAATTCAATTCACAGGTTAGATACTGATTCATCCCCCCCTCTCAGTATCTATGGGAATCCTAACAATTAGTATTAGAGCCTGATCCTCTATTTTTAGAAGCCTAACAACTTCAAGAAGATCTTGACACCAGTAGATATGGAAAATCTGATGAAGCAACTAGAAGCAGCTCTTTTAGACTATGATGCAAAGAAATTGAAAAATATCAAACTAGAAGATGATCTAAAGGAAGCTTAGGATATCATTCAGGCACTTCAAGAAAATCTTACTATTTCATGAAACAAGAGAAGAGAACTTTGTGAAAAGATGCAAAATGAGAATGATGAAAAGGAATCACTTAATGATATGATAAACAAGCTGAAACAAGAGAACATGACAACAAAGAATGAGATGCAGGATATGACTATGAGATTTTGTAAAGAAATTGAAGATAGAAAGAAGAATGAAGAAGATTTGACTAGAAGACTAAGTGATGCAGCAAATGAAAACACAAGACTTAGCTATGAAAATGATTTATTGAAGATAGATCTGATGCACACTCAGAATGACTCCAACAAACTGATGAGGTAGAAAGAAGTCTTGGAAAGAGAACTAGATACTGCAAATCAACATAAAGAAAAATTCAAGAAAAGCTTAGAGGAACTTGGTAACTTGCTGAAAAATCAAAAACCTAAAGGTGACACTTCTGGAATTGGCTTTGAAGTTGGTGAAAGCTCTGGTACTGCAAATACATAGGATCATAGCAAACCGGTAAGGCAACCTAATGCTTATAAATTCAATGGAAAATTCTTTAACTATAATAAGTATGGTCATAGAGAAAATGAATGTAGATCTAGAAATTATCAGAATATCAACACACCCATCGGTTAATGTTCAAAATGCAACAAATTTGGTCACAACTCTAAAAATTGTAGAATGAATGTGAGATGTTATATTTGTGGAAGATTTGGACACCTATCTAATCAATGCAGAACACAAACCGGCATAGGTTATGGGAAATCTATTCAGAAGAATAATGTGACTTGTTACACATGTAACAAGATTGGGCATATTGCAAAATTTTGAAGAAGTAAAGGATCACCGACAGATAACAAAAGTTCTAGCTTGAAAGGAAAAGAAAAAGTTGAAGAATTTAAGCAAGAATTCTCAAAACAATGGATTAGAAAGTCAGACCTAAATATTGTTGGGAATACTCCTCCACTGGTAGAACCAATCAGTGCTTCACTGGCAGGACAGAGTGATGCTTCACTAGCAGGACAGAGTGATACTCCACCGGCAAGAAGCTCTTCATCAAATTGAAGAAAATTTTCTTGAGGGTTTGGGAATCAATGATACATATGCTATAATTCCCTCGGTTAATGGTGAGAAGTTGGAAATTACCTCTATACCAACAGACAATGTTAAGTGACAACTTAACCAACATGCATTAAATGTGGTAGATGGAAAAATTAACATTATAAATTTATGGTTTTGGCTCCATTTTACTTCCCCAAGATTTCAACCATTTGTACAGCACGAAATTTGCAGAGCTAAGAGATTTCAAGCAAAGAGGTAAAGCACTTCAAGCAATCAATCCATCCAAAGGCAAAAAAAGGTATTTATCATGGCATCCTCCTCTGCACCTGAATTCATAGCAAACCCTATAGTAGTTGAGGTTATAAAATGCTCTAGGCCCGTATTTAAACTAGTTCCCGAGGTAGCCAAGAAAGATGACAAAGTAGGTTCTTTTTCCCAAATTCCAAAGGGAGTTGTTTTCACAAAAGATCCCCAAATATATATTCATTGCAACATAGAGGAATTAGGAGATGAAGAAATCAAAATCATGTATAAGACTATTATATGTGATAATTCCAGCAATATAAAACTTGAACATAAAATTGTTGAAACCCTAGGATTCACTGAAATCCTTTGCATTCCTAAATTTCCCAAGGAGGTGATTAGGATAGTTTTAAGCAGGGTACATGGTTCATTCTTTTGGCTTGATTCAGTACACAAAATAACAAAGGAAGTTGTGAAAGCAATAACAGGGTTACCATCCACTGGTAACAGACCAGACAAAACCAAGAAGGTCTCTAATGACCTAGTAATGAACTTAACTGGTGCAACTTTAGACAAAAGGTCTCTGAGAGTTAATGATGTGACTGATATAAATGTGAGATTTGTTAGCATGATTTTAGGGTACAAAGCAACTCATGCAAACAGACTTAACTCAGTTTCCAGTTTATGCATTAAAAGTGCTTATGATATGGTTAAAGACAATGTAAAAATTGATGTATGTGAATGGTTAAAAGATGAGTTGATTGATAACTTAGGCAAAATCAAGAAGGATAAGAAAGGAACTTTCAGATTTGGAAATCTACTTGTATGCTTGATGCTACACATAACCAAATAGGTTCACGGTATTGGTAATAAGAATCTTGGATTTGATATACTGGTAGGAAAACAGTTGACAGACCTATTCAATAACATGGGTGAGAACAAAGAAAAGAACATTCATGACTATTTTCAAACACTTAAGGTTAGGATGAACAAAAGAATCCAACTATCATAGAAAATTGTCAACAAATACAAGGATGATATATGTTTTGTAATAAAAAAGGATGAGATCTAGATGGAAGCAATCATCCCAAGAACAATCTGGGTAACCGAGATGGGTTATGAGATAGATGATCATATAATTGAGACTTATGCTAAAGCACTTCCGGAAGCACCAAATGAACTAAAGGAAGAAATATTTTGTAGTGCTAAAACCATAGAAAAACAAATTCAATCTAAAAAGAGAGTGAAAAAGGTTGAAGCAGTTGTAAGAAGAGGCTCTAGACAGGATAAGGCTATTAAAGAAGATGTATTGAAGCAAACGAGTATCACTGGGGATGAGTTAGGAACTCTACAGCCTGAGACTCACCTCTCACTGGTAGCTACTTCTTCGGAGAGTGACATGCCTGTAGCTTTCAAAAGAGTTGTAAGGAAAAGAGATCCTTCACCAGCATCCACACCTTCACCTAGAAGGACTAGACAAAAACAACAGGCAGTGAGGTCACCAGTTAGAAAGACAACACCAAAGAAAAAGTTGATAGAAAAGAGGAAGAAGACTAAACAAAATTTGGCCCCTCTTGACAAATTGCTATATGAAATCATAGAGGAAGGGAAACTCAAGAACATAGAAAAGGTCTATGATACACTGTCAACAAATGACAAAGAACAAGTTGAAAACAATGTTATTTTACACATGGACATCTATAAGAAGTTCTTAATGGAAGTAATAGATGATCTACTAGATGAATTGTTCAAAAGAATGGAAGCAAGAAGACAAGTTGTTGTAGAGCTTGATAAGAAAATCATAATAGAAAAGTTACTTGTTATTTATCCAGTAAACTCACCTAAGGAGATAGATGACTTAATTGCAGAAGCCAGCCGGTCAGTATTCTCTACTGCACACCAGCATATTGTATTAATGGTTCGAAGAGTGAATGAAGTAACAGAGGAAACATAAAATGCATGGGACATATTTCTTGTGGAGAAAGAAAAACAAGAAGAGTACAGGAACCCCAAACCATTAAAGGTATACTAGAAGGAGAGAGACAAAGGAAAAGGAAAGGTTGGTGGACCTCCAAGTATCAAAGTAAAAGATAACTTATCCCCACCGCCTCAAATTGCATCACCGGCAACAACTACTAAAGACCAACCGGCAGATGAGAGTATGGACATAAAAGATACTAATCCTAATCCTGAGGTACTATACATGGTTGATGTTGATACACAAAAGGTCAACATTGTGATAGACAAATATATAACCAACAAGACAGATATGGCTAGTGAGCCACCGGCAACTAACAACATTGACAATACTGAAAGAAAAGTTGAACTTGATAACATAGAGCAACAAACAGCGAAACAAGTAGAGCAACAAGCTCTAGAACAGGAAGAGATTCACATCAAAACAGTGCCACTGGCAATAGGAGAAGATCAAAAACCATTGCTTAAAGAAATGGAAACACAGACTGACCTACCAGGGGTCATTGCAAGTTTGATTACTTCCTCCACCAATGGAATTCAGAATGTTGGTTCCTCCTCAATAGGCTACAAATCAACAAATGTAACTGAAGTACTTTTGGACTCCATAAAAAAGATAACAGATTGTAGTTCACAGGATTATAAAGCTATAGATGACACAATCCCAATTTTGAAGGTAATAGCTCCTAACTATAACATAGACAATAGGGATTCTTTAAAACAACTTGATACTTTGTGTAAATACATCACTAACAACATAGTGACTATTGAGCAAATAAAGGAAGAGACTTTGAAGAATAAGGTAGAAATTGAAAAGAAAAAATTCTTTGAAGATCAGATAAAGAAGTGTACTAGAGAATTTGACACACTTCTACCGGAGCTGTGTAACTTATTGAAGGAATTTAAAACTCTATATAAAGATACTTGCAAGACAAAATTTTTGACAGTAGACATAGATAAGAAAATGAGCAAGGTACAGGATGAAATCAATAAACTTGCAGATAATTTTGTTAACTCACCTGATACATTATCAGTTTTTGAGCAAATGATAACAAGTTTTGAGGAAGAGTTACTTAAGTTAGAAAGAGAAAAGGAGAGAATAGTAAATAAGGCAAAGAATTTGAGACTAAGACTGAGTCCAAGATTGGACTATCTAGTATCATTATCGAAGGAAATATCTGAGGCACTGGTACAGGGACAGAGAACACCGACAGAGCATATGCAGCACCTCACTGGTAGAGTTCAAAGAACAAGAACAACAATAAAGGATAGCAAGAAGTTTATGGAAAGTATAAACTTGATTTTGGGAGATATTTTTCAAATTGTAACCACCCAGTTACAAAGTTGAGACTACAACTCTATTGACATCTTGACAACCTTTGTCATTGATGCCAAAGAGGGAGTAGTAGTATGAGAAAATAACTAGTAAAAGACTTATCTTCTCAGGGGGAGCTCTTATATTTTTGGTAACATATTTTTGGAAACATTTTTTGATTACAATTTTGCATACACTTCTGAATTTTCTCATGAGTGTTGCCATCAATGCCAAAGGGGGAGATTGTTGGCATATGCACACTCCAATGAGATATTGTAGGTGATTGAAGGTTTTGTCATTGCTAGCAACCTTACAATCCTATGGCACTGGCAAGGCATTACACCGGCACTAGCAAGATCGGACTCTACACTGGCACTCAGACCACCGACACTGATAGAAAAAGGAAGCATACCAGCACAGAGGCCAACAAGATTTTTGTTATATTATATTTTGTTTATTATTGTAAAATCTTTTGTAATCCGACTTGGCATCATTGTAAAATGACTCTTATATAAGAGAGATCATTGTAGAATATTTAAAAAAAAGAAAGAAAGGAAGTAAGATAGAAGAACATTTTTAGGCAAAATAAGGCAGACCTATTATGCGAATTATAGGTTAAGGGTTTATGTAAGAAGAAAAGCAGAAACCGGTACTGGATCTGGCATTATAGATGCTACTCTAAAGTAGTACAAGATACTGGATTTGTATAATCCATCATTGTAAGTCAGTAAGACTTCCCTTTGAGTAGTGAGCTCTAGGCAGTTGGCCTTCCTGCATGTGCATGCCCCTCTTGTAGTAGTAATATTCTCTTATTGGCCAGTAAGTGAATATTGTGGGTCACAAATCCCACTAAGGTTTTTCCCACACTGGGTTTCCTCATTAAATCATTGTGTTATGGTGTGTTTTTGATGTGGTTGCTTTTAATTCTGTTTATTGCATTATTTCTTGCATATCGGTACACTGTTATAATATGTTCTACATGTTTTAAGTTAAGAAATTCAATTCACTAGTTAGATACTGATTCACCCCCCCCTCTCAGTTTCTGTGGAAATCCTAACAATGACATCTTTGAGTCGCTAGGAGACATGACTGCATAAATCAAAATACAACCGATGAACAAGTGTGTCGATGAGATCACCATTCAGAAAATATTATCCAGTCATTTCTTTATAATTTACGTTGTTTTGGTTTGATCATTTTAGGTCATATGACTTCGATGTTGTGTTGATTGGATGTTCACGTTGTTCTAGATTTGATTCTTGTGTTGATGTTAAGTTATCTATTTTTCTTCATTGCTTGTTTTTATATCCCTGATATAAAATGACAGGAGTCGAGATTTTGCCCCTAGTTATGAAACACATTGATTATTATGGATGTGTACACTGATCACTAAGCCATGGTGGGATACTGATTACAAAGTCATTTGGACAATTAAGGACAATGACTACGCTAAATGTGTCCAAAAAATGGTCTTTCATTAAAGCTTCTTGTTGATGGGGACAAGATATTGATGGCTAGTATGACCATATGAGATGGATGTGGGCATGGACATGCATGCAAACAGGTGCCAATGCGCTTGATAGATGGAGAAACTGATCTAAGTCAAGTAGCGCATGTCTCCAAGTTTTCACCACTTGTGTTTATTGTAATTTTTTCTGATTTTTTCTTCTTCTTTTTGTGTCTTAAGGTGCCTATTTGCCAAGTTTTCACCATAGTGACAATTTTTTTTTGCTTTTGTTCTTTTATGGATTTTTGCTGATTTTTCACTTTTTTTTGGAGTTTGCTGATTTTTGGAAATGCTTATGCATAAAAATCTTTGATATTTTGGGTGTTGATAGGCTCTTCAAGCATTCCTCCTTCTAGAGTTGAGAGTTGATATGCCCTTGGTCCATAGGCAACTACAATTATGAAGGGGCCCAACCAATTTGTGTTGAATTTTCTTTTCTTGACTCGATCTTGCTGCTTGCAAGGGTTATCTCTCAAGACGAGATCACCCACTTGGAACTCTATTTGCTTGACTTTGTGATTATAGTTCTTGGATATTATTTTTTGATAGACCCTTAGATGATCCAGTGCTTGTTGTTGGTGCTCATCTAGTAGCTCTAGTTCTTGGAGTCTAGATATGTTGTATTGTTCATCTGATACCAATCCCTTCAATGATATCCTAAGAGAAGGCAATTCAGCCACAATAGGTAGTACTTCTTTTGACCCATAAATAAGGGAGTATGGAGTTGCTCCTGGTAGTGTGCAAATGTTAGTGCGATAGGCTTAAAAAGGGGGGTTCAATTGGATGTGCCAGTCTCTACCGACATCATTTACTATTTTCTTCAGGATCCTCAATATTGTCTTTTTTTTTATTTGCTTCCCATTGTCTATCACAATGGCCATGGGGATCTCGTATTTGCAAATGATGTAGTTCATGATGAACATGGATATCTTCTTTCTTGTTGTGGTGATGGGAGATATATCCTGGACCCATTTAGTGAAGTATTTTGTTGTTGTGATGATGAATTTATGTCCATTTGAGGAGAATGGGTGTATCTATATAGCTAGATCAAGTCCCCACTGGCAGAAGGGCCATGGAGTGGTAATAGGATAAAGTTCTTTAGCAAGTGCATGTATTAGGTTCTTGTGGATTTGGAACTATTTGCACTGCTTGAAAAACTGGAAGGAGTCCTTTTCCATCATGGGCCAGTAATACCCAATTCATACGAGTTTCTTTGTCAAGGCTAGACCATTTGATTGAGCTCCACAAATCCCTTTGTGGACTTCTTATAAAGCCTTTTCAGATTCATCATGCTCTAGAAATCTAAGTAAATTACCATAAAGACCTCTTCGATAAAGGTTATTAGCGATAAGGGTATAGTGAGCAGTTTGCCGGATAAAGTTGTGCTTTTGATTTCTGGATAGACTTGGAGGAAGCATGTTCTCTTTGAGGTAGGTATAGATAAGTCCATAGCAGGGTGAGTCAGGACTCTCAATTTGGCATATGATGCGGGAATTGAGATTATCATATGTGGGAGATAGTAGGCCTTCCACTAGAAACTCGTAATGAGCTTGTTGTTCTAGTGCTTGTAGTAATGAGGCCAAGGTGGCCAGAGCATCTGCTACCTTATTCTATTCTCTTGGGATTTGTGTAAACAATAGAAATTGGAAGTTTTATTCCAGGTCCCACACCATTATCTTGTATGGAAACAACTTCTCATCCTTTGTCTAATAATCATTTTTTGTTTGGAAAATTACGAGCTATGAGTCTCCATAGACATATAAGTCTTTGATTTTTAATTTTGATGTCATATTTAAGCCGTTTACCAGTGCTTCATACTCTAAAATATTGTTTATGCATGGAAACATTAATTTGTAGGCTTTTGAGATAGTATAGCCATTAGGCATGAAAAATATAATTCCTACCCCTGATCTATGTTGAGTATATGAGCCATTAAAATAGAGCTTTCGTATTGAGTGTTTAGTATGTAGGACAACCACATCTGGAAATTTGATGTGCATTGGTTCCTCATCTTGTAGAGGTGCTTTTAAGAGTTGATTAGCTATAACCTAACCTTTTACGGCCTTTCGATCCAAATATTCTATGTCAAACTCGCTCAAAATGATGACCCATTTGGAAAGCCTTCCTATCAATGTTGCCCTGCTAAGGAGGTGCTTTATTGGATCTATGTTTGCTATGAGCTTGGTTGAATGATTGAGCATGTAGTGCCTTAGCTTTTGTGATGCAAAGACAACTGCTAGGAATGCTTTTTCTATTGTTGTATAATTCAACTCATAGCTAACCAATGTTCTACTGATGTAATATATTGCTTGTTCTTTCCCAACTTGATCCTGCTATGATAAAAAAGCTTCCAAAGATATTTTTGTTGCTGAGACATAGAGTAACAATAACTTTCCTTTGATAGGCGACATCAAGATGGGTAGATTTTCTATGTGTTGCTTGATCTCACCAAAAGCTTTTGCACATGCATCATCCCACTGATATTGTACATTCTTGTGTAATAACTTGGTGAATGGGTGTGTAGTAACCCCACCCTAATCACTCTTTTTGACCTCATTGACCATGGTTGACTTTTCAATGGCTTACGTGGATGGTTGACACATTATGATTGTGATGTTTTTATCGAGGTATTATGCTTTGGAGTGTTATTTGGTGAATATGATTATGCATTATTTCTTATTGAGGAGTAAATGTTTATTAGGAACTATTTCTTTGAATAAGAAGATGTTAACTCTTCTTATGCATTTTATTTTATAAATGATGAAATGTAAATTTTATTTATGTGTTACTAGCGATGGACTAATACATTTACTTCATGTGTGAGTTGCACTATGTATATGTCGTCATGTAGGTGTGGAAAGTGTATGGGATGTGAGGAGAGGATTTCCTGTCACTCACTTTGGTTAGACATGAAAAGTCATGATTCTCCTTCACCGGTGTGTTTAACGTGTTTGTATATATATATATATATATATGTATGTGTGGTTTGGTGATACAGGAATTGTAGGTACAAGGTATAGACTCCACCTAGATCCATGGGTCTGAGCGTACCTAATTAACTCGATGGAAGTGGAGGAGATGTTTTAAGGTCCTAATGTAATCCCTAGCCTTCCTTGATTGTGAGAGTTGTCAGTCATTTGTCAACCCTGTCAGATCACCAGGTAGGCCACCTTTCTGACGTTGGTATGTGGGTCATGTCTTTAATTTGTTTAGTGGAGTTTGTGTGTTTTTCATTTTGTGATTTGTTATATCCTTCTAGTGTGTTATATGAGAAATTAATTATTTTACCTTAGGGTAATTTTGGGTTAAAGTGTATTATCATGAATAAAGTAAATTAGGAATAAACTTGAAAAGGATCCCTGTAGAATTGAAACAAATAAACCAATTTTACCAAGTTAGCCAATTAAATTAACTATCGATATATATATAATATGGTGATTTAATTTGGTGTTATGTTATTTTTAGAAAAAGGTAATTAAATTTGTGAAAATAAAATATCTTCTATTGACTTTTTGTATGTGAGGAAATTAGATTTATTTAAAATTTAAAAGTATTCAACTTTGTAGAAAATTATTTTTAAATTTTGCATTTTGAAAAAGTGAAATTTTTGAGAAAAAGACTTTGACCTAATAGATATTTTGAGTAAAAACTCTAGGAGTTTTTCCAGAGAGGGGAGTTTTTTCATTTTTGGGGAAAAATTGGCTCTGTTTGAAAAATTCTGACTTTTGGAAGGAATTGGTTGGCTCTTTCTCAAATTTCTTCCAAGAAAGAATTTGCAGGTTATTGATAATTCTCTTTTACCTATATTTTCAATCTAAATTTAGTCAAATTAGAAGTAATTCATTCCTTCTCTTTTTTGGGTGAAATTGGTTCATGGGGTTTTCAGATTTTTCATTTTTTCTTAGGAAGAAAGAATTTGACTGTGAAATATGGATTAACTAGAGATATCTTTAAAATTTTGTATTTGAATCTTTGATTCAGATTGTTAAATAAATATTTTGCATGTTTTATTATTCAATTTGTTACCAAATTTCATACCCTATTTTTGGGCAGAGGACTAATTTTGGGTTTTGCTAGGATTTTTTTTTGTTTAAAATTTGTGGGTGCCTCTCTACCCAAAGTTGTGGGTGTCTCCTTCCCACAACCATGGAGGCTCCTCTCCCCACTCCACAGGGCAGATTTTCATAGTCGTGGAAGCCCCCTGTCCTCCACGCTATGAGGAATCATACCATGCAACATATATGTTTAGTCCATTTTCATATACTGTTAAAAAAATTAGTGTTCCCAAGCAGCCAATGTGCGTTTTGGTATATTTGAATTATATATATATTAATGTGAATAAGTCGATTAGTATAATTTTGATTTTTTTAAAAATGATTAATTGGCAAAATTCTATATTTGACAATGATTATCAGATTTCGAATAAAATAAATAAATATATATGTATTTATATATATATGAATATATATTTCAATATCCATATATATATTCATATATGTGTATATATAATATATGTATTTTGGAATTAGCAATACGAATTAAATGTTAAAGATTGATTGGATATAACTGTAATTTACTTTGGGAAAATAAAGTGTATATTGATAGTCATCAATTAAATTTAGTCAATATGATTTTTAATTGAAAAGATCTATTTTTACTTGAATAAAGATTTTAGTTTTCAAATATATCCTTTTTTTGTTATTTTCGTTAATTAGAAATTCGAATGCAAATTAAACTTGTATTTAGCCAATATGGCTTCAATTGAAAACATCTTTATTTGGATTAAATAATGCTCTCTTTAGACAATAATTTGCTTTTATTCCATAAAACATTGCTTGACATTTTTATTGCAAGTGAAACCTATGTTTAGCCATTTATTAGAAAGGAAAACAAATCGTTATTTTGAAATAATTAATGGTGCTGATTTGTTTAGCTTCATAGATAAGTCATCGTGCAAATTGATTGGTATATGTGGAATTAGACCTTTTCTTGTGTGTGGGGGTGTGGTTTTCTTTTTAAATCAAGGCATTGTGGAAGTCATTTTGGGTGTATATTGACTTAGACCCTTTATATGCATATTTCTCTATTGTAGATTTTCTTATCATGAAGGAATCAATTTATTCAAAAATCTACAATTAGAAAACAATAGCTTTAAATTATTATTTTGAATTGTCTTAATCATTCCTTAATGTGGATATGTATAGTGTGCTAGTGAACCCTTTTAGGTATTTACTCTGATTGGAGGATTTTAGTGTTTGATTTGGAAAGAGTCATTTTCATGATTCATGTTGGTATGTTGTTGAATGCAAGTCTGTCATGCAAGATAATTGGTTAAGTGATGATTGTGGCTATACTTGTTTTATTCTGGTTGTGGTCTAGACTTGAGAATAGACTAGTTGTCTACTTCACACCTCCAATTGGTTTAACCTTGGTAGAAGGTTGTTGGTATTTTGGTATGGTTTTGTCATTGATGTCAACACCTACTGAAAACAAGCACTTTGGAGATCCAACAACATTCACCGGCAAGCAAGTAACTATTGCACAGTTACTGGTATATGGTTCACTGGTAGGATATAATGTTCACCGGTACCTAGAATGATATGGAAGACACTTGATAATGTTGAAGACATCATGTGGACACTTTGTTTTGAAGAATTGATCATTGTTATATTCATATTTGCATATTTCCTTTTACCAGCAAATAGGTCCAAGGTTATCTAGGGTTACACCGATAGGTTTATCTTTTCTAGATCAGCATGGCATGCTATGGAGATGATTTATTATTGATGTAAATGCATTAAGCCGACATGTTTAATCAGTTATTGCATCAGATATTATATTGTATGTAAAATGTTTATTGTAATATCTTGTAGAGCTGACCTACAAAAATTGGTCTTAGGTTATGGTATAAATGTAAGATCTTATTTGTAAGATCAAGTGTGGAATGCGAAAAAGAATTGAGTGAAGGTATATGCAAGATTAAGCAAAGTTATACATGAAGACATCATTTAAAGGTGAAGCTAGCTTTTTGTATAAGCATATCAACATTACACTGGTACTGAATCTAGCATATGAAGATGCTATTTTGTGCAGTACATTCTTATTGGATTTAACCATCCCACTGTAGTCAGTGTGACTCCCATTTTGTGATTGACCAGTGAGCTCTAGGCTGTTGGCCTTTTTGCATGTGCAGACCTCATTTATGTACACTTACTATTTGTAGTAGTATCATCTTATTGTGGGTAAGGTTTCCCACCGTGGTTTTTCCCCTTACAGAGTTTCCACGTACAAATATTGGTGTTATGTGTTGCGGATGACTTTATGTTTATGTTTCATGCATTAATCTTTACCAGTATAGCAATTTATTGTTAACACTATCTACCGATATACTTAACTAGTTTACCGATATTAAGCATCAAGTTGGTTAATTGGTTTTTGGTTTGAATTTATTTGACAACTGATTCACCCCCCCCTCTCAGTTGTCTACGGGACCTAACAATTGGTATCAGAGCTTAGTCCTCTTTTGCAGAAGTTTAACAACTTGAGGAGATCCAATTTCTACTAATTACTTCAGGAAGGATAGTCCTAAACTTGATGGAACCAACTATGGGATATGGAAGATCAGGATGGAGACACATCTGAATTGCATTGGTAAAGACATTTGGGAGGTTACAAAGAATGGTTATACTATTGTTGTAGCTAGTCAAACTACTCCAACTACCTTAGCTAAAGATGAAGATAATTATTGCAAAGCAAGAGAAGCACTTCTGAGCGCATTATCAGATCAACAAATCATGGGATTATCAGATAGGTCTACTGCTAAAGCTATTTGGGATCATTTGGAAACACTAAATGAAGGAGATTCCACAGTCAAGATTGCAAAACTTGAAAGCTTCTGAGTCAAGTATGAACATCTAAAAATGGAAGAAGATGAAAGGATTTATGCTTTTATGGAAAGAGTAAATGAAATTGTTTTGGGTATTAAATGTTGTGGAGGAACCCTAAGTGAGGATGAGATTGTTTCAAAAATATTAAGAGGATTTCCACCCACATATAAAATGAAGGTTACTACTATAAATGAGTTAAGAACAATGCCTAATACATCAGTAACTAGGGATACATTGATTGGAAAACTTTCAGCTTTTGAAATTGAGGAATTTGGTCTTGTTGCTACTATAAAAATAGATTTGGCCTTTAAAGCATCAACATCATCTACTCCATCCTTTGACAAATCAAACTAGAGAGCCTTTTATGCAAGAGAACTTGAAAAAACCAGGAAGGAGAATGAAGAGCTTGAAGAGCTTGAAGCACTATTTGCAAGAAAAATGCCAAAAGGTCCAGCTGGAAGTAAGTATGAAGGTAAAGCACCCTTTAAATGTTTTAACTGCAATAAGATTGGTCATATGGCTTCAAGATGCCCTGATAGACATGCTAGACTAAGAGAAGAAGCTAGGAGAATATACAAGCCTAATCCTGAATATCAGAGATACAAATTTAAGAAGAACAAAGACAAATCCTATTACATTGCTGATGAAGGTGTGACTGATGATTCTGATGAGGATCCAATAGACAATGGATGGGTTTTTATTTCTATAACAGAGGATCAATCGGCACCTACTGCTCAACCGGTAGAACAAGCCCTAGCAGCCAAAGTTGAAGCAAAGGATGAATGGATCATTGATTCAGGATGCTCACATCACATGACTGGAGACAAAGGTAAATTCTTGAACTTTCAAGAATACAATGGAGGTTTAGTAAGATTTGGAGATGAAAAAGCCTATTCAATCAAAGGTAAGGGTTCAATATCTCTTGATGGTAAGCATAACACTGACAATGTCTACTATGTTGAAGGATTAAAGCATAATCTTTGAAGTGCTGGTCAATTAGTTGAGAAAGGATTTCAGTTACAATTTAAAAATGGAAAATGCAAAATCATGAATAGAACTAGTTTGGAAATTGCAACCAGTAATCATACTAGAGGTAATATCTTTCATTTGAATAACAATGAAAAGGCATGCTTAATTACACATATAGATGAAAGTTGGTTATGGCATAAGAGACTATGTCATGTAAACTTTGATTGCATGGTAAAAACCAGTACTTCTAAGGCAGTTAGAGATCTACCTAAAACTGTGAAACCTCATAATACAATTTGTAAGGAATGTCAATTTGGAAAACAAGTTAGAGCTAGTTTCAAAAGTATTCCAGAAAAATCCAATAATGCTCTTTACTTAATTCACACTGATTTATGTGGTCCAACTAGAACTAAAATCTTACAAGGTGATAGATATTTCATGCTAATTATTGATGATTATTTTAGAATGTGTTGGGTTACTTTTCTCAGAGAAAAATCAGAAGCACTTGGGAAGTTCAAACTGTTCAAAGCAATGGTTGAGAATGAAACCAGTAAGAAAATCAAATGTTTAAGATCAGATCAAAGAGGAGAATTCACATCTAAGGACTTTAATACATTCTATGAAGTGAATGGAATCAGAAGATAGTTATTAGCACCTCAGACACCACAGCAGAATGGAGTTGTTGAAAGGAAAAATAGAACTATTTTGGATGCAGCAAGGAGTATGTTATCAAAAGCAAATCTACCACATGTGTATTGGAGAGAGGCAGTTAGCACTTTTGTCTATACATTCAACAAAGTTCACATCAAAGGTGAAACCGGTAAGACCCCTCGTGAACTATGGTTTGGTAATACTCCTACTCTTAAGTATTTCAGAATTTTTGGAAGTAAATGTTATATTAGAAGAGATGAGTATATTGGCAAATTTGATCCTAGAAGTGATGAAGGAATATTTATTGGTTATTCATCTAAGAGAAAGGCATATAGATGTTTTAATAAGAGATTGTAGAAAATTGTTGAGAGTACAAATGTAAAGATTGATGAACAATTCAGAGGAACTTCAAGGTATATAGACTTTGAACTGGCAACAGAAATTGTGACAAATGAACCTACACTAAATCCACCGGTATAGAATGAAGATCCAATTACCCCGGTATCATCAGAGGATTCCACAATAATTGAAGAACAATAGCAAACTAAGACACCCCGGTATGTAAGAATGAATCATTCTGAAGATCAAATAATTGGAAACAAATTTAAAGGAGTTATGACAAGAGGAAGATTGACAAATGAAGATGTATGTCTTATTTCTCAAATTGAACCATCATCTATCAATGAGGCATGTGAAGATAAATTTTGGATTAAAGCTATGGAAGAAGAATTAGGAGAAATGGAGAAAAACAATACTTGGACATTAGTTCCCCGGCCTAAAGATAAAAATGTAATTGGAACCAAATGGGTATTTAGAAACAAACTTAATGAAGATGGTAAGGTTGTCAAAAATAAAGCAAGAAAAGTGTGTAAGGGATATTCTTAGAAAGAAGGAGTTGATTACAATGAAACCTTTGCATTGGTAGCTAGAACTGAGGCAGTCGGATTATTCTTGGCTTTTGCAGCTCACACGGACTACAAAGTTTATCAAATGGATATTAAATGTGCATTTTTGAATGGAGATCTTGAAGAGGAAGTATATATTGAACAACCTTATGGATTTTCCTTAACAGATGACAATGATATGGTTTGCAGGTTAAGAAAAGCTCTGTATGGATTAAAACAAGCCCCAAGAGCTTGGTATGCAAGGTTAAATAAGTATCTTTTAAAGATTGGTTTTACTAAAGGAAATGCAGATAGCAATTTATATTACAAAATAACTAATGATGACATCTTGATTATTGAAGTATTTGTTGATGATATAATCTTTGGAGGAGAAGATGGATTATGTAAGGAATTTTCTATTAAAATACAGCAAGAATTTGAAATGTCTATGATTGGAGAAATAAAATTCTTTTTAGGATTGCAAATTTCATAGACTGATAAAGGTATATTTTTTAGTCAATCCAAGTACTTGAAAGAATTACTAAAGAAATTTAGGATGGAGAACTCTAAACCGGTAAGCACACCTATGACTACAAATGACAAATTATCTCAAAGGGATGAATCTACACCTATTAATCCAACTAGATACAAATCTATGATAGGAGGTTTACTATATTTGACACAAACTAGGCCTGATATTATGAATGCAGTATGTATTGTTTCTAGATTTCAAAGTAATCCTAGGGAAAATCATGAATCCATAGTAAAAAGGATTTTTTGGTACTTACAAGGCACAACAAATCTTGGATTATGGTATCCTAGAGATGAAAATTTTGATATATATGCATACACATATGCAAATTGGGCAGGAGATGTGGATGATAGAAAAAGCACCACTGGAGGAGCATTCATTTTTGGATCGAGATTAGTTTCTTGGCTGAGTAAGAAACAAAGTTGTACATCTTTATCAATAGCAGAATCAGAATATGTTGCAGCAACAACTAACTATACACAGGTACTATGGCTTAAGCAAATGTTGAAAGACATAAAGGTAAAATGCAAGGAACCCATTACTATATATTGTGATAACACTGTAGCAATTGATATATCTAAGAATCTAGTATTACATTCTAAAACAAAACATGTTTCTATCAAACTGAATTTTCTAAAGGAAAAAGTTGAAGAAAAAGAGATAAAACTGGTTTATGTGAATACTAAAGAACAACTTGCAAATATTTTCACAAAACCTTTGCCTAAGGAGACTTTTGAATATCTTAGAGATTAGCTTGGAGTCATACCACCATTAGTAGAGACTTAGACAGTTGATGATTGTCATCAACCGGCAAAATTAAAATACAAATCTTTTACTCCGGTCTTTGATGAGGAAGCTACTTCTCAGGGGAGTAGTTGGTATTTTGTGTGAACTTGATTTTTGTAACTTTGGCATTTGATGTCAAAGGGGGAAAGATATCTATGGAAATACACATTATCTTTTGAGGTGAGAATGCTATTGACAATAAATCTTTGGATAAATTCATGTTGCTCCCAGGGGGAGAAATTGTTGTCTAAGGGAGATTGTTGGTTTTTGGTATTTGGCATTTCTGTTTTGGCACTTTGATGGTTTTTCCATTTTGTGTTGCCATCAATGCCAAAGGGGGAGATTGTTGGTATTTTTGTATGGTTTTGTCATTGATGTCAACACCTACTGAAAACAAGCACTTTGGAGATCTAGCAACATTCACCGGCAAGCAAGTAACTATTGCACAGTTGCTGGTATATGGTTCACTGGCAGAATATAATGTTCATCGGTACCTAGAATGATATGGAAGACACTTGATAATGTCAAAGACATCATGTGGACACTTTGTTTTGGAGAATTGATCATTGTTATATTCATATTTGCATATTTTCTTTTACCGACAAATAGGTCCAGGGTTCTCTAGGGTTACACCGATAGGTTTATCTTTTCCAGATCAACATGGCACGCTATGGAGATGATTTATTATTGATGTAAATCCATTAAGCTGACATGTTTAATCAGTTATTGCATCGGATATTATATTGTATGTAAAATGTTTATTGTAATATCTTGTAGAGCTGACCTACTAAAATTGGTCTTAGGTTATGGTATAAATGTAAGATCTTATTTGTAAGATCAAGTGTGGAATGCGAAAAAGAATTGAGTGAAGGTATATGCGAGATCAAGCAAAGCTATACATGAAGACATCATTTGAAGGTGAAGCTAGGTTTTTGTATAAGCATATCAGCATTATACTGGTACTCAATCCAGCATATGAAGATGCTATTTTGTGTAGTACATTCTTATTGGATTTAACCATCCAACTATAGTCAGTGTGACTCCCATTTTGTGATTGAGCAGTGAGCTCTAGGCCGTTGGCCTTTTTGCATGTGCAAACCCCATTTATGTACACTTATTATCTGCAGTAGTATCATCTGATTGTGGGTAAGGTTTCCCACTATGGTTTTTCCCCTTACAGGGTTTCCACGTACAAATATTGGTGTTATGTGTTGTGGATGACTTTATGTTTATGTTTCATGCATTAATCTTTACTGGTATAGCAATTTACTATTAACACTGTCTACTGGCATACTTAACTAGTTTATCGATATTAAGCATCAAGTTGGTTAATTGGTTTTTGGTTTGAATTTATTTGACAACTGATTCACCCCCCCTCTTAGTTGTCTCCGGGACCTAACAAAGGTTTGTATAACCAAGTTGTTTCTTTAGTTTTATTTTGAACTCCCTGTGTCGATTGGCTTTTGTGTTTTGCCTTGGATTTCTTTGGAGGTTGTGTAGTGTTATAAGGAAGAGTGGCTTATATGTGGGGGCCAGGGCCCAAAGTGGCTGCTAGGATGATCCCTTGGAAGTTTGAGTAATAAGTGATAACTTAATTAATAAACTGGGGTTTGGATTTAAAATATTAGTGAAGATTAATTGTGCCCCTCTCATGGTTGAGTGTCAGTACAAACTCAGGATGCAGTGGGAAGGCTTGGAATGGAAAACCAACTACCTTGTCTTCATAAAAGGTTTGTTGGGTCCACATTAGTCATGGATGGGGGCCGGGGATTCAGGAGAGACTACTAGGATTACCTAGGATTGGGGTCGGGGCCTATGGAGGCCTGCTAGGATAACCCATACCAGCTATGCGATGACACTCTTCCCTTGTGCTTACTAGTGTGTTGTCTTGTGTTGCCTTTACTTGGAGGACTCTTGTGGGAATCATATTTGTATACTTATTCCTTATGTGAGTACCTAATGTACATGTTAGACCATGTGACGCTTTCATTGGCATTGCATGAAGAATGCATTTATGAAGTATAGTGTTGTTATTGATGTCAATTGCAACTGGTATTGAAGATGTATTGCAAACTGGTAATAATGCAGTAAAGCAATCGATAGTGAAGCAATGAATGAAACCAATATTATTATTGAAGCTGAGCTCAACCGGTAACCCTAACCCATTGAGAAGAAGACCCTAACCGATGAAGTTTGGAGAATTAGTTGTGATGATCTATGACTGAATAGTGATTAGAGATGAAGATGCCACATATGCATGTTGCACGTGATGAGTTTCAAAGTGGATTTGGCATGTAGAGATAACTATTTATTTTGGGAAAGATCAAATACATAGCATGAATTGAAAAATGCATGATGAGCTACATGATCCAATGTGCGATGATCCAAGAGAAGTTGAAGCTATCTAGAACAATGTGTAGTTGATTGCTATATAATCTAATGGCCAAGATTGAACTGATATGTTTTTAATCTCTATGAGATCTGTAGGTTTGTGTTGTGTTACCGACCTATTGTATTTTCTTATAAGGTTGATGAGTTATTTTGTAATTATGTTGGCAAATTTGGTTAAGTGTGAATGTTGTCAAACCAGAAGCTATGTCTATAGAATGTTGTGAAGGCAGATAGGAGCGATAAAGGATCTGATTAAGCAAGATGGTGTTATTTCTAGATTAGCAAAGAACCTATTTTTCTCTAACCATTACAACAGTTAAATCCCCTATCCAGGTAAGCTTTAACAGGCTTGGTATTGTTGAAATCCTCTAACAAGGTGATCCATTATCTTGGATTTGAAATCCTCCTCTGAGGTTGCCTTTAATAGGGTATTACCTTTAATAGGGTATTGTAGTCAATCCCCTAGTTGGGTGGTCCTTAATCAAATCTGTTCAAAGGAGAAAAGTTCAAAAGAGTTTAGAATACTTTTGGGTATTCATCCCCATCGTGGTTTTTCCCATTTGGATTTCCACGTGCAAAATCATTGTGTCAAGTGGTGAATGATTTTGTGGGTGTGTTTTTGATATGGTTGACATGAATGATTGTTAAATCTACTTAGATATACTTAGATGACCGGAAAAGATCTGAAATGAGTTATTATTGGTATTAAGTGAAGTGGTTTGATGTTTTAGTTAACCGATAAAGTTTGACAGTGCACTTGCAATTTTTTATTCAGAGACTAAACTAGTTAAGTTTAATGATTTGATTCTAAGTTGAAAGTTTGTTTGGTGAAAGTTTAGTTTAATTTCTATCTACTGATTCATCCCCCCTGCCCTCAGTAGTTGACTGGATCCTTATAGTTTAATCATATTATCAATTGGTATCAGACGTATCCATATCCTCTTCAGTTTAAGCCTAATAGCTTGAGAAAAAGATCTAGGAGAAGATGATGAAGTACATGATGGTATGATAAAAGAATAAGTATCTGGTAGATTACTGAGAGGAGGGGGTGAATCGGTAAACTGAAAAACTGATAAAAACTTCCCAAACTCAAATTCAAACTCACAAAGTAAACTTTCACTATCAAGATCAATACTTATAAGAATACTCAACATTAACATTAACATCAACATGCTTCATCTCTAAATGATTCTAGTTATCATGCCTTATCTGAAGTTAATCAAATCACCAAATAAGAACATAACCACAAAAAAATTTACCACTTGACACAAATGTGTATACGTGCAAAACCCAAATAGGTAAAAACCATGGTGAGATGAGACTCACAAGACAACTATCTAAACTCTTCTAAAGTTAGCCATGTTAGGAGCCAAGCCTGTTAAAGATTTTACAATAAATCCTATTAAGAACTGATTTTGTTAGGAATCACCCGGTTAAGGGATTAACAAAATGCCTTGATGAAAAGGAAAATACCCTATTAGGAGTAACCTCGATAGAGGGTTTGAGAATCCAAGCTAATGGACCACCTTGTTAGAGGATTTTGGAGTAACCAAGCTTGTTAGAGATTACCCAGTTAGGGGATTTCAATTATGGTGTACTTGTTAGAAAACAATAGGTTTTGTTGATCTATTTGAATAGCACTACATTTGCTTGATCAAATCCTTTTAAGCTTCAATCCACTGTTACACAAACTGCAGATCCATTCTCTCATTAGGCAACCACACACTCAACTGATTTCAGCCAACACATTGCCAACACCTTTTACAAACAACTTCATTGACCTTAAATACAAATCAATTAGGTTAGTACCAAAACAAAACCTAACTCTCTCATAGAGATTACAAACAAATCAGTTCAAGTGTGATCATTGGATTCACATAGCAATCAATACACATTCATCAAGAAAATTCCAACTGCTCCATGATCACCGCTTCATCGGACTTTGTAACACATCACACACTATGCATTAGATGCAGTCCACTTTTCTCATTCTCGACAATCAAACAAACAAATAAACAAATGCACCAAAACAATCTGAACTTATCCTCATACAATGATCACACATGTCACTATCATTACTACTCATCATTAGATCTTAAACCAACATACTTGATTGGTTAGGTTTTAACAAAAACAACTAGTAAGGTTTACCAGTTACATTGCATAGATAGGTTTTAACTTGATACACCAGTTTGCTAGTTCAACTCACATACTCACATACCAGTTTACAACATCTTCCTCAAAGATCTTCCTACCAGATACAAGACAATATCAATAACAATAACAATATCATAAATACCATCACTGATTCAATTGACATCAATGACAACATAACACATCATTAATACAATCTTAATGTAAATGCCAACAATCTCCCCCTTTGGCATTGATAGAAATATAAATATCAATGCCTCTTATTGCTGTCATGGATTGGTAAATAGGAATCCTGGTTTTCATTACCAAGTATTCACCATGCTCTCTCTATCTTCAGTCTGTCACTGGTTTCCTCTTTGCCAATCACATAATTCTTCTCCCCCTTTGACAACAATGCCAAATTGAAAGTAAAACATGTAATTGCAAATTTTCACTGTGCATCAACAACATACTTCAACTTGATGCTCCCCCTGTGGAATACATCCACTCCTACATCAATCCATGTAAAATTCTACAAGTAATTCAAGGACTAATGTAATCAGCATCATGCTCAACTTAGTTCATGAAGGGGTACAACCCCTAGTTGTCTTCTAAGACACTCAAATGTAGTCTTAGGTAGAGGTTTGGTAAAGATATCTGCAAGCTGCTCCTTGGTAGAAACATGTTCTAAGATAACATCTTTACTTTGAACTTTTTCTCTCAAAAAGTGATACTTCAATTCAATGTGCTTGGTGCGAGCGTGTAAAACAAGATTCTTAGAAATATTTATGGCACTTGTATTATCACATAAAATCTTTATAGGTTCTAAGATATTCATCTTGAAACCTTCCAAAATGTGCCTCATCCAAATAGCCTATGTGAAATTTATATAAGCTACAACATACTCAACTTTAGCAATAGATTGTGAAGTACAACTCTTCTTTTTACTACTCCATGAAACTAGCCTTCCTCCTAGAAAGAATGCTCCACCGGTAGTACTTTTCTGGTCATCAACATTTTGTGCCCAATAAACATCTGTGTACACTTTCAAATCAAAATTTTGTACATATGGATACCATAATCCATAGTCAACTGTACCTTTTAGATACCTAAAAATTCTCTTGGTTGCTATAAGATGTGCTTCCTTTGGATTCTTTTGAGATCTAGAAACTATAGCAACCACATGGGCAATATCTGGTCTACTGTGAACAACATAGTGTAATTTGCCAATAATTGACCTGTATTCCTTTTCATCAACAGACTTAGATTCATCTTCCTTGGACAACTTACAACCTATAACCATTGGAGTTCCAACTGGTTTACAATCACTCAAGCCAAAAGTCTTCAAAACCTGTTTCACATACTTAGATTGAGTAATGAAAATACCATTCTTAATTTGATGTATCTGCAAGCCTATGAAAATTTGTATTTCTCCTACTAAAGACATTTCAAACTCATTCTTCATTTCATTTGCAAAGTTGTTTCTCATGACATCATTACCTGCAAAAATAATATAATCAACAAATACTTCATTGACCAGTATTTCATCTCCTTCAGACTTGAGATAAATATTACTATCATCAACTATCTAAGTCTCTACTGGTGGTGGTATGACTCCAAGCTGATCTCCGAGATATTCAAAAGTCTCCTTAGGCAAAGGTTTTGTGAAAATATCTACAAGTTGTTCTTAAGTATTCACATAAACCAGTTTTATCTCCTTTTCTTCAACTTTTTCCCTTAGAAAATTAAGTTTGATAGAAACATGTTTTGTTTTAGAATGTAATTTGTAATATAATCAAGATGTCATCATTAGTTATTTTGTAATATAAATTGTTGTTTGCATTTCCTTTAGTAAAACCAATCTTTAAAAGATACTTATCCAACCTTGCATACCAAGCTCTTAGGGCTTGTTTCAATCCATACAGAGTTTTTCTTAACCTGCAAAGCATATCATTGTCATCTGTCAAAGAAAATCCATCAAGTTGTTCAATATATACTTCCTCTTCAAGATCTCCATTCAAAAATGCACATTTAATATCCATTTGATAAACTTTGTAATCCTTGTGAGCTACAAAAGCCAAGAACAATCTAACTGCCTCAATTCTAGCTACCGGTGCAAAGGTTTCATTGTAATCAACTCCTTTCTGAGAATATCCCTTACACACTAGTCTTGCTTTATTTCTGACAACTTTACCATCTTCATTAAGTTTGTTTCTAAATACTCATTTGGTTCCAATTACATTTTTATCTTTAGGTCGGGGAACTAATGTCCAAGTATTATTTCTCTCAATTTGTCATAATTCTTCTTCCATAGCTTTAATCCAAAATTTATCTTCTCATGCCTCATTGATAGATGATGGTTCAATTTGAGAAATAAGACATACCTCTTCATTTTCCAATCTTCCTCTTGTCATATCTTCTTTAAATTTGTTTCCAATTATTTGATATTCAGAATGATTCAATCTTACATACCGCGGTGTCTTAGTTTGTTGTTGTTCTTCAATTATTGTGGAATCCTTTGATGGTACCGGAGTAACTGGATCTTCATTCTGTACCAGTGGATTTAGTGTAGGTTCATTTGTCACAATTTCTGTTGCCGGTTCAGAGTCTATATACCTTGAAGTTCCTCTGAATTGTTCATCAATCTTTACATTTGTACTCTCAACAATTTTCTGCAATCTTTTATTAAAACATCTATATGCCTTGCTCTTAGATGAATAACCAAGAAATATTTCTTCATCACTTCTAGGATCAAATTTTCCAATATACTCATCTCTTCTAATATAACATTTACTTCCAAAAATTCTAAAATACTTAAAATTAGGAGTATTACCAAACCATAGTTCATGAGGGGTCTTACTAGTTTCACCTTTGATGTGAACTTTGTTGAATGTATAGATAGCAGTGCTAGCTGCTTCTCTCCAATACACGTGGTAGATTTGCTTCAGATAACATACTTCTTTCTGCATCCAAGATAGTTCTATTTTTCCTTTCCACAACTCCATTCTGCTGTGGTGTTCGAGGTGCTGATAATTGTCTTATGATTCCATTCACTTCACAAAATGTATTAATTTCCTTAGATGTGAATTCTCCTCCTTGATCTGATCTTAAACATTTGATTTTCTTACCGGTTTCATTCTCAACCATTGCTTTGAATAGTTTCAAGTTTCCAAGTGCTTCTAATTTTTCTTTGAGAAAAGTAACCCAACACATTCTAGAATAATCATCAATAATTAGCATGAAATATCTATCACCTTGTAAGCTTTTAGTTCTTGCTAGACCACATAAATCAATGTGACTCAAATCAAGAGCATTATTGGATTTTTCTAGAATACTTTTGAAACTAGCTCTAACTTGTTTTCCAAATTGACATTCCTTACAAATTATATTATGAGGTTTCACAATTCTAGGTAGATCTCTAACTGCCTTAGAAGTACTGATTTTCACCATGCAATCAAAGTTTACATGACATAGTCTCTTATGCCATAACCAACTTTCATCTATATGTGCAATCAAGCATGCCTTTTCACTATTATTCAAATGAAAGATATTACCTCTAGTCTGATTACCGGTTGCAATTTCCAAACTAGTTCTATCTATGATTTTGCATTTTCCATTTTTAAATTGTAACTCAAATCCCTTCTCAACTAATTGACCAACACTTAAAAGATTATGCTTTAATCCTTCAACATAGTAGACATTGTTAGTGTTATGCTTACCATCAAGAGATATCGAACCCTTACCTTTGATTGAATAGGCTTTGTCATCTCCAAATCTTACTAAACCTCCATTGTATTCTTGAAAGTTCAAGAATTTACCTTTGTCTCCTGTCATATGATATTGGGATCCTGAGTCAATGATCCATTCATCCTTTACTTCAACTTTAGCTGCTAGGGCTTGATCTACCGATTGAGTAGTAGGTGTCGATTGATCTTTTGTTATAGCAACAAAAACCCATCCATTGTCTTGTAACGTCATAAATTGTATGCACTTGCTAAAGCAGTACAATTTAACACCTAGTTTAGCATCCGCCTTGGCACAGTTGCATTCTGCATTGCATTTCTCCTTTAGCACTTAATTAATCAAACTAATTAGGTCTAAAGGTTCTATTTCACCATTCTCTACATCATAAAGTTGGGCGCTTTCACTAAAGCGTGCCCTTCGCATTTTATTCCTCCAATACATCACTTAATCAAAAACCCTAATTAAGTCCTATTTTGAACTTGGGGGCTTGGTTTCGGGGTCAAAACATCTCGAAATCACCTGTAACTTCGGGATTCTCTCCAAACTCATCATATCCGATGGACCTGAAAATTTGGTGAAAAGTTGTCGGGACCGTGCCGCCCGAAGTGCACACGGTCCCGAACATTTTTCTTGAAATTTTAGGAGCATGATCCAATCATAAAATAAAGCTTAACCCCAAGAAATTGGTGAGATATTCAATCTCTAGGTCGGCCAAAATACGAATTTACGATCTAGGGTTTCATACATAAGAGCTCTCTTTCTTAATTTGAAGGGATCCAAATTTTGTTTTCAGGAACTTCATATGCAGCGAAAGAGCAGATCTTTGAAGACTTCAACATCTTACAACATCCTTCTATCAAGCATCTATCAAATTCATTCATCCACTTAGGGCTTGGAAGACATTGAAGAACAATAGGAGATTACCGACTGAAGATTGGCTTGTACTCCTCCCTTGAGGGTTGGGTATGATTTCATGTTGTTTTCATGTCTTTACATAAGCTTCAATACATCATTTATTAATGCTTTAGATCACATTGCATGTTGATTTAGAGCATTTACATTATCATTTACAAGCAATTAGGGTTTACTTTCTAGGTTGTTCTAGTTTGCTTTCTTGCATTTTAGGACCTTGCACACACACTAGGTCTGCACACACAATACATTTTACAAAACAACTTGGCTATTCGTGGAGGTGGAAATCACCGAAGCAGGGGTTTGACTAAGGCAAAACCCTATATAGCCGCCCATACACCCTTTTTTAGATATCATTGCAGGTTTTGGGATTCAAACGACGCCGCGGGATACAGATCCGGAGAGAGAAGGTCGAGACAGCACTCTGTATCAAATTGCAGAGCAGAAGACTGGGACAGGGGCGCTGGGCGCCCTAGTCCCTGGGACAGAGGCGCTGGGCGCCCTGGTCCTCCGGACAGATAGCTTGCAGACAGCTTTCCGACAGTGTTCTAGGGTGCAGAACAGCAGTTTCCAGTGCAGTTTTCAGGACAGTGGCGCTCGCGCCCCCGTCCCGAACATTTTCAGTCTGATTTTGACTCTGGGTACACATTTGCATTCTTATTTCATCCTTGTATTTACAGCTGTTCATTGTTTAATCTCAATTCTGCAGTCTTGTTATTAGTTCATACTTGCATTTTGGGATTAGGGTTTGAACTTGCATTACTTGATCTTACAATTTCAACAAGGGAATAGAAATCCTAATAGATATCCTGTGGCTCTCTCTTTCACAAAAAGAAGTAGCCAATTGTGCGATATCTCTAGGCTCTTTCGTATTCCGTAATGTGCGTCAAAAGGTAGGATTAGGGCATGTTAACCTAGTCTCACTTTTTCCCCCACACATTTTGGTGAACCCGACGTGAATCTATCATTGCTTCCTCTTGCATTGCATTTGTTAGATCTAGATCCAGATTTAGTGTGTTTTCATTTCATTTTCATTAAAAAGAAAAGGAAAAAGAAAAAAAGTGTGTTTCTTTGCATTGGGTGTTTAAGTTTTGTGTAATCTTTTCAAAATGTCAGATTTTTATTTGCAAAATGTTCATGCTTTCGATGATTATTATGAGTATAGCCAAGATGAATTAGATGAAGCTTTAGATGAGTTTTTAAACCCTAAAGATGCCAAACCTTCATTTTACCAAAAACTCTTAAACCTTGTTACTATGCCATTTCGTTGTGATGAGAAAGATAAGTTGAATGAGTCCTCTCAAGGGTACATTCCTATCAACTCTTCCACCAAATCTAGTAACATGGTTGTTTTCAACAATCCCCTCTATGAGGAGATGTCTCCTTTTGAATCAAAAGATAAACCTTTCAATAGATATGATCATGCTTTGTTGGATGATGCTCTTGATGACTTTGTGGCTTTATCGAAATCTTTAAACAAAAACACAACTTCTAAATTAGTTAACATGATAAACTTGAATGAGCATAAAAAGCCTCTCTTTGAAGTCCAAGGAGCTTATCCTTCTCCCACCTTTCAAGTTTCTAAGTCACCTCTCCTTACTGTCCAAGGAGGGTATGATCATGATTCCTTTCGTACTCCGAATAAACCAATCATCACTATGCAAGGAAGAAAACCTATAAGTCCTTATAATTATGCTAAGCAAATAACTAGAGAGAGTTATCATGTGGTTGCCCATACTTATCATACCATAAATAATAGGCAACCTGGTCCTCCTCCTGTTATCCCAGTTTCTCTTCCAAATCCTCAACCGGTTCTTCCACAAGCTCCGCGTATTTCACAAGTTCTTGGAAAGGAATATGATCTCATAGAACAACTTAAAGCTACCCCTACTAAGATATACCTTTGGGATTTGATTCAAAATTCTTCTGCTCATCATGGAATGTTACAAGATGCCTTGAAAGATTTGAATGTTCCTCCACTGAATACATCTAGTAATATAGCATCTTTGGTTAACTCTGTGATGAATCCTAAATCTCAAATTGTGTTTACCCAAGATGAGTTGCCTACTAGTGAAATCCAACATCAATATGATCCCTTGATGATTGTGGTTATCATGAAAGACATAGGTATAAGGTGAACACTAGTAGATAATGGCTCTGGTCTTAATCTGTGTAGCATTAATCTTTTGCATAAGATGAATGTGGATACATCCTTAATTGAACCGGACTCTCATCCTATTCGAGGCTTTGATAATGTGGCTAAAACTTCATTAGGTACTATCACCTTACCCATCACAGTGGGGCTTGTTACTTTGCCTACACCTATCCATGTTATGTCGAGAAATCTAACGTACAACTTGCTACTAGGGAGACCTTGGATTCACAATATGCAAGTTGTCCCTTCTACATTGCATAGACAAGTTAACTTTATTTATAACAATAAGACATATACCTTGATAGGTGATACTAATTTTCAAGCTTGTTTGCAAACATCCACTTCTAAGGGGGGTTCTTCTAAGCCGTCCTCATCTAGTGATGAATCTTTAAATAAGATACCTATCGGTGAATCCTCGCTCTCTGATGATCAAAATTCTTTGGATGAGTCTAGAGCTCTTGGAGAAGATTCCTCTCAACTTGAAACTATACATAAGAAGGATTTTGATCCTGGGAAGATCCTCGAAGACGATGATTGGGGATCCCTTGATTTTAATCCTACCTTTGTGGGTGAATATAAGGTTCCTTCTAGAGAAATTAAAGTTGAAAAGAAGGAAGAAGCTGAAAATCATAAAGTTGAAAAGAAAGAAGAAACTAAAAATCAATCAACCTTACCTAAATCTATGAGTAATAATTTTGTGGCCGCCTCTCAAACTTCTTCTCCTCACATCTCTAATTATGAATAGTTTGATTCTTTGTCTTATGAAAAACCACCTTCTCTTCCTAAAATGGTTGATCGTTATGGTTGTGGTTTTCGCATTTTTGCTAAGCATGGGTATCATGGAAAAGGTTGTGGTGCTCATGAACAAGGGATAAGAGTTCCTCTAGAGACTAATTTTCACAATTATGCCTTTGGACTTGGCTTTAATCCCTGCAAACGTACTAAAGCTTCTAAAAGACCATGCATTAGTGTTAATGCTATCTCTACATCTTTATCAATACAACATCCTGAGTATATTGATGGGGATCCTTCGTGTGCCTGTGCTTTGGATGTCTTCCCTACCGACGATGCTTTAGCTGAGTTCTTGGGAGCCTATGACACCCTTCCTCGTTATCATCACAATAGGGGACTCCCTTATTGTTTGAACACTGAAGCCTATTTTGGAAAAGAGATTGATAATGACAAGATTGTGAAAGAATTCCCTTAGTTAAAGGATACTCCTCAACAAAGTAATCTTCTCATAAGTGACACCACTGATGTTAAGATGGACCCTTGCAATAAAGAGAAAGTCATTAAAATTGGGAAATGTTTGGATGAAGAGGACCAGAAACAATATGAAGAACTATTGCATGAATTCCCTGAGATCTTTGCTTGGGCATATTCTGACATGCCTGGTATAGATCCTAAGATCGTTACTCATTATATTGTCTTAGTTCCTAATGCTAAGCCCGTGAAACAAAATATTCGAAAAATGAATCCTAAGGTGGCTCTGCTTGTTAAGGCTGAGATTGAAAAATTATTGGAGGCTGGATTTATCCGCCCTATCGACTATTCCCCATGGATTTCAAATATTGTCATTGTGGCTAAACCAGACAACAAAATAAGAATGTGTATTGACTTTCGGGATCTAAATAAGGCTTCTTTAAAAGATGATTTCCCTCTTCCAAACATTGACATGATAGTTGATTCTACGGCAGGACATGCCTTGTTATCCTTCATGGATGGTTTTTCAGGCTACAATCAAATTTTTATTAACCCTCAAGATCAATTCAAAACTGCTTTCACCACTCCTTGGGGTACGTTTTGTTGGATAATGATGCCTTTTGGACTTAAAAACACCGGTGCAACTTATCAACGAGCGATGACCCTTATCTTTCATGATTATATGCATAAGATTTTAGAGGATTATGTTGATGATATTTTGGCCAAATCCTTTCTTCGCATAGATCATGTTAAAATCCTTCATCAAATCTTTGAAAGAATTCGTAAATATCACATGTGCTTGAATCCCCGCAAATGTGTTTTTGGTGTGGATAGTGGAAAACTATTAGGGTTCATAGTTTCGCATCGTGGGATTGAGGTGGATACTAAGAAAATAGATGCTATTGTCAACATGCCACCTCCTAGAAATGTGTCTCAACTTAAAAGCTTACAAGGAAAGATTCAAGCTATTCGTAGGTTTGTGTCTCAGCTTGCGGATCGTACCTTTCCTTTTACTCAACTTCTTAAAAAGGATATCACCTTTCAATGGAATGAGGATTGTCAGCAAGCATTTGAAGATTTAAAAGTGTATTTGGCTAGTCCTCCGATTCTTCAACCTGCCGAACCTTCTAAACCCTTCCTTCTATATACAGTTGATTCCTCTCATGCTCTCGCAGCATTGTTGGCACAACATGATAAAGAAGGTAAGGAATGTCCGGTTTATTACATAAGTCGTACCTTACTCGATTATGAGACTCGATATTCTGCGATAGAAAGACAATGCTTGGCCTTGGTATTTGTGACTCAGAAATTGAGACATTATCTTTTGAATTCAGAAGTCCATGTCATGGTAAAGTTTGATCCTTTGAAGCATCTTTTCTCTAAAACTGATTTATCAGGATGTCTAGCTAAGTGGGTTATGATGTTAACTGAATTTGACCTTAAATTTGTTTCACAAAGAGAAATTAAAGGACAAGCGTTGACCAATCACCTAGCTGAGGCCCCTTCACCTTTCTCCTTCCCTAACCCTGAGTCTTTTCCTGACGACTTCATTCTTTCTATAGAGAAAGATGAAACTTGGGAGTTATACTTTGATGGCTCTAAGTGTCGTACGGGATCGGGGGCAGGTGTTGTTCTGATTTCACCTACAAAGAAACCCATTCCCTTATCCTATCGTCTAAATTTCCTATGTACCAATAACATTGCTGAGTATGAGGCTCTTATAGCGGGAATAAAAGCAACCTTAGCTCTGAATATAAAACACATACATATCTATGGAGATTCGCAATTGATTATAAGACAAGTAATAGGAATATATCAAGCAAAACAAGACAAATTATCACAATATAAAGACCTTGCTATCTCTTTATTACAAAATTTCAATTCTTATACTATGGAACCTGTTCCTCGAAAAGATAATCGACATGCGGACGCAATGGCATGTGTGGCTTCTCTAGTATCTTTAGAGGACCCTATGGTCAATCTTAAATTCGTTATTCACAATCTTATTTCTCCAGCTATTGTAGACAATTCTAGCTTGGTAACATGTTGTGACTTTGTAGATTCAGATGAATGGTTCTCGCATATCGTAATATATTTGACCGATGGTACCTTTCCTGATTCTGCTAATAGGAACACTAGGGCTAGAATCCACAAGCTATCTGCTAGGTATATCATTCTTTCTAATGTCCTTTACCGAAGAGGTTATGATGGTCTTCTCCTTTGTTGTCTTAACAAGTCGGAAATCCCTGTTGCTCTTGAAGAGGCACATTCAGGTGCCTGTGGGGGGCATTTTGGGGGCAAATCCTTGGTTCATAGATTGCTTCGTATGGGATACTATTGGCAAACTATGCAGAAGGATTCCTTTTCATTTGTTAAAAAATGTCATCAATGTCAACAACACAATAATCTGATTCATGCTCCTGCCCAAGAACTCCATTCTCAAGTAGCTTCTTGGCCTTTTTCTGCATGGGGTTTGGATGTTATTGGTAAAATCTCTCCTCCTTCATCTCAAGGACACACCTTCATTATAACTGCAACATATTACTTTACGCAGTGGGTAGAAGCTATTCCCCTTCGCTCTACCACTCCTGAAGTGATTTGTCAATTTCTTCTAGAAAACATCATTTCTCAGTTCGGGATACCTTCTACTATAATCTTAGATAATGGGACATCGTTTAAGAACAAGGACGTGAAGAAATTCCTCGAGAAGTATCATATCAAACATTGATTTTCTACACCATACTATCCTCAGTCAAATGGTCAAGCTGAATCATCCAATAAGATAATTGAACAAATTCTTCGCAAAACCATGAATAAGCATGGTAAGGATTGGAGTAACCAACTAATATATGCTCTTTGGGCCTACCGAACGAGTGTACGAATTGCTACGGGAACTACTCCTTATAATCTTGTTTATGGTGCTGACGCTATTATGCCCTTAGAATTAGAGATTCCATCACTTAGGGTTTCTCTCAAAGGTATAGTAGATGATGACTCTTATAGAGAACAATGACTTCAACAGCTTGAGATGCTTGATGAACAGTGTATAAACGCTCTTGAGCATATTCAAGCGTATCACAAAACTCTACAACGAAGCTATAGTGATAGGGTCATTCAACGTTCCTTCTTAGTAGGTGACTTAGTCCTCTATGAGAATCAGCACAATGTGAATGCCTTACCTGCAGAAAAGGGAAAATTTAGTCCTAATTGGCTTGGACCATATATCGTTATTGAGGATTATGGATCAGGTGCTTACAAAATAGCGGATGTGGACGGTACGCCTCTTAAAGAACCTATCAATGCTATGCACTTGCGTAGATATTATGCTTAATTCTTCGTTCTTCATCTTTTCAATTCTTCAACATTGGATAATATGTTAGTGTCTCTTAATTAAAGCAAAATAGAATTAAATGTTATGTTGTTTGATCTATATTGCTTTGTTCCTGACAAGCGTGTCTTCTTACCTTATGGTTTGTCTTGAATTCATTTATGTAAATTGTGAAAGATTTACATTCCATTATGCTAGCATATTATACAGTGTCGTTATGTGTTAAGTAGAATCGTATCATGTTGTGTTTAAGTTCAAAATTAAATCACATTAGTTATATGATTCTTAGACTTAATGCATATTTCTTCCTTATCATCAATGTTGTACTTGATTAAATATTTTAATTAAGTCACACATGTATCAATTTAATCATGGAGCATTGAGAAATCAATCGTGTGGAAATTAAATTCTGAACATACATGTACATTTACCAGATGTATTAGATTTAATCAAAACAAAATATACATTGTTTTAAGCATTAAAGATAACACATTTGAGACAAAAGAGAAGCATGTATATATACATATATATATGTGTGGATCGTATACAAATATAGGTCACTGTATATCCAAAATGTGACCTCTCCTACATCATAAAATCATCTCCTATCCCTAGGGCTAGTGGCTAGAGAATGTCGACTGGATGCTCCCTCCTGATCTGGCCATGAAGGTGGACCCATGGGTGTGTAGCATGATACAGATCGTGAGTGACTCCGAGAGGAACTCCTGCAATCCCTATCCATAAGGATCACGCGATAGGTGGTAGCCTCGGTCTGAGCCGCTGCTAGATCTCACCGTGTCTGCTGGAGGTCCTCTGATAGGACTCTCTCTCTCTATCGCACCTGCTGGAGGTCCTCTGATAGGACTCTCTCTCTCTCCCTCCATATATCTACCTGTACTTGGAATGGGAAAAACAAATCCTCATGCCGACCCGCGTTCCCTTGAGGCCTATAGGCAATCTGTGAGGAACTGGGGATCTGTGCTATCATGGAAATATCTGTCATTGCCTGCTGAATCAGGGAATGCCATTCCTGCACATTAGCTGTGGTAGTAGAACAGATTTTTGTTAGTACCATTCTATATCATCAAAAAATTAATCAATCAATATAAAACTACTATACCTGGATCTCCCTCGCGCCAGTAGGGATCATGATATGGTAGTATCTGTGCTTGGGAACCGCTAGGCTCCCCTCGCTCGAATAATCTATCCATGATGGGTGTAGGCTAGACGGTACTAGGGACAGGCCTCTGTATCACCTCATGTTCCCCCTGTTGGGGAATAAGAGGTGGATCTAGTGCTATGGTATCATCTCCTGAATGGTGGGGAGCTGCATCCGACTCCTCCTCATCATCTCTATCCTCCTCCTTGTCATCCTCCTCATCATCCTCATCCTCGTCCTCATCCGCATCATCACCTGCATCTCCCTCGTCCTCCTCTCTATCTGTATCCTCCTCCTCCTCCTCAGCACTGGGCTGATCCCCTGTAGGTGGATCAGGATCTCCCGCCTCCTCATGACCCTCTCCCTCCTCTAGCTCCTCTGACCTGGATCCCTGGTCCTCATCTTGGTCTCCATGTCTCCATGGGCCTGGATAGCCTGTCGGATGATCTGGTGGAAAGATAGGACCTGGATATGATCTCATAAACCATGAGACGTACCTCCGCTGTGCTCCAGGCTCTGCATAATAGTCAGTGACTACATCCTGATCAGATCCCTCTAAGTCTATAGTCTCGATGTCATCTATCGTCGGTCTCGCTACTGCTCTAGGTCTGGGAAGGACCCGTGAGTGTTGAGTATAGATGGGCACGTCGGCTGGAACACACTGCTCTAGCCCGAACTGCCTCCGTACTCGGTCAAAGTAGAAAGGGACTATGATGTGTGCATATCATCCCCATAGTAGGCAGTTCCTCTGTAGGCATGCTAACTGTCTCTCCATCCCATCCCATCTGTGCATCCATAGGTAAGGTCTCCACACTGTCACCTCAGCCGTCACTCTATCAAAAATCACTCTCCAATATAACAAATCCCCAAATCTCCACTCGCTGGTAAGTGGATAAGCGAACACCCTAGGTCGCTTGCTCACTGTACTCAGCGGAAAGCCGACGGGCCTGGTGCATGTGAAGTGCTCTAAAATCCACACCTGCAGAAGTGTGCATGTCATCAAACTACAACCCTATCCAAATACGTACTCCTCAAGGTCGTGATAGAGATGCACAAGCATACTCCGACCCCAAGCATACACTCTCTTGTGTCTCTCCATCGCTCTGATACACCATGTGAGACCCCCATGCATGTGTGTCCCTCGCCCATTAGGGCAGACGGCTAGTGCTATGATGGCTATCATAAGGCGTCTCAGAAGGGGTACCTCCCCTGTAGGATGTAAGAGCCAGCTGACCATGATGCGACCTCTCGTCTCGCTCGGCATGACTCTCCCTATGCAATACACCTGCTCTCTCTGATGATCCTCCGCTGACCGATCGGTCGCGTATGTAACAGTCGCTCCTCTGATAGGAAGATGAAGTATACGGTACACATCCTCGAGTGTGACTGTCAGCTCTCCTATTGGAAGATGAAATGTGCATGTGTCAGGATCCCATCGCTCCATCAATGCCATCAGCATCGCGGGATGGAACCGAATGGCTGGCATGAGGATCACATACCATAATCCTACTATCGACAGTGTGTCTCTCTCTGACTGAGTAAGCCACGGAATCTGATCTCGCAAACTATGAAGAATATGTCCCGCTATATGCTCTCTCATGTATGAAAGGCCCTGCAACACAAAAACATAACCGTAATCAGTACTCAATCATCAAAATCGCTAATGCAAACTGTTGAACATCGTGTGCTAGTCCTGAAACCCCTCGCCAAGCCTTGATTGGGGACCATAGTGTCCTGTCAGGGACCATGGTGCCCTGAGGGGACCATGGCGCCCTGTCAGGGACCATGGCGCCCTTGTTAGGGACCATGGCGCCCTGGGGGGACCAGGGCACCCCACAGGGACCATGGTGCCTTGGGTGGGCCCCGGGTCAGCCTTCAAGGCCCGCATAAGATCACAGAAAAGTCAACATGTGAAAAATCAAAAGTCAAACGTTCAGTCAACTCACCTCATCCAGTGGCTCGTCGTCGACCATGGCCTGGCGCAGGATCTTGATCCTCGTGGGACGCTCTGGTCATCATGAAGGCATGATGATGGCTATGTGGGCTCTGCTGCACTGAATAGTATTCTGAAATCAACAAAGTGATGAGTACAAGTGTCACTTTCGATGTATATACTCTCGTTTGTTTATTCTTACTTTTTGAAACCCTAATTTTCCTCTACCATTCATTTTATCATAACTTGAGTTTGGGAGATGCGATTTTCGAGCCGTTTGTTGCATTGGAATCATATTTTCCTTCCCCTACTCTCGAGATGTTCCAAAAAGTGCTCTGATGAAGCCTATTTAGTGAACACCCCTCATCAATACTACCTTACACAATTTGTTGTAAGTAAACATGCTACCCTGTTTCACCTCCCCAACAAGCAAGTCGAAACAGGGGGGGCATATACCTACTCATAGATTTCATCACTTTCCCTAGTAAGTATTAGGTGATTTTCTGATCTAACATGTGTTTTGTAGGGTGCGGTTCCTAACTGTGTACTGCAGATGCCGCTGGGGGCTTCGTCCGACAACTTATGGATATATCCTTTTTCAAATAATGTTTACTTTCTGTACTTTAGCTTGCATATGCACGTAGTACTCATATGACCGCTAAAGTGGGGGCTAAATGTAACGTCATAAATTGTATGCACTTGCTAAAGCAGTACAATTTAACACCTAGTTTAGCACCCGCCTTGGCGCAGTTGTATTTTGCATTGCATTTCTCCTTTAGCACTTAATTAATCAAATTAATTAGGTCTAAAGGTTCTATTTCACCATTCTCTACATCATAAAGTTGGGCCCTTTCACTAAAGCGCGCCCTTCACATTTTATTCCTCCAATACATCACTCAATCAAAAACCCTAATTAAGTCCTATTTCAAACTTGGGGGCTTGGTTTTGGGGTCAAAACCTCTCGAAATCACCTGTAACTCCGGGATTCTCTCTAAAATCATCATATCCGACGGCCCTGAAAATTTGGTGAAAAGTTGTCAGGACCGTCGCGCCTGGAGTGCACACGGTCCCGGACATTTTTCTCAAAATTTTAGGAGCGCGATCCAATCATAAAATAAAGCTTAACCCCAAGAAATTGGCGGGATATTCAATCTCTAGGTCAGCCAAAATACGAATTTATGATCTAGGGTTTCATACATAAGAGCTCTCTTTCTTCATTTGAAGGGATCCGAATTTTGTTTTCAGGAACTTCATATGCAGCGAAAGAGCAGATCTTTGAAGACTTCAACATCTTACAACATCCTTCTATCAAGCATCTATCAAATTCATTCATCCACTTAGGGCTTGGAAGACATTGAAGAACAATAGGAGATTACCGACTGAAGATTGGCTTGTACTCCTCCCTTGAGGGTTGGGTATGATTTCATGTTGTTTTCATGTCTTTACATAAGCTTCAATACATCATTTATTCATGCTTTAGATCACATTGCATCTTGATTTAGAGCATTTACATTATCATTTACAAGCAATTAGGGTTTACTTTCTAGGTTGCTCTAGTTTGCTTTCTTGCATTTTAGGACATTGCACACACACTAGGTCTGCACACACAATACATTTTACAAAACAACTTGGCTATTCATGGAGGTGGAAATCACCGAAGTGGGGGTTTGACTAAGGCAAAACCCTATATAGCTGCCCATACACCCTTTTTCAGATATCATTGCAGGTTTCAGGATTCAGACGACGCCGCAGGATACAGATCTGGAGAGAAAAGGTCGAGACAGCACTCTGTATCAAATTGCAGAGCAGAAGACTAGCACAGGGGCGCTGGGTGCCCTGGTCCTACCAGGATAGGGGTGCTGGGCGCCTTGGTCCCTGGGATAGAGGCGCTGGGCACCCTGGTCCTCCGGACAGACAGCTTGCAGACAGCTTTCCAACAGTGTTCCAGGGTGCAGAACAGCAGTTTCCAGTGCAGTTTTCAGGACAGTGGCGCCCACGCCCCCGTCCCGAACATTTTCAGTCTGATTTTGACTTCGGGTACACATCTGCATTCTTATTTCATCCTTGTATTTACAGCTGTTCATTGTTTAATCTCAATTCTGCAATCTTGTTATTAGTTCATACTTGCATTTTGGGATTAGGGTTTGAACTTGCATTACTTGATCTTACAATTTCAAAAAGGAAATAGAAATCCTATTAGATATCTCGTGGCTCTCTCTTTCACAAAAAGAAGTAGCCAATTGTGCGATATCTCTAGGCTCTTTCGTATTCTGTAATGTGTGTCAAAAGGTAGGATTAGGGCATGTTAAGCTAGTCTCACTTTTTCCCCCACACATGTCTGTTGGATCCTCATCAGAATTATCAGTCACACCTTCATCAGCAATGTAACAAGATTTGTCTTTATTCTTCTTAAATCTGTATCTCTGATATTCAGGATTAGGCTTGTATGTTCTTCTAGCTTCTTCTCTTAGTCTAGCATGTCTATCAGGGCATCTTGAAGCCATATGACTAATTTTATTGCAGTTGAAACATTTAAAGGGTGCTTTAGCTTCATACTTGCTTCCAACTGGACCTTTTAGCATTTTCCTTGCAAATAGTCCTTCAAGTTCTTCAAGCTCTTCATTCTCCTTCCTAGTTTCTTCAAGTTCTCTTGCATAAAAGGCTTTCCAGTCTGATTTGTCAAATGATGGAGCAAATGATGTTGATTCTTTAAAGGCCAAATCTATCTTTATAGTAGCAACATGACCAAATTCCTCAATTTCAAAGGCTGAAAGTTTTCCAATCAATGTATCCCTAGTTACTGATGTATTAGGCATTGTTCTCAACTCATTTATAGTAGTAACCTTCATTTTATATGCCAGTGGTAAACCTCTTAAGATTTTTGAAACAATTTCATCCTCACTCAGGGTTCCTCCACAACATTTAATACCCAAAACAATTTCATTTACTCTTTCCATAAAAGTAGAAATTCTTTCATCTTCTTCCATTTTTCAGATGTTCATACTTGACTCGGAATTTTCAAGTTTTGCAATCTTGACTATGGAATCTCCTTCATTTAGTGTTTCCAAATGATCCCAAATAGCTTTAGCAGTAGACCTATCTGATAATCCCATGATTTGTTGATCTGATAATGCACTCAAAAGTGCTTCTCTTGCTTTGTAATCATTCTCCTCATCTTTAGCTAAGGTAGTTGGAGCAGTCTGACCAGCTACAATAGTAGTAAAGACATTATTTGTAACTTCCCAGATTTCTTTATCAATGCAATTCAGATGTGTCTCCATCCTGATCTTCCATATCCCATAGTTGACTCCATCAAGTTTAGGACTGTCCTTCTTGAAATAATTAGTAGACATTGGATCTCCTCAAGTTGTTAAACTTCTACAAAAAAGGACTAAGCTATGATACCAATTGTTAGGTCCCGGAGACAACTAAGAGGGGGGGGGGGGGGGGGGGTTGAATTAGTTGTCTAATAAATTCAAACCAAAAACCATTTAACCAAATTAATGCTTAATACCGGTAAACCAGTTAAGTATGTCGGTAGACAGTGTTAACAATAAATTGCTATACCAATAAAGATTAATGCATGAAACATAAACATAAAGTTATCCACAACACATAACACCAATATTTGTAAGTGGAAACCCTGTAAGGGGAAAAACCATGGTGGGAAACCTTACCCACAATCAGATGATACTACTGCAGATAGTAAGTGTACATAAATGGGGTCTGCACATGCAGAAAGGCCAACAGCCTAGAGCTCACTAGTCAATCACAAAATGGGAGTCACACTGACTACAGTTGGATGGTTAAATCCAATAAGAATGTACTGTATAAAATAGCATCTTCATATGCTGGATTCAATACCGGTGTAATGTTGATATGCTTCTACAAAAACCTAGCTTCACCTTCAAATGTTGTCTTTGTGTATACCTCTGCTTAATCTCGCATATACCTTCTCACAATTTTTCTTCACATTCCACATTTGATCTTGCAAATAAGATCTTACATTTATACCATACCCTAAGACCAATTTTAGTAGGTCGGCTCTACAAGATATTAAAATAAAAACATTTTAAAAATAATATAATATCTGATGCAATAACCGATTGAACATGTCAGTTTAATGCATTTACAACAATAATAAATCATCTCTATAGCGTGCCATGCTGATCTAAAAAATATAAACCTATTGGTGTAACCCTAGATAACCTTGGACCTATTTGCCGGTAAAAGCAAATATGCAAATATGAATATAACAATGATTAATTCTTCAAAACAAAGTGTCCACACGATGTCTTCGACATTACCAAGTGTCTTCCATATCATTCCAAGTGTTAGCGAACCATATACCAGTAATTATGCAATAGTTACTTGCTTGTCGATGAATGTTGCTGGATCTCCAAAGTCCTAGTGTTTCAGTAGGTGTTGACATCAATGACAAAACCATACCAAAATATCAACAAGCATATTGAGCTGAAGTATCATTTCATGAAAGAAAAAGTGCAAAGAAAGGATGTGTCACTAGAGCATGTATCAACTAAAGAACAACTATCAGATATCTTTACTAAACCTCTACCTAAGGCTACATTTGTATATCTTAGAGGTAAGTTAGCAGTCGTACTCCTACATGAAGTCAATTAAGCAAATGTGGATAACATAAGTCCCAGAGCTTATTGAAAATATTGAAGAAGGGTTGGTATAGAGTGGAGATACTCCACAGGGGGAGCAACTAATTGCATATCAACGAAGCATGGATGAGAACCAGAATGGTTTTACCTTCCCTTTGACATTGTTGTTAAATAGGGAGAATAACTATATATGATTGATAGCTAGTTACCAGCTGAAGATATGAAGATACAGTTGAAGGAAATAATATGATTGGAAAATATAAACCAGGATTCCTATACCTATGTATGTGCTTTACTCTCAATCATGAAAATCAATTGGTATTGATATTTGTATTCCCATCAATGCCAAAGGGGTAGAATGTTGGCATTGTAATAAGATTGCATTGATGAAGTATAGTGTTGTCATTGATGTCAATTACAACTGGTATTGAAGATGTATTGCAAACTGGTAATGATGCAATAAAGTAACCAGTATTGAAGTAGTGAAGGAAACCAGTATAATTATTGAAGCTAAACTCAACTAGTAACCCGAACCCATTAAGAAGTAGAACCTAACCAATGAAGTTTGGAGAATCGATTGTGATGATCTATGACCGAACGGTGATCAGAGATTAAGATGCCACATATGCATGTTGCATGTGATGAGTTTAAAAGTAGATTTGGTGCATAGAGATAACTGTTTATCTTGGGAAAGATCAAATGCATAGCATGAAGTGAAAAATGTGTGATGAGCTATAGGATCCAATGTGTGGTGATCAAGGAGAGATTGAAGTTGTCTAGAACAATGTGTAGTTGATTTCTATGTAATCTAACAGTCAAGATTGAACCGACATGTTTACAATCTCTATGAGGTCTGTAGGCTTGTGTTGTGTTACCAACCTATTGTATTTTCTTATACAGTTGATGAGTTGTTTTGTAATGGTGTTGGCAAATTTAGTTAAGTGTGATTGTTACCAAACCAAAAGGAGTGACTGCAGAATGTTGTGAAGGCATATATGAGTGATAAAGTATTTGATTAAGCAAGACAGTGTTATTTAGAGATCAGCAAAGAACCTATTGTTCTCTAACCATTACAATAATTAAATCCCTTAATTAGGCAAGCTTTAACAGGCTTGGTGTTGTTGAAATCCTCTAACTAGGTGATCCATTAGCTAGGATTTGAAATCCTCCTCTGACGTTACCTTTAACAGGGTATTATTCAATCCCTTAACTGGGTGGTCCTTAACCATATCTATTCTTAATAAGACATTATTGTATAAGATTCTAACAAGTCTTGGATCCTAATAGGGTGAACTTCATAAGATTTCTGAATACTTGTGGGTATTCATCCCCACCATGGTTTTTCCCATTTGGGTTTCTATGTGAAAAATCATTTTGCCAAGTGGTGAATGATTTTGTGGATGTGTTTTTGATATGGTTGATATCAATGACTAGTAAATCTACTTAGATATATTTAGATGACTGAAAAAGATCTGAAATGAGTTATTTTTGGTATTAAGTGAAGTGGTTTGATGTTTTGGTCAACTGGTAAAGTTTGACAGTCCACTTGCAGTTTTTGATTCAGAGACTAAACTAGTTAAGTTTAATGATTTGATTATGAGTTGAAAGTTTGTTTGGTGAAATTTTAGTTTATTTTATATCAATCGATTCACTCCCCCCTCTCAGTAGTTGACTAGATCCTTATAGTTTCATCATATTATCAACATTATTTGTGTTTTCTTGAGGGCCTTATTACTATCTCCGATCATGAAGGGGTGGTCCTTTTTGGGCCACATGGTCGGGTGGTAGTGCCACTTTCCATCAGGTATTTTGTTCATGTCTTCTTGTGAGGGATTAGATTTGTAGGTGTGCCAAATTTTTCTCTTGGATTCAGTTCATTCTATTGTACCGGTTGGACCTCTTTGTTCTTCTTGGATCATATTTTTTATCTCTCAGACCTTTGGTGGCTTGTTGTACCAAATGGTTATATGTATGCCTTCACAACAGTTGTAAATTGATGTAATCATTATGCATTTTTATGAGACTTGGTTTATTAAGTGCCGTTGTAATATTATGTTATCCTTGCAATGTAAAAACAATGTATTATAATGGGATTTAGATGATATGATTTATATCTTTAATTAAATTGATTGTTGTAATGTAATCGAATGTATTATCATAAATGAAGCATAGAAATGTTAGTCTTATCTCATGCAAAGTATGAAATAATCATTGTTTAGTGTAATTAAGTCCTAATGGATAAATATATATCTTAAGTAGATTAGTTGACCTAAGTAAGAACTAGTTTAATTAAGTAATCCACGTTGGGAAACCCTTTAGGGGTTAAGTTTTAGTCTTCCGCTTGTGCAACTTCTATTGCAATGTTTATCTTTTACGTTTATATGTTTGGTATTGTTTAAAAAAAAAAAAATTACACTCTTTTTGAGTGTTTGTAGTTGAATCCTTTAGGGTTTCTTGGAGGGGCATTACAATCAGTATCAGAGCCAAGCTTTGAAAATACTGGGATCTCTGGTGTAACTTGTGCCCTTAGTTTGGTGTACAATATATATCCTTTTCATTGCATGCTTGTCCTTCTGATGTATTCTTGTGATTAATGCATATGATAGTGAAGATCTTAGATGTTTTGTGATTTGTTCCCTTTTTCTTACTATATCAGTAAAACTCTAAATGAGTGTAACATGTGTATTCAGTTCTTGCTCTTCCTTATTGATTATTAGTGCTTGCTACGTGATTATATGTGCATTTTTTTCTTGTAAGATGTTTAGGTCTAAAATTACTCTTATTTTTAGAGATAATTGGATGTACCTTTTTAACTAATATTATACTCATTCAAATAACTTATTAGGCTGGATAATGCATTACCTTAAGTATGAAAGTATGATTTTGCGCTTGGGTTATATTTGTAATTAGACTCAGTATTGTATTTTTGAGAACTTGAATAGAAAATGTTGAGTGCATATTCATAGTGAATTGAATATATTTCTTATTTCCTCCTTTTCTCTAGAAATTAAAATATTTGTATCTTGTGTACTTATGATTGGGTGTCTTCTTGTTGTGAATGAAGGTTGTGTCTTCCTAGAACCCTTATGTGAGTCTTAGAGAGGTTAGTGTGTACACGAATGTTGGAATATATCTTGGCTGTGTTAAAGGATCATGTTATTGTGGTATAGGAGGGAATTGGATGTGTTTCATTAAAGATTTCATTGTGTGTTTTCTATGGCCAACTCAAATAATGATTTGTATGAACAATACAATAATGTAATTGTAGTTGGCATATCAAATTGGCTTTGTATAAATAGGATGTGTAAATGAAGAATGTGTTTGATGTGCATGCATAACCATATATTAGTTAATGGGTGGTTTCATTTTCCCTCTTCTCGTCATATTTCGACATTCAATGAATGGTCATAGTAATGATATATTTTTATCAATGAGGAGTAGTGAGTATTTTTCTAGAAGGTTAGTATGATAGAAAAGGTTGTTTATATTAATCTCGTCGTGAAATTAGGACATTAGTGGTATATTTAATATAAGGAAATATCATGATAAGCCAATTTGCATTCTTTTATATCGGTAGTTAAATGAAAAAAAAATAGTACAATAAAGATGTTAGGAATATAAGGAGAAATTTAAATCATAATTGTGTGATCTTGTTGGTTTACATGCATATGTGTGGATTGGTTGATTATCGAAATTCTCTCCCTCTTAACTCTATCAAGTTATGAAGATTCATAGATTTTCTCTAAAATGATGTAAATTGGAATTAAATAGAAGTATTTAATTGTTTGATTAACAAATATTATGAGGCATATATTAAGGAATGCTTGTTTCATTCTGCATTGGAGACCAAAGTGTTTTGTTTTGTCTATTAGTGCATCAGGTCAAGTAAGTAAGTAAATGTAATACTTTTTAATTATACTCTCTGGGTAGTCCATATGGTTTAGATGTTTGATAGATCATTATGGGGAGAAAGTGTTGATTAAGATAATCTCATCACTACATGTAGAATGTGTATGGAGAATAGGAAATTAATCTTTTGTGGTTCTGTTTTATTTTGAAAAATAGAATTCTCAGCTTCACAAAACTTTTGTGTAATTGTTTTGGTTTAAAGAAAAAACAAGTTTTGAAGGGGCCCCAAAACCCTTTACAAAATGATTCTAAGAGGATTAGAATTAGAAAGCAACATCCCAAACAGAACGGGCTGCAAGCATAGGCATAGAAAGTGGTAGCCAAAGAGACAACAAAAGCCCAATCGGGCACAAAAAGATAGTAGAAAGACCAAACCTAGACACAAAAAGAACTAGCAACAGAAAAAAAAAACCCAATTACATTAGGCTTCAGAGGGTCTCAGTGACCTCAGCCTCTAGGGCCTTCATGGTATCAACAATAGCCTGCATAGTGTTATGATCCAGGTTATGAAAGGCCACCTTCTTCATCATGTTCCCTCGAGTCCTTTTGCAGGGTCCTTCACCACTTTGAGCCACCTCAACTTCTTCACCAATAACAACAATAGCCTTATCTGGTTGGTCTAGACATTTCACCGTGGTATTCATAACCATTGAAGACTATTTAAATTTTTTATGATTGCTAACCATAATGGTCTTGAGGGTGTCCTGGATTTTTTTGTAGCCATCCTCAACCCAGGTGATGCATTCCTCCATTTTTTTTCTTAAGCTGGTCAACCCCTTCCCCTATTTTTTGATACAGTTCATGACCGAATTCTTCTCAACATTAGTCCAATTCCCTTCATTGTGGAAACCAAGAGAAGAAATAGCATGGAGGGAATCCATTTTTCTACCCAAAGCTCTTTGGCTAACCCGAATCTCTTTAAGTTCATGAAATAGCCACTTGAACAAACTGGACGTGTCAATTACATGATCACGAACCAAACCCAACAAATTTTCATAATCCTCCTTCTTATCATTTAGCTCATCACTTTTAGGATTAAGGTCAGCAATACCAACCACACCCATATTTCCAGCCTCCTTAAAGAAAAGGCGAGAGGTTGGGACATAAGGGTTATCAGAGTTCCTATCATCATCTACCTTCTTAGAAGAAGAGGAGGAGCCAATCTTAGCCAAAGTAGAGGAGGAGGAAATAACAATGTTCTTATGACCTGTGGAACCCTTCCTCATTTTGGGTTTAGAGCTTGAAGGAATTTCCACTTTATCTTTTTTTAGGGGAAGGCTAGTGTCCACAGACCCAGACCCAGAGGCGTCACTCACAGACTCTCCCATGCTAGTCTCAAAATTCTCAAAAGAAATATGGATAAAATACTTAGGGGGAGGAAGAGCATGAAAATGGGCATCAATAAAAACCAGCAAGCCTTCATGAACAATGGGAAACTTAGCAGGGTTCTTATGGTGGTCACTGAAATCAGCCTTAAGAGAAGACATGAGGTAGAATGGGAAGGACATTTTCACTCCATGGCTGAAATTATTCAGAATAAAAAAATGGTTGTCATAGACTCTAGTATACTGACCATCCAAAGTGAGATAACTCATAGTTACCTTGAGAAGCTTCTACCAGAAAGGTTTGATGACCACAATATCATAGTAGCTAGTTGTCTTCTTAACAATTTTAGCCTGCTCTTCCTCTTCTTTAAGGAAACTCTCCACAATTTTCTCTGTGTACACCCTATCTTTGTAATACTTCATGCCATCCATAGATAACCTAGTGACCTAAGCAATAAGGGATTCATCTACCAGGACTCTCCGATCGTGAAGAATAATCAAGCCATCCTTTCAATTTTTAGCAAAATACCTAGTAACATCTTGATTTCACCCTCGAAGCTTTTCAATGTAATTAGTAAAGCAGCCTTTCTTCAGAATGCACCAAAGCTTTTTTTCATTGTTAAGCTGCACATAGCTAGGCGGCTCAATTATCTTTCTTACACCACCCATTTTCTCAGGCTCTCTATAATTCTCTTTGTAGTGAATTTCTAGAGTTAAGGCAATCCTCCAAAAAATGTATGCAATCACCCACAAAGCATGTGAAATAAATTCCCATCGATTCTTATGTCCTCTCGAGCCACCTCTCTTAGAACTGAAGGTATTGGCAGTTCTAAAAACATGCAAAGTCATAATAACACTAATATTCATTAACTTTACTCCCCTGACTTCGCTCATGGAGTAGATACATTGCAAGTTCAGAGTCCAACAAAGCTGGGCTTTACGCGTCACTCCCCTATTGGCAAGGAAGTCATCAATCACATTGACTTGTCTATAAACATGAGCGAACATAATTTATCAAAGGTTTTAATAACGTGTTTTGTTTTTTTCATCCAAATATCAACATTCCAAGTTGGAGTAGAATTTCCTTTAAGGTAGTTGATAATGTTCTTAGAATCCCCCTCAATCCAAACAAGCTTACAGTTGTTCTAGTTTGCAAGTTTTAGACTATGATATGCCCCTATGGCTTTGGCAACATTATTAGTCTATTTACCAAGAGGGATAACAATAGCAAAAATGAAGTTTCCATTGTGATCCCGTATCACTCCACCACAACTAGCTTGACCTAGGTTCCCTTTAGTTGCACCATCAAAATTGATTTTGACCCAGCCTTGGAGAGGAATGTTCCAACCAATGTTGTCCCTAAGGTTGACCTAGGTGTTACCATATGATGACCAATATTCCAGCCCTTGACAATATTGACTTCATACTCCTTAAGGATGCCATTGTCAGAGAGAACATTGGGGATAACAACCGAGAGGTTATCAGAGATGGCTCTAGAAATTTTCTTGAAAACAATATCAGAAGGGAGATGGGTGTCCCAGAAGATGCGATTGTTACATTCTTTCCCTAAACCCCATGCCATATGAGGAAACACAAAATACCATACCTTCTTTATGAAGCGATTTCTGGAGGGTGGATTCCATTGGTGGATAAACTCCTTAATAGTTCCCGATAAAGTCCATCAAAGATCCCATTTATGAAGCACCAGACTCTACATCTGAGAGGTGTAAGAGGAATGTAAGAATAGATGGTCCATAGATTCATGTGCTTGCAAGCACAAGTAACATTTTTTTGGGATAGAAAAGCCGCTCTTAACAAGATTGTCAGTAGTTAAGATTTTATTAAGAAAGAGGAGAAAAAAAACATATTTACCTTAGTAGAAAGGTTATTAATCCAAACTTTATAACACCAGGACACATAAGGTTCCTTATAGACATTCACAGAAGCCACAAAAAATTTCCTATTGGGATTGGATTTCCAGATTAGTTCATCTTCCACACTTTCCTCCAAACCAAAAGAATTTAGGGAAATTCGCAATTAGGTAAAAGAAGGATTAATAGAAAGAAGATTAACCCATCTTACCCTCTTTCCAATAGGCACCCACCATGGGGCCATGAGAAGCCACACAAATATCTTTTAAAGATCTCAAAGTAGGATTTGAAGCCAGTGAGTTATGCCCAATACAACAATCATCCCAAAACCAGTTTTTTCTAGCATTCCCAAGCTTCCAATAGGCTCCCCAACTAGCCACATCCCTATCCTTGAGAATATTATTTGAGATGAGAACTAGCAGGGATCTGAGAAGAACTCAAAAAATCCTGCAAAGAATGAACATTAGAAAGATATTTATTATGCCATAAGGTGTTCCATTCCCTTCTATAGTCATAAGACCTCCAAACCTATTTAGCTAGCAGAGCATTATTAAAGGTTTTGATGCTTCTAATACCCAATCCACCAACTCTCCTTGGCTTGCAGACATTATCCTAGGCAACCAGAGGGATTCTTCTCTTTTCCTCAACTCCTGACCAAAGGAATCTTTTTTGAATTTTGTCAATAATATCAGCAAATTTAGAGGGAATTTTGAACAATCTGAAAGCTTACAATTGGAGGTTCTAAAGAGTAGCTTTCAATAGCTGAATTTTACTAGCCTGACTCAAAAGGTTACCTTTCCATCTAGCCAACTTCCTATTAAATTGATCAATTAAAGATCTCCAAAAGGACTCGGAAGGTTAAGATCCCAAAGGGAGGCCTAGGTAAGTAGAGGGGATCCTACCAATTAGGTAGCCAAGAATGTTAGCAATCTTCATTTGGTGCTGCTCAATAGTGTTGATAAAATAGATAGAACTTTTAGTTCTATTAACCATCTATCCAGAGCCTTTTTCATAGATGCTAAGAATTGATTTGATGACTCTAGCTTCTCCAAAAAAGGAGCTACCCATTAAGATGGTATCATCAAAAAAATGTTGATGAGAGAAAATCAAATTGGTAGAGGACAGTTTGAGACCTTTTAGGGAACCATCGACAACTATTTTATGAATGTATCTTCTCAAAATTTCTGCCATTATTGTGAAAAGAATAGGTGAGATGGAGTCACCCTGCCTAAGACCCCTCAAAGTTCTGAAGAAGTGGGATGGTGAACTATTGACAATAACAATAGAAGAGGCGATAGAAATGAGCTGCCAAATCAAACTAATCATCTTGCTGGAGAAACCAAATGCCTAGAGAAATTTTTTTAAGAAGCACCAATCCACCCTATTGTAAGCTTTAGCAATGTCCATTTTTGGAAGAAAGCCTTGAGACTTCACCTCCAAAAGAGAATGAATGTTTTCATGAACTGTGATGATGGAGTAAAGAATCTGTCTTCTTGGCATAAAGCCATTTTGTTGAGGGGAGATTAGAAGAGGAAGAACACCTAGCAATCTTGATGTAAGGACCTCAAAAATAATTTTGTAGAAAGAGTTTCACAAGGTGATAAGCCTAAAAGCATCCAAAGAATCAACCCCTTGCTTCTTAGGAATAAGGACAATGATGGTAGCATTCAGTTCCTTCAACATAGATCTAGCTCCCAAAAATTCTTTAACAACATTGTAGACATCTTCCCCTACCACATCCCAAAAGTGCCAAAAGAAAAACATAGGAAAGCCATTAGGGCATAGAGGTTTACTACGATCAAAAGAAAAGAAAACACTCCTAATCTCCTGCTTAGAAGGAATGGCAGCAAGATTATGAATTTTGGCTCTCAGATAGGATTTTGGGTATAGTATCAGTCAACATATTATGAAACTTCGGGTCCAACAACATATCTTTCTTCAGAAGATCAACAAAACACTCAACAATAGCTCTACTGATTTCATCCTTATTATCAATTCTTCTCCCATTCTTCATCAGGTGGCCAATTCTATTAGCATCCCTATGTTTGAGGGTAGATATGTGGAAGGATATGGTATTTGTATCACCATCCTTGAGCCATAAGGCTTGAGATCTCTACCTCCAAAAGGTCTCTTCCTAAGCTATTATATTTTTCATATTTAGACAAAACCTCACTCTGCTGGCATTTTGTTGCATTATGTATGACTGGTGAATGAAATGGTTGTCATTGTTGGCAACATCATCTTCTAAGTCTTCATAGTCCATAAAAAATGAAGTAAAGGATAACCGGTAAAGAACAAGAGTTCTTATTTATATCGGCAGTGAGTAGACCAGTATATAGAGGTTAACTGGCTGAATAGAGTACAGACTAGCTAAGCAATGTGTAGATAGGTTAAGCATAGTGTAGACTGACTAAGTAGTGAGTAGATTGGCACACAAGAGGTCAACCAACTAAGTAGTGAACATATCGGTACACAGGAGGATAATCAGATAAGTAGATAATAGATTGGTATATAGGAGGTAACTAGTTATGTAGAATTTGATCGGTACTACTGCATAATAGGAGTCTCAACCGATAGACCAGGAAATGTCTAGTTGACATCCAATTAAATTGGAAATCTTCTCCAGTCAACTGGCAGACTTATCGACATGAATGACTGTCTTGACCGATATTTCTGGAATAATTTCTGGAGAGTGATTTATGGCACGGTAACAGAATTTTCAATCTGATGTTTTGGAGGGAAATTTGGCATCAAAAACAAAGGTTAATATATTCACACAATTCATTCTAAGAATGTTGTTGTTCACATGAAAAGAGATTAGTGAAAGTGAACACAGGAGGAGCAGAACAGAGTATAGCAGATACACATATGAATCGGTGAAGCTGACACCGATTTGTTGAACAGAGCATGTAAAGTGGATCTATGAGATAGAGGTAGTGTCATTAGAGAGATCTTTCATCTTTGTTTCCTTCTAACAATTGCAGCATTGTAAATCCCTTAACAGGGTGAACCTTAACCAGTTCTTCATGTAAAATCACTTAATAGAGTCACTTCAAATATGAAGTTGTAAAATCCTCTATCAAGGTGAACTTTAACATGTTCTAAGTTATTCTTAACTGGATACCAATCACTCCTGATAGGGTGATGTTCTCAGAAAGAATAGATGGTATGCTCTTAACATGGCACTCTTTTTCATTGCAGCAAGAGAGAATATGGGTTATCCCCACCGTGGTTTTCTCCCTCTAACTGGGGGTTTCTAAGTATAATTACCTATGTTATGTGATATTTATGTGTGCATGCAAATCTCTTTTCTATGGTATTATTTTCTTTCATGATTTACACAATGTTTAAGACAATGCAAAGGATAGTTGCAGACTGGTTATTTTGACTGGTTGAATTATGAATAAATTGCTTTAACTGATTCAAACCCCCTCTCGGTCACTAGGTAAATACTAACAATTGGTATTAGAGCTCTGATCCTCTAAAGTAAAGCATGACACCTTGAGGAAAAATATCATGGAAGAATATTGGTATCAGAAGAAGATTGATGAAGCAAATGAAATTATTGCTTAGCTAAAAAAGAGACTGAGAAAATATGTTTCTAAAAGAAAGGAACTAGCTCAACAACTAAATGAGAGCCAGGATATCATACATCAACTCTTTGAACAGAGTGGATCTGAAGAAGCAGAAGAAGCAGTCTCAGAACCCATGGAAAAGAACAAGAAGCTGACTAAAGAAATCACACATCTCAAAAGACAAAATGAAAGCTAGGCTCTGAGAATGGCTGAGATACTGGGAGCCAGCAAAAGTGTTGATGAAAGAAAAAGAGATGCAAAAGAAGCTTTGTCAAAAGCTAAAAGAGCCAAGAGGCTTGTTGAATATTCCTTGAGAGAAATGATGCAATCATGATTGAAAAATATGAAGAAATTTGAATTCTCACTCAGGAGAATGAATACATACATAAGCATCTACATGACAACATAGAGGAAAAGGAGAAGATGATGAAAGAGATTGAACAACTCAAGAGTGAGTTGAAAGTTGCAAATGAGAGAAATGAGAAGTTAGGGAAATTCAATGAAAGCTCTGAGAAGATAGATCAACAGTTGAAAGCTCAAAGAACAAAGGAAACAACCGGTCTTGGTTACTCTGGTACAGGTCCTATGGAAACTGGAGAATCATCTAAATCCAAATAGATGAAGGATGATAAAAGGAACCATTCATAAGTGAAAGGTATGAAGTTTTCTAAATCTGCTTGTAATCATTGTGGTAAACCGGGTCATAAGTTTGATGTCTATAGAAATAAACCGGTTAGTCAAAAGAATATTTTCACCTTTGATGGTTACTGCCATAATTGTCACAAGTATGGTCACACTGCTTATGAATGTAGATCTCAATCTAGAAGAATTTTAAATAGAAGAAGATTTAATGGACATTGCTTTACATGTAATAAATTTAGACACAAATATGAAGAATACATGTTCAAGTCAAATGTATCAAGATCACCATTCAAACCGGTTAGTCCTAATAAAAGGAGTAGTCAGTTCAATTCCACCTGTTCCACTTGTGGTAATTTTGGTCATGTTGCAGCAAATTGAAAAATAAGAATGGGTCAGAGAAATAATTCAATATCATGGAGGACAAGTGGTATGGTATGCTTCAATTTCAATAAGATCAGTCACTTAGCTAGAGAGTGTAGGAACTGATCCTATAACCGGTTTGAAGACAAGAACCGGTTTGGCAAGAAGAAAGGGAAAAATGACCATAGAGGAAAGAAGAAAATTGAAGAAGTGAGAAATGAAATGAAAAAGACATGGATTAAGAAGGAAGAAAAAAAAGAAGGAGAAAGTCATTCTGAAACCAAGTCATCATCCATCAGTGATGAAATTTCCTCTTCAAACTAGGCATATCAATGCCCAAGGGGAGCACATATGGTAAGATTATTTTTGAATCCCCTTAAACAATATAAGGTTATGTTTATTTGCATAGTTGAGATGCATAAAATTTAGCCTAAAATTCTTGTTTGAGAAATCTCTTGTGAGTTAATTTTTTGTGTATCGGTATTGGTAACAAAAAACCGATAAAAGGAGAATCAATGTACTTTAAGTTGTAAGTTTCAATACTAACCGTTGTATCATAACATCGATAAATATCAATAGATAAATAAGGAAATGTCAATACATTTCACTTACCCGAATTTCTTGTGAACTTTCTTGAGCTTTTGTGCAACCAAAGGTGACTGAAGTCTTAATAGTGATATTTGTGTGAAAAGTTCAAGCAGAGTGATAGTGGTTTTTGGTATTTTTGAGGAGAAGGTATTCAAACCTCATTTGAGAAAAAAATATTTGAAGGTCATCATTGCAACACTTATATCAACTCTTGTGTTGGTTGAAGCTATTAAAGAGCCTCAACCCCAATTCAAGTTGCATCCAATGAAAGCTAGTGAGATCAACATGGCCAATGCCTTATCATTTTTGCCCTCTAGCATATTATTGGTTGAAGATATTTGCTCCTACATCCATTTAAATCTTGAAGAACTTGGAGACAAATTCATTTGAAATGAATTGAAAGGGTTTTGTGTTAATGGCCAGTTGAAGGTAGAATATTTGCCTTTGAAGGCCAAGGGTTTGTCAAATGTTGTTGATTTTCCTGATCAATTTCATGTCGATTAGGTTAGGTATGTATTAAGTAGAGTACATGATCAGTTTTGGTGGCTGGAAGCTCAAGCATCGATCAATATTACAAAAGATGTGATTCGAAGAGTGACAGGGTTTAGCGCAACTGGTGAAGCACTAACCCTAAGAACAATTTCATCACCTGAACTCACTCGGTTAACCAAATCCTAATGTGATAGTAGAGAAATGACAATAACTCATATTGAGGATGTTGAAGTAAGATTTTCTTCTACAGTGCTGGGTTATAGGGTCTATCAATCAAGCCAAATGAATAGTGTGTCGAGTAGTGGCATACATGTTGCCTATTGAATCATCAAAGAGGATGCTACATATGATATTTGTGAGATGATCATAAGCCAGTTTCTGGTAAAGATGGAGAGAATCAAGAAGGACAAGAAGCAATCTTTCAAATATGGCTCACTACTGGTATGTATATTTTTCTATGTGCAAAACTTATTTCCTAGTAAGGGTAATATAGTATGGTCTAAAGAAAAACCTATCAAGGTTCAGATAGGTGAAATGAATAGGGATCTAGGAGATAGGTTTGATGAAACAATGTGGGGATATTTTAAGGAATTTCAAATCAGGATGCATAAAAGGGAAAGAATACCAACTAGTATAGTGGAAAAGGGTCAAAGACAAAACCCAAGGGGACTGCAACTACCAAGCCAACAACATATACAAAAGAAAAGGACATAGGTACTCTTTTATCTTCCCCAAGTAAAGATAGACTGGTAGGATTAACTTATACCAGAAAGAAGAAGAGTGAAGAAAAAGTTGATACAAAGGCTAAAAAGAAGCCCAAAAAGGATGAAAAAGAAGGTGATAACACTGACACTCAATTAGATGTAGCGATTAAAGAGGTCGGAAGAAGTGGAAGAAACATAGCTCCAATAGTTGATGAATTGGTCCATGGGATCAAAGAATTTGGAGGTCTGTCTGATGTTGGGAAAACATATTCCCTCTATCATGAAAAAGACAAAAGAAGAATTGAGGAAGCCCTGATCTGGAACTTGCACAAGTTTTGTAGAACTCCCAATGAATTATATAGAATAATTCCTTTAGATTTTCAAGATCAAATTGAAGGGAATGGAAAATAGCTCCAGCCATTGAGAAAGAGCACATGATAAAACCACTTATGGAAGTGCAACATGATTTAGATATTGATCAAGCTTCACTAGTAGCTATAGCATGCATTCAACATTTTAAGATAAGAAATAGAATAGGGAGAGTGGCTATACGTGAAGTTGAAGCAATACATGAAGAAAGTGTTTCCTTGTGGAAAACAATCATGAATCAGCAAAAGGAAGTTGAAGAAGAAATAACAAAGGGAACAAAACAGGACCAAGGTGCAGCTACCCTTGACAAAGGGAAAGGTAAAGACAAAGACTCTACTTAAGGTTTTGATGTTTTCTCAGTTGAGGACATCATAGGAAATGTTGTGTCAGACATTTCCAATCTGACAAAGGATGTCAAGCAACCGGTTCATACTACATTGGTGAAGGAATTTGATTAAACTGAGCATCCCGGTAAAGATGAAGTGACAATTGAAGACATTCCTTTTGAAGATACACCCCATATAGCTTTAGTGAAACCAAATCCTATTCTATCAAAAAAAGGCAAAGAGGAAGAGAAGAAAGTGGAAGATAAGAAAGCAGTGATGGATACTCCTTTGAGAAAGAGGAAGTTAGACTTAGAAAAGGAAAGTGAAAAGAAGAAAGTAAAACTCACCACTGCAACCAAATCTGAGGTTGAGACTGTAGAAAAGGAAGATGAAACAAAGGAGGAAGAAGAGGAAGAATCAGTCATTGATATAAAAAAAATGACTCCCAAGAAATTGATGAAAGTCTCAGAAAAAATAAAAATTCAAGTTGAAAAGGCTAAATTGAGAGCAAAGAAAAAGAAGGTAAGAATTCTCAATTCTGCCAAGACAATTATATCTGACTTAATTCCTAACATTGTCGTTGATGATAGTACACCCATCATTGATCAATTGGGAACTCGTGTAACAACAATCGGTTCAGAGGTTGCAATAAGACAATATGAATCAAAGAGAGGAGAAAAACTAATGGAAGAAATATCAATTGGAAAAGTTGCCCTCTCCAATCGCACAAAAGAGGTGAAAGATATACTACAAGAAGTTGGCCAATTATTGGTCAAATCTTCAAGTTTTACTGATTTATTCAAAGATCTAGAAGATAAAAGAACTCAGACTCAAAGAGAAATTCAAGTTCTGGTTGGTTCTTTTCATCCTCTTAATAGCTCAACAACAATTTTTAGTGGCAAGGTAAAACAACTCAATCATGAAATCAAAAGGTTAAAAGAAGAAGATGACAAATGAGGCTTTAGTTTGTTAGAGCTACAATTCTATCTGGCACCAATTATTTATTTCATGCAAAGGAATGTTAAAGAAACAGAAGGTCTCATAAATGAACCTAACTCCAAAACAATTGATGATATGGAGAATTTTGTTGCATTTTTGCATGGACACTTCACCACCATGAAATAGATAAAGCCTTCATGGGAATTCTCTTTGACAACAGCTCAAGAAAACTTCAAAGAAATTTTTTTACTTTGATAAATTATTTTGTATAGTCTTTATCATTGATGCCAAAAGGGGGAGTTTTGGAGATTTGTACATTATGAGTAACAAGGGTGAGTAACAAGGGCCATAACCGGCACATTTTTGTATTGTTTGCCACCAATGCCAAAGGGGGAGTATGTTGGAATTTTGGTGCATTTTGTATGACCAGTGAATGAAATGGTTGTCATTGTTGGCAACATCATCTTCTAAGTCTTCATAGTCCATTGACAAAGAAGTAAAGGATAATAGGTAAAGAACAAGAGTTCTTATTTCTATCGATAGTGAGTAGACCAATACAAAGAGGTTAATTGGCTAAGAAGTGTATAGATCAACTAAGCAATGTGTAGATAGGGTAAGAAGAGTGTAGATTGACTAAGAAGTGAATAGACCAGCACACAAGAGGTCAACCGGCTAAGAAGTGAATAGATCAGTTCACAGGAGGATAATAGACTAAGTAGATAATAGACCGATATATAGGAGGTAACCGGTTATGTAGAATTTGATTGGTACTCCTGCATAATAGGAGTCTCAACCAATAGACCATGAAACATCTAGTTGAAATCTAGTTAAATTGGCAATCTTTTCCAGTCTCCCGACAAACTTATCGACATGAACGATTGTCTTGACCGATATTCTTGGAATAATTTTTGGAGAGTGATTTATGGCATAGTAATAAAATTTTTAATCAGATGTTTTGGAGGGAAAGTTGGCATCAAAACTAAAGGTTAATATATTCACATGATTCATTCTAAGAAGGTTGTTGTTCATGTAAAAAGAGATCAGTAAAAGTGAACACATGGGGAGCAGAACAAAGTATAGGAGATACAGATATGAATCGGTGAAGCTGACACCGATCAATTGAACAGAGAATGCAAAGTGGGTCTATGAGACATAGGTAGTGTAATTAGAGAGATCTTTCATCTTTGTTGTCTTCTAACAATTGCAACATTCCAAGTCCCTTAACTGGTTCTTCATGTAAAATCCTTTAGCAAGGTGAACTTTAACAGGTTCTAAGGTATTCTTAATCAAATACCAGTCACTCCTAACAGGGTGATGTTCTTAGAAAGAACAGATTGTAAAAAAAAAAACATGCCACTCTTTTTCATTGCAGTAAGAGAGAATGTGGGCTATCCCCACTGTAGTTTTCTCCCTCTAACCAAGGGTTTCTATGTATAATTACTTGTGTTATGTGATATTTATGTGTGCATGCAAATATCTTTTCTATGATGTTATTTTCTTTCATGATTTACACAATGTTTAAGACAATGCAAAGGATAGTTGTAGACCGGTTATTTTGATTGGTTGAATTATGAATAAATTGCTTTAACTGATTCAACCCCCCTCTCAATCACCAATTAAATACTAACAATTAGTATTAGAGCTCTGGTCCTCTGAAGTAAAGCTTGACAGATTGAGGAAAAAGATCATGGAAGAATACCAGTATTAGAACCAGATTGATGAAGCAAATGAAATTATTGCTTAGCTAAAAGAGAGACTACTAAAATCTCTTGCTAAAAGAAAGGAACCAACTCAACAACTAAATGAGAGTTGGGATATTAGAGATCAACTCTCTGAATAGAGTGGATCTAAAGAAGTAGAAGAAGTAATCTCAGAACTCATGGAAAATAACAAGTAGCTTATCGAAGAAATCACACATCTCAAAAGAGAACATGAAAGTCAGGCCTTGAGAATGACTGAGATACTAGAAGCCAACAAAATTGTTGATGAAAGAAAAAGAGATGCAGAAGAAGATTTGTCAAAAGCTAAAGGAGCGAAGAGGCTTGCTAAAGATGCCCTAAGAGAAAATGATACAATCATGATTGAAAAAGATGAAGAAATATAAATTCTCACTCAGGAGAATGAATACATACATAAGCATCATCATGACAACATAGAGGAAAAGGAGAACATGATGAAAGAGATTGAACAACTCAAGAGTGATTTGAAAGTTGCAAATGAGAGAAATGAGAAGTTGAGTAAATTTAATGAAAGCTCTGAGAAGATAGATGAACAATTGAAAGCTTAGAGAAGAACAAAGGAAACAACCAATCTTGGTTACTCTAGTACGAGTCCTATGGAAACTAGAGAATCATCTAAATCCAAAAAGATGATGGATGATAAAAGGAACCATTCAGAAGTGAAAGGTATGAAGTTTTCTAAATATTCTTGTAATCATTGTGGTAAACTAGGTCATAAGTCTGATTTCTATAGAAATAAACTGGTTAGTCAAAAGAAGATTTTCACCTTTGATGGTTACTGCCATAATTGTCAAAAGTATGGTCACACTATTTATGAGTCGTTACCTTGTACCTACAATTCCTGTATCACCTTAGACCCTCCCCTAAACTGCATGAAACCCTACCCTAAGCTCCATCACAAAGTAGGAGTTGTTGAAACATCGAGTTTTTCAAAAAAAATTTGTGTAATTGCTAGGAACTATAATAATGTTGTGTTTGGTCACTAAAAATATGGAAATGGTGTTACTTCCTTAAATTATTCAATTTGAGAATTCTAGTAATATGGATAAATGCTAATTTTGGGAAGGTGATACTTGTAGTAGAGATAACGTATAGAATGAGAGTTATGCTTGGAGTGTATATCCTTTATGTGTGAAATGTTGTATCTGTACCCTACCTGTATATGACTTCTTACATAAGAATAACTATATGAACATTCATGTGTATAGAAACAAAATTGCATGGCATTAAAGTAAAGTAGTTAGTCTAATAGCCTTAGTGTCTATTATTCATTCTCTAATGCACTTAGGACATGTGATCTTGGGTGTTGTGTAGCGGCTACTCCCTATGGTTTGGCTGAAAATGGTCACTTTGTTTTGAGTTTTTATTGAGACAACATTTTGACTATCTTTTGACTAGTGGTTTGTGGCTATGGGGCTAGAATTTTCTTTTGAGATTTCTTATGGTGAAATGACCACTAAATTCTCGTTTCTTTTATTTAAATTTGACACTTGTCATGTTTTCAATTTTGTTGATTTTCTAAATTGTCGGAATCTTTCTTTAATTATCATCATCTTTGGCAATCATCATTTTGGATGACTTTCTTTTGAGATTTATGGTGCTCATTTTGATTATTTGTATTAGCTGGTCCTAGCTACGTATTAAGTGTTACATATGTTGGAATCCAAGTGCACTAAGAGGGGGGAGGGTGAATCAGTGTTCTATTAGTGAGATCAATTTTAACCATATTAACAAAGTATTTCAGTAACCAGTAGCCATAAAAGAATATAATAGTTAGTAGAAATGATGCAACCCCAAGAACATACACCATAACATAGATTTATACGTGGAAAACCTCAAAGAGGAAAACCACGGAGGGATTGGTGACCCACAATATCTATCCATTGGACAAATGAATAAATATTACAATAGGGGCCTGCACATGCAGGAAGGCCAACGCCTAGAGTGCACTACTCATCACAAAAGGAGCCTCACTAACTACAAACACCAATTATTGGTTTACAAACAAAATTTTGAACTCAGAGAATGCATCTACTATGTTGGATGAGTGCCAATTGCCAAAAATCTCCCCCTTTGGCATTAATGGCAACACTCGTGTGAAAAAATGGATTCTTGAATTGCTATACCAGTTCCTCCAAAAACTGATGACCAAAAATGACCCTGCTCCCCCTAAGCTATACATTACTTCTCATGTCCCTTAACATTTTTCACAACAACCACTCCCCCTTTGATGTAAATGACAAAGGCTAGGGAAAATGAATGAAATAATGAAATCAAAATGTGTTTACCAGATCTAGATGTACTTGAATATATATGGGTAAGCACCCTTCAAAAATCCTAAGTATCCCAACCAGTTTTTCAATGTCCCCAAAATAGATACAAACCCATTAAGAATGTATGCATGAAGTTCTTCTTTAGTTAGGTTTGTCAGTGTGGGTTTATTCATAAATTCTATACTTTCCCACTTATGAAGTAACAAAGTGTTCAAATGGGGGCTACCCAATCCTCTCAATTCCCTTGCACGTTAGATTAATCTATCCATATCTTTCTTTAAGGTTGATATCTCAGATTCTGTAACCAAAATTTGACCATCAGTAGCATTGGTCAATGACTGAGTACCGTAAAATTTGTTATCCAGATGTTCTAACTGGGCCTTTGCTCCTTTTGTTTTTACCTCCAGATCACCTATAAGTTTTCCGGTGTTAATACAAGACCTATATATACAACTGCATTGATTAAGAGCCTCATCAATCTTTGTTAGTTGCTCTATCATTTTGACCTTGTCTGATGTGATCATATTGTCACAAGTGACCTTCCTAGCTACATTGTACCTATCTATTGACTGTCATTTTGATATTTGTTGAAGAGTTTGAAACTCTTTTGCAATGTGTTTAGTCAAACTCTTAAGCTTACTAGAGGAGCTAGCTACCAAACTGATGTATCCTGGAACTAGCTTCTGCAGAACAAGAATGGCCTGCTCAATGACTTGTTTGTCTTATGTTCCTTCCTTGCTTAACTTCTGAGCTGTAAGATAAATTAATTCAAAACTGCTCAGTTGCTGAATATTTCTTTGTCCAAAATCAACTTGACTGGATGAGCCAAGTGCCAACAACATCTATCATGTTCACTTGTCTGATAGTGTGTTAAGGGAGAACACCGTAGAGAGTGGTTCTAGGCATAGTGAGGTAACCAAATAGGAATGGGATCAGTTAATAAAATCGGTGTTTTTTTTTTTATGAAATTGGTTTGTAATCATCTAAATCATAAGATGCAGTAGCAAGAAGTGTGAACTGGATCTATTTAATTGTGTGATAAGCTTTAGGTAAATATTGATGATATGTAGACTTATTGTTTCGTCAAGTGTTTGAAAAGCCTACATGAGTTCTAATTAAATTAAGTGGACATTAGATGGTTGGATGTAGGTAATTATATTCATTTCTTCATTCAAGTGAGGCTATATTTTGCCTTAGGAGTGATTTTTTGGTGTTGTTGTTGGCGTGATTTTGCACCATGAACCTTTATTCATTCAATGTGTATGAATTATGTACCTTAGAGGTAGTATGAAATATTATTTACGACTGAATTTTAGAGTTAGATCTAAGAGTATCTAGTGGTTAACCTAGGTAATAAAAGATGATGCATCTTGTTGTAACTCTTTTAGCGCATTCATTTTCATAATTGAGGAATGTAAAAGCAATATTGTTCAATGTTAAATTATTTGATTTAAAAAAAAATGTTTATGTTAAGATAGTTGACTTGGATGTTGATTTCTATACATTGGTATATTGATTTTGTGGATTTCATTCTCCTTAAGACAAGTTAAGATTTTGGGTTATGTTATGTGAGTGTGATGACCTAGGTGTCCTTGTTGTCCCATCCTAGCCTTGCGATTTCTAGGAGTAAGTCGAACCTTAGGTGGGAGGATGTAATATCCCTACCCTAATAAGACTCTTTTTGACCTTATTGACCATGATTGACTTTTTAATGGCTTACGTTGATGGTTGACACATTATGATTGTGATGTTTCTATCCAGGTATTATGCTTTGGAGTGTGATTTGGTGAATATGATTATGCATTATTGCTTATTGAGGAGTAGATGTTGATTAGGCACTATTTCTTTAAATAAGTAGATTTTAACTTTTCTTATGCATTATATTTTATAAATGATGAAATGTTAATTTTATTTATGTGTTACTAATGATGGACTAACACATTTACTTCATGTGTGAGTTGCACTATGTTTATGTTGTCATGTAGGTGTGGAAAGTGTATAGGGTGCGAGGAGATGATTTCCCATTACTCACTTCGGTGAGACACAGAAAGTCATGATTCTCCTTCACTGTTGTGTTTACCATGTTTGTATATATATATGTATGTGTGGTTTGGTGATACAGGAATTGTAGGTACATGGTACCGACTCCACCTGGCTCCACAGGTCTGAGCATGCCTAGTTAACCTGATGGAAGTGGAGGAGATGGTTTTAAGGCCCTAATGTCATCCCTAGCCTTTCTCGATTGTGAGCATTGTCAGTCATTTGTCAACCCTGACGGATTGCCAAGTAGGCCACCTTTGTGACATTGGTATGTGGGTCATGTCTTTATTTTGTTTAGTGGAGTTTGTGTGTTTTTCATTTTGTGATTTGTTATATCCATCTAGTGTGTTATATGAGAAATTAATTGTTTTACCTTAGGGTAATTTTGGGTTAAAGTGTATTATCATGAATAAATGAAATTAGGGATAAATTGAAAAAGGACCCCTATAAAATTCAAACAAATAAATCAATTTCACCAAGTTAGCCAATTAAATTAACTGTCAATATAAATATGGTGATTTAATTTGGTGTTATGTATTTTTTAGAAAAAGGTAATTAAATTTGTGAAAATAAAATATCTTCTATTGAATTTTTGTACGTGAGGAAATTAGATTTATTTAAAATTTAAAAGTATTCAACTTTGTAGAAAAGTAATTTTGAACTTTGCATTTTGGAAAAGTGAAATTTTTGAGGTAAAGAATTCGACCTAATAGATATTTTGGGTAAAAAATCTGGGAGTTTTGGTAGAGAGGAAAGTCTTTTCATTTTTGGGGAAAAATTAGCTCTGTTTGAAAAATTCTGGCTTTTGGAAGGAATTGGTTGGCTCTTCCTCAAATTTCTTCCAGGAAAGCATTTGCAGGTTGGATGCTTGATTCTTTTGCTTTGTTGTTCTTTTTAAATTTTCTGAGATTGTGCGACTATTGTGTTTCTTCATTTGTCTGGTTGAAAGAATTTGTTGTTGATAATTCTCTTTAGCTGGATTTTCAAACTAAATTTAGTGAAATTAGAAGTAGTTCATTCCTTCCCTTTTTGGGTGAAATTGGTTCATGGGGTTTTCAGATTTTTCAAATTTTCATGGGAAGAAAGAATTTGACTATGAAATATGGATGAATTGGAAATATCTTAAAAAATTTGTATCTAAATCTTTGATTAAGATTGTTAAATGAATATTTTGATTGCTTCATCATTCAATTTGTTTTCCAACAAATATTCATACCATGTTTTTGGGTAGACGACTGATTTTGGTTGTTGCTGGGAAATTTCATTGTTGAAATTTTTTATATTTTAAATTAATAAAAAAAAAATTGTTTGTAAGAGGTGGGGGGGGGGGGGGCATAGAGGCAAACCCCACATTGTGGGGAGAGGCTACCACTATTGTGGGCATCCCCTTCCAACAGCTATGGGGGGGGAGCTTTCCATGCCTTTGGAGGCTCATCACCCAACTCCATTAGGGGAGCTTTCCATAGTCGTGAAACCCCTCTCTCCTCCATGTTGTGAGGAATTATACCACATGGCATATATGTCGCAGTCCTTTTTCATATATAGTTAAAAAAATTAATGTTCCCAGACAGCCAACATGGGTTTTGGCATATTTTAATTATATATATATATATATATTTTAATATGAATAAGTCGATTAGTGGAATTTTTATTTTTTTTAAAATGATTAATCAGTGAAATTTTGTATTTGACAATGATTATCAGATTTGAAATAAAATAAATAAATATATATGTATTTATATATATGAATATATATTTCAATATACATATATATTCATATATGTGTATATATATAATATGTATTTTGGAATTAACAATATGAATTAAATGTTAAAGATTGATTGGATATAACTGTAATTTACTTTGGGAAAAAAATTATATTGATAGTCCTCTATTAAATTTAATCAATATGATTTTTAATTGAAAAGATCTATTTTGACTTAAATAAAGATTTTAGTTTTCAATATACTTTTTTGTTTGAAATTTTCATTAATAAGAAATTTGAATGCAAATGAAAGTTATATTTAGCCAATATGTCTTCAATTGAAAAGATCTTTATTCAGATTAAATAATGGTTTCTTTATATGGTAATTTTCTTTTATTCCATAAAATATTGCTTGACATTTTTATTGCAACTTAAACATGTGTTTATCCATTTATTAGAAAGGAAAACAAATCTTTATTTTGAAATAATTAATGGTGTTCATTTGTTTGTCTTCATAGATAATTCATCGTGCAAATTGATTGGTATATGTGGAATTAGAACACTTCATGTGTGTAGGGGTGTGGTTTTTTTTTTAATTCAAGGCATTGTGGAAGTCATTTTGGGTGTATGTTGGCTTAAAACCTTTTTATGTGCATTTCTCTATTGTATATTTTCTTATCATGAATGAATCATTTTATTGAAAAAGGTAAAATTAGATAACAATAGCTTTAAATTATATTTTTGAATTGTCTTAATCATTCCTTAATGTGGATATGTATAGTGTGCTAGTGAACCCTTTTGGGTATATACTCTGATTGGAGGATTTTGGTGTTTTATTTGAAAAGAGTCATTTTCATGATTCATGTTGGTATGTTGTTGAATGAGATTCTGCCGTACAAGATAATTGGTTAAGTTTTTATTGTGGTTGTACTTGCTTTATTCTGGTCATGGTCTTGACTTGTGAATAGACCAGTTGTATGTTTCACACCTCCGGTTGGTTTAACCTTTGTAGAAGGTTTGTATATAACCAAGTTATTTCTTGAGTTTTGTTTTGAACTCGCTGTGTCGGTTGGCTTTTGTGTTTTTCCTTGGAGTTCTTTGGAGATTTTAGTGTCATAAGGAAGAATGGCTTCTAAGTGGGGGTCGAGGCCCAAAGTGCCTGTCAGGATAACCCCTTGAAAGTTTGAGTAATAAGTGATAACTTAATTAATAAACTAGGGTTGGGTTTTAAAACATTATTCAAGATTAAATGTGCCCCTCTCATGGTTGAGTGCTAGTACAGACTCAAGATGCAATGGGAAGGCCTAGAATGACAAACCAACTACCTTTTCTTCACAAAAAGTTTGTTGGGTCCGCATGAGTCATGGATGGGGGTTAGGGGTTTGGAAAAGGCTCCCAAGATAACTCAAGATGGGAGTTGGGGCCTATGGAGGCCTGCCAAGATAACCCATACTATCTATGCAATGACACTCTTCCCTTATGTTCACTAGTGTGTAGTCTTGTGTTGGCTTTACTTGGAGAACTCTTATGGGAGTCATATTTGTATGCTTATGCCTTGTATGATTACTAGATGTACATGTTAGACCATGTGATTCTTTATTGTGGTTTACTTGAGGGCCTTATTACTGTCTCCTAGCATAGAGGGATGGTCCTTTTTCGGCCACATGGTTGGGTGGTAGTGCCACTTTCCATCGGGTATTTTATTTTTTTCTTCTTGTGAGGGATTAGCTTCATACGTGCTCCAAATATTTCTCTTGGGTTCACTTCATTCCATTGTATCAGTTGGATCCTCTTTGTTCTTCTTGGATCATATTTTTAATCTCTTGGAGCTTTTATGGTCAGTTGTATCAAATGTTTATATGTATGCCTTCACGACAATTATAATTTGATGTAATCATTATGTAATTTTATGAAACTTGGTTTACTAAGTAAAATTGTAATATTATGTTATCCTTGCAATATAAAAACATTGTATTATGATGGGATTTAGATGATAGGATTTATATCTTTAATTAAAATCATTGTTGGAATGTAATTGAATGTATTATCATAAATGAAGCACAAAAATGTTAGTGTTATCTCATGCAAAGTATGAAACAATCATTGATTAGTGCAATTAAGTTCCTAATGGATAAATATATATCTTAAGTGGATTAATTGACATTAGCTAATAATTAGTTTAATTAAGTAATCCACATTGAGAAACGCTTTAGGAGTTAAGGCAAAGTCTTCTTCTTGTGCAACTTCTATTACAATATTTATCTTTTACATTTATGCATTGGGTATTGTTAAAAAAATATATTTTACACTATTTTCAAGTGTTTGTAGTTGAATCCTTTAGGGTTTCTTGGTTGGGTATTATAGGGTGACTCCTATCAGTGAGTTACAAGAGAAATCTTCTTATGGATTGTAGCTTTCCTTGTAATGATCTTAATTGACTAAGATTCTTTGGTGGTGGCATCTCCATGATAGCTTAAACTATTGCTGGATCCACTTCAATTCCCTCTGTTGAAACTATATAGCATAGCAATTTTCCCGATGTTACACCAAACACACACTTCTTAGGAAAGATTCAAAGGCTAAACTTCTCCAATCTTGTGAAAATTTGGTCTAGCATGTGTGAGTGATCTTTCCCTTTTAGGGACTTTTCCAAGATATCATCCACATATCTTCCATTGTGATATACATCATATCATGAAAGATGGTTGTCATTGATCTTTGATAAGTAGTCCCAACATTTTTGAGCCCAAATGGCATGATGTTCTAGTAGAAGGTACCCCAAGGGCACGTAAAAGTTGTCTTATCTTGATCTTCAGGAGCTCTTTTTATTTGATTATATCTGGAGAAGTCATCCATTAAGGAGAACATTTCATGCACAGCTGTTTGATCTACTATCATGTCTATATTTGGTAGAGGAAAACCATCTTTTGGAAAAGTCTTATTTAGGTCTTTGAAGTTAGTAAATATGTGGATAGTTTTTTCATGCTTTGATATTGGCACAATACTAGAGATCCATTCAAGATAATCGATTACTCTATTAAATCCAACATCAAGCAACTTCTTCAACTCAACTTTCACTAGTATTGCAATGTGGGGGTACATTTTCCTCAACTTTTGCTTGATTGGTTTTACACTTGGTGCTATGGATAGTGATGCATGATGTGATATAAATCTAATCCAAGCATGTCTACATAAGACCAAGCAAAGTTGATTTTCTTCTCTTTGAATAACTTGGTATGATCCCAATTCTCTTGCTCAGATAGAGATGCGGTCAAATGAATAAGATTGGGAGTTTTTCTTGTTCCCATATTGATTGTTATTGTTGGTTCAATCAATATTGTTGATCTTTCTTGATAGTGTTTGGGGAGAGTATCAATTCTCCCATCCTCTGGCACCTCTAAGAGGTATTCACTATTGGATACATCCTTTCTTCTTACCTTTTTATGATCTAATGTTGTCATTAGATGGTTTTCACCATTATATCTTGTGTTTGATTCATTTGGTACACTTTTAGGACTAAAATACTTGATACTCCCCTGATTTGGAGTTGCATTACTGAGTTCTTTAGTGGAAGCAATCATGGGTTCAATTGCATTAAGATATATGTTAATGGTCGTATCATTAGGAAAGGTTTCAAGTTATGTGGGCTCGATTTGTTCCAAATCAATGAGTTCAAGATGTCTTAAGGGTAATGGATCATTAGGTCCAATAGTAGTGAAAGTCTTGATAGCGGTATCATCGTCGAAGGTGTGGATAGAAAGGTCAATGACATTACTTTCCTGAAAATTTGACTATAGTGTTATGAATTTGATATTCTTTATTGGAGTCATCATCAAAAGTTTGTGATTTGAATTCAAAAGATCTTGGCCTTGAAATTTGACCCTCATAGAATGTAGGTTCATAGGCATGAATTACATCAATATCAATTTCATACCAGGACTAGTCAAAAGGTGAACGTGAATCCAACTCCCAGTCATTTGAATCAGATCCACTGTATTCTTGCAACCTTTGAATTTGTTCATATATGTTAGGAATGACCACTCTTGGTGCAACTGGTGGAGTAATTTCCACTGTTGTTTCTTATGTCATCACCTCTTCTATTGTGATTGATGAAACAATCTCCATTGGTGCTTCTGATTGTATATCTTCTTCTAAGTTATTTGATGAAGCAACATCTTCTAATGATGGGAGTATTTCTTTTCTTTTTGATGGTGAACTTATGTTTACTTGCTCTATGAACCCTAGTTTGATCTTGTCCTTACAACTCCTAAAAGTGGCTAGGATTGGTTCCACCATACCTTCCTCTCTTTTTCCTATAGGTTTGGTTCCTTTGTATCCCATTTTCTGCATAATGAGAAATCCCTTCCCATATTGTCCTGTGGGTATTTGGATATCTTTTGATATTGTTCTGGTCTCTTCTTCATCCTTGTACGACCAGTTTAGAATACCCTTGTCTTCATCTTCTTTCGATAATGTTGTTTCTTATTTGATAAAGGTACCATTATAAATCATGTGAAGTTTTGATACTTGTTTTCATGATGCAGATGGTCTTCAATATGATTGAGGTGAGAGTCATAATTGTGCCAAATCCAATGAGTGTTCAATAGAGTACTCCCCTACCCCTTTGTCTACTTGAGATTCTTCTCAAAATGGGCCAACATAGTTGCCATATGACCATCCATGTTAGAAACACTCTATGTAGAAGCCTTTTGTGTATTTTCTTGATTAGGTGCACTTTCTTGATGTGACATGCTTTCTTGATTTTAGGGAGTAGTTTTATGAGCTTCCCTATTGTGTGGAACAATAACATCTATTATGGGTTTGAGTGAGTTTCAATGTGGAAATGGATTTGGATACACTGGAATAACAATCTCTTCTCCATCGCAATAATATTCAAGCATTGATGGTAAGTAGATGACACTGCTTGCATCTCATGTATTTATGGCCTACCTAAAAGTATATTATATGACAAATTCAAGTCCAAGACTTGGCATACTCTGCTCTTTTGTATAGGTACCACTTTGATAGGTAGTGTCTTACAATAAAATGGTTAGTGCAATGATTAATATTCAATAAACCCAAAAACTATTTAAATAATATATCAAGAAAGATTAAATAAGAACATCATGAAAACAAGACAAAATATACTAATGAAGTTCCCATTGCAACTCTTCCTTGTCCTCCTTGCCTCCATGAACTTTGCTAGCTCCAAAGTTTGACTAATGGAGAGTTGGAGAGAGATGGAGTGAATGTGGATTGTTCTCCTTGTTCTCAATAAAATAAGTGGATGGATTTGATAGGATTGGATTTGAGTGACGGATTATGAATTTGATAGATTTGAGAGAGGATGAGAGAAGAAATAGGCAGCATGACAATGCATGAGAAGTGGATGATTTGTGAGGAGAATAGGCTCCAATTTATAGATTGGAGAAGGCCAATGGAGGGCCAAGATTGATTTGATTATGAAGGGTTGAGATTGATTTGAGATAGAAGGCATGGATCAAGGGTGCCTTGGGAAAATAAATAGGAATATAAAATTCCTTGGGAAAAGGGGGGAGAAATTTGAATTTCAAATATGAGGAAATAAAAATTCCAAAATAAGGATGCATTGAGGGATTCAAAGAAATTTGAATTTCTTTGAGACTCAATGTTGATGTGACGTGAGTGGGAATTAAAAATTGAGGGAATAATGTTAAGCATGATTATGAGAGATTCTAGAAGGATTAATTAGGCTAATGAGATTAGAAAAAGTGATGTGTAGGAATCACACGACTAGGTTAATTAATTAGAATTAATTAACTGAGTGGGTTTAGAGGAAATGACTATTGGAGGGGACTTTAGAGGAATAGGGGAATAATTTATTTATTTGGTAAATTAATTATTGGACAATAGTGACAAGATTAATTAAATTAGGTTTAATTGATTCTGAGAGGAATGAGGATAACAAAATTAAAATAATTAATTATGTTGATAGGCTTAAATTAATCAACTATTAATTTTAGGTGTCTATAGGTAGTATCACCAATTCTTTTAAGGATCTTTTTGCATCATTGTAGGCTTTTATGATGATCTTTCTCCTTGGGTCCACAACATCTTCTAAATATCCTAATGCTTGTACTAAGTTGAATGTATAGATATTTAGGCCAGACCCTCCATCTATCAAGACACATTTGACATGGTTTTTATGGATCATGACATCATTGTGAAGTGCGAGATTATACAGGTGATTTAAAGACATGTCCTCTTTAGAAAAGGATAAATAGTGAGGGGCAATTACATGCCTCACCATCGCTTGTAATTGTATTGCATCAAAGATTATTTGGTACCATTGTTTCGACTAGGGCCTTTTCCAAAATCTCCTTGTGAGTAGGAGAGAGCTTTAGCAACTCTAATATAGATATTTATGCAGGAATCCTTTAAAGTTGGTATACAATATTGTATTTAGGAGTGGATGATGTTGATGGAGAGAATCCTTTTAAGGTTACCTTAGCTTGGCTTCTTGTGATTGTGTTGGTGGAATTTTTTTCTCCTTTCCCTTTTATGATGATGATGTTAACTTATGACTCATACGCTTCAAGGTTTTTTATTGTGTTATCATAAGCATGGGCATAGTTCACAAGCTTTCCTTTTTCATCTTTGGATGTTTCACCCTTTTCATAATTAGGAAGAGGGGAGAGGAATGTTTCATGTTGATCATTGGACTTATGGCCATGAATCATTATAACACCATTGTCTATCATGTCTTGGACAATGTGGTTTTATGCCCCCTATTTCTATGAAAGTCACAATAGTGATCGTTGTTCCATTGAGAGATTTTAAGTTGTGGTTTAAATCCTCTTGACTATACTAGTGTTATCATTTTGTTATCAAGAAGAGTTTTGAATGCTATTTCTAGAGGTTTCCCCAATGGCATGAACTTTCTTCTTAGTTTAGGTACAAATGGTTTTAGTTGATTGGTGTCTAATTTGTTTCTTTGATTGTGGTTTTGATTATTGTTTTGGTTGTTTTTAGAGAAGGTGTTGGTTGATAAGTTGAAAGAATGTTGCTTCGGTTTGGCATTGTCGGTGTCAACAACTCCATCATTGACCACATTCTTATTCCTCATTGAAAACTTTGGTTTCCCATTGTTGGAGTTGTTGTTGCTTGAGGAACCTTTTTTATCTTTGTTCAATTTGAATTCTCCTTTCTCAACCAGTGCTTCTTTGATTTGGACTCCATTTTCAATTAACTTGGCAAACGTAGGAGGACATTGCAACTTTAATTGATAAGTCATTTCACTGACCAAATTATTTATGAAGATACCCATCTTTTTTTTTTCTGGTATACTACGTGGGTACTTTGAAAATAATCTCCTCCACCTTTGTAGAAAGGTAAGGAATGATTTTCCACCTTTTTGCTTGGTGTTGCATAGATCCAACATCAAGATCTCATGTTCAATGTTGTAAGAATATTGTGTGATAAATTTATTCATCAATTATTCAAAGGATCGAATACCAGAGGGAGTTTTGAGAACCATTATATGGCTTTTCCTCCTAGACTCCTTGGAAATAATCTCATCATGAATGTTTCATTGTGTGCGAATTCCATGCTCATGGTACGAAATTCCCCTATGTGATCTTGGGATCGAAGTCGCTCATGTACTTGTCATATTTGGGTATTTCACAATTTGGGAGGAATGGAACCATGTTGAGCCTCTTATCAAATGGGTAAGGACATATGTCCTCTAATGTGTACCTTCTCATGGTTTCTCCTTGTTGCGTATCTTGAATTTGTTGTTGCAATGCTTGCATTTGTTGTGTGATCATAGTAAGAGGGTTATTCTCATTGTTGTTATTGTAATAATTGGTATCATATTTGTGTGTCCTTGGCTCTTCTCTTGTTTCATGATTTTGTTGTGTTATATGGTTCATATCAAAATCCATGGGATTTTTAACACCTTTTCTTTCTAGCATAAGGAAGTATTTTTCCTTGTCTGATTCTATAAGTTTCTACACAAGTTTTTGGAAACCAAGGTTTTGTTGGGCCTCTTGAATTATGTCCTCAGTTACATCATCTTCACTAGCATCAAAATATGTGTAGAAGGAGTTGGTTCCTCTATGTCCCATGTAACCAGCATATCAATGATTGTACTTATTTCTCTCTACATTTTTTAGCTCGCATTGTAACTGGCATATGAATGATTTGTTGAAAAACTCAATAGGTGATTAGTTCTTGAGGCAAATATGCCAAGTTAATTCGACCACCTTGATTGAGATATTGAGATAACCCTAATCTTTATTCCAATGTGTGTGTTCTCAGAGGTTCCTCATCAAACTCATTTCCATGACCACATAGATAATCACGATAGCGGTATAGGAACATGCGATGTTTTAGCAGAAGCTTGCAGTTAATGTAAAGAAACTTCATGTTCTTCAAGATTTATTTTTGACTAGGACTTTTCTTCTTCAAGTCTCTCTTTTGACTATGATTCTTCCTCTTCAAATGATGAGGGATGGTCATGTAAGTGATGCAAATTTTTGTGTAAGATAATCAAACATTCTATCTTGTTTTGATTTGAACAAAGCCAATTAGGGGGGTAAGATGTGACCCTATTGATAGGGCTATGTAGATGTCATTGTGAACTGCAAGTCCAATTTTAGATGAGGAATGATATATCCTAATGGAAAATCTTGTTGGAATAGATAACCAAGTATGATAAAAGACTAATCTATGATTGTATGATGGAAAATTTGTTCCACTTGCTAAAACTTGTACTCCTAGCTCTCTTTTGACTTATTGTGAAGGTTGGAATCGACTGTACTATCAAAAATATTATCCCTTGTAATTGATGTGATAAATGGCACTTTTCCTCCACATCATTGGAGGTCAGGATTTGCCATCAGTTCCTTTTGTCCACTCACACCATCCATGTCAGCCCTAGTTGAAGCATTGCCAACTCCGCCAATCTGTCACCTTCGAGTAAATAGGCATGGTGCAGAGACATCCATGTGGTGCGCTAGTGTACTGTGAATCAAATAGTTCATAGGTAGTCATTTAAGCATTACACCTACACCCAAAAGGAATCGTAATGCCTCTACATGTGCCCACTAACATCTGAATTCCTTCCTTGCTCTATGTCTCTCACTCAGGAATCATTTGGGAGGATCTCTGGTAATTTGGTTAATTATTTTCTTGTAGGTTGAGCTCTTGGAGAGAACTGGAAGCCATTCCACCATTGTTACAACGCTACCAAGCATTCTAAGTACACCATTCCAAGAAATTCCAAGCATTCCAATATCAATTTGTGATAGGGGAGTTATCTTAAGATCCTCTTTTTTGCATATTTATCAACTTTATTTCCAATTTCTTGTTACATCATTATTCTCCTTATCATTTATCTGTCATGTGGCTTTCTTTGGCTTTATGTGGAGGTGGAAACACCAAAATGGGGGTCTGACTTAGGCAGGCTCCAAAACACATCCCCCAACATTTTCCTATCTTGCACGTGTGTAGGTACACTACCGTGAAGAGGAGATTAACTTGTGGGAGGCTTCATAGCATGAACCTTTTGTTTGTTTATTTCCTTCCCTTTTCTCCTTTTATTATATCTTGGCTATCTTGTACATCATGTTTACTAGTTTAGTTTCATCATTTTTTGTACTCTTATTGCATCATAATCACACTTAGATATTTTTGTATGAACTATGTACCTTGTTCATATAGGACAATAGCATGTCGCGTTGGTGTCCCAGATCCATGCGCTCATCCTGAGGATTCAGACTCTGCAGATTCATTCAGAGATGCTTCTCGGGTGTCTAGCACTCTTGCATAAATCTGTTATCCCTTGGCTCATTTTAGTGCCAGTTCGTAGAGGTAATTGGAAGGACAATTAGTTCTCAAGGATCCATCATCCTTGAGGTGGAAAATTCCCTCCATTACAATTTGGTTAACCTGACGTGAAACAAGATTATATTTGCATTACTTGCTTTCCACTTCATCTGAGTGCATTTAGTCTTTTACATTTTCAAAGGTTTAAAAATATCAAAACAATCTAAAGATTAAAAAAAAGAAAAAAAATAGAAGACAAAAAACAAAAACAAAACTTTCATTAGCATTTAATTTAAATTTTTGCATTTTTCTATTTATCATCTAAAATCAACTTTATAATCTGGTGTCCCTATAGTGTGGTCCTAAATGTCATGTACCTTGTTTATGAGCTTTATGACTCAAACTGCAACACGAGCCATATTCAAGAGGTCTTCCAGGAGGAGTTTTCCCCCTGATCGATATAGTCATCCTCTACTCAGTGCCATGCAAGGTGAGGAATCATCCGATCCTAATGAGTTCTTGACCTCTCATAGTTTGAAATATATTCTAACTAGGGGGCCTTCTCCTTCTAATTCATAGCCTAATTCCCTTAGGAGTTCTACCCCGTCTTCTCCTCCTATGGATAATCATGATTTTAGGGTCACTATAGATTTTGAAAGATCAATATGTTGGAGTAGAATCTGAGAGACTTTGAGGGTTTCTTGAATAGAGAGAATTTCCTCCCCTAGGCTGGGATTGTCGTGAGTACCTTGAGAGACATGTTAATCTCCAACAAGAGAGTCCTAGAGATGTTGAGAGCCTTTTCCATGATTGTTAAAAAGCATGTGCTCTTGGTAGATGCACCCCCTATGGACAATAAATATGATCCTTTTAGTTCCCAGCTTGGTGTTAGCATTCCAGGCCTAGGTGTGCACATGGTGGACTCAACAATACCTAGTGTTAGTTCTTCACTCACTCCATTGGGCTACACATGCATGGCTAGTAGTTCTACCTCCACTGTTGCTTGGGTTTTAGTATTCAATGCTAGCACTACATCTGCCAGTAGCACAGGTCCTTTTGGAGGTTCTGATGGAGCTGGCAGTGGATTTGGCTCACCTCCACCTCCTCTGCCTTCTAATCTTGTCCTGAATACAATCTTACAAAATGTGGGGTAGTTGCAGTTGCAATTGACAAACTTAGCCTTTGCCTTTGGTCAATTATTATGTGCCTACGTATTATAGGAAGAGTCCCCTTGACATTACCATCTTGAATACTATCCTTCCAACTACTGTTGAGTCCTTGAAGTTTGATAGGTTCAATGGTGATGGGGACCCGAATGTGCATATGGATTTCTTCATGACTATGTGTAGTGACTACCATAGTCTAGATTTCATGCTACAAAAAATGTTCTCTTGTTCCCTCGAGGGGACAATTTTAGAATGGTATAGCTCCTTACTTGAACACTCTATTCTTACCTTTGATCAGCTTATGGATCTTTTCCTTAAATGGTTTCAGGTGCACATTGGTAGCAGGGTCACTATCGTTGACCTTGTTCATTGTAAACAAAAGCCCAGTGAAAAGATCAATGATTTTATTTTCATATATAGCGCTATCTCAACCAAGATCCCATTTGCCTTGCTAGATAGTGATCTACAGAGGATGTTTATCAGCAATCTCAATCGACATTGAGGGAGAAACTATCTCATAACCGATATCTGAACTTCGCTAACATGTGCTCTACTCTCACCGATTACCAGCACACTATATCATAGTTCAAAGATACTTCTTCAAACCCTCATGGTGGGTCCTTTGCAGGCATGACCATAAATGGGTCCTAGAAGAATAAGGCTATCTCTAATGTTGTAGTTGTTCCTTTGATGGCTTCTACACAAGCCTCACAAAAATATAGTCTTCACAGCCTTATTACCCTTCTGGAAATAAAACTATTGTCCGATAGTCGACCTTATCTGCATTGGTATGATGGTTCAAAGTTTTGTCATTATCATCGCATGCTTGGTCATGATACTAAGAAATTTTATCATCTTTGACATGTTTTCCAAGACCACATCAACAATGGTGCAATCAAGGTGGATACATGGAAGCAAAAATCAAACAAGTTTATTGATAAAACCAACAACGACTTGCAGATTTATATTGACCCTATCCATCCATATTTGATGAACATTATATCTGCATCAGATCCTTCTTTGGATGATGGTCCATATGTGAACATGGTCACCATCACCCCCATTACCTCACCTCCAGCCCAAAAGGGGAAGGTATCTGATATGTCCTTGTAATTTACCCCATTAGATGACTCATATTGTGGAAATCCTGCTCCTCTTTACATCCTTGCCAAGTTGAATGGTCAAACTATCCCACATGTGATGGTTGACCCATCTAGTAGAGTCAATGTTATCATAGAGGACACTCTCTTTGTGAATGGCTAGCACAGACCAACATATGATGAATGTCACACAACTTTGAGGATGCATGACAGGTTCTCTATCCGCCCCTTGGGTAGTATCACCTTGGCAGTCCTCGTACGACCTAAGGAGGTGTTCTTTGTGTTCATCATCATTCTTGAATTGAACCTCTTATGTGTTAAGCTTGACATTCATTGGCTGATTGCTATGGAAGCAGTCCCCTCATTTGTGCACAAATATCTCAAGTTTCCTCATGATGGCATGGTGCATGTCATCCAGGCCATTGGATACTGACCCCTGATTGGCTATGGGGATTTTTTGTTGGACCAGTTTTGACCTACACTAGTGGGACCTATGCTTCCCTATAGTGATTAAATGTACCATGCTTATTATTAGTATAAAACAGGGGAGTCGACTCCTACATCTGTGCACCCTAGTGTTTCATTGCCACCTCCTGCATCAACCTCTCCTCCATGGATTCGAATCTTGGAGTGGATGATGCCTCATATCTCCTCATCATTAGGGGCCATGGCTAATACTTCTCCATCAAATAGACCTTTGTGTCCACCTAAGACTGCATAGCCTCGAACGGTGTCTGTTGTTTATGCTACTGCGCCCATTGCAACCAAAGGAAAGGCACCCATGCTACAAAGTTTGTGGCCTGCCCTCCCTTCGAGCTCCTGATCATGGCCGATATTCCTCGACCCTCTCATTATGAAAAAAGGAAGCACTCTTCTTGTGTCCCTTTGTCATAGCCTATCCAGGAACCCTCTGTTCCTTTGACCACTCCTTGAGCAAAATGAGGATGAGCACCCATTGTTGTGGACGTTGTGCCTCTCCAGGATGCACCTCTTGTTTCATTGGTTTGGCCTTCTCCCATCCTTGACACAATTCCATATACCTCTCCTATGGATCATGATGCTCCTAAATCTTCTCCAAATCTGGTTGGTGGTCCTTACCTCTGTCAGAATCAGCATGAGCGTGAAAGTAAACTTTTCTTACGGGCTTGATCTCGAGCACATGATGTTGTCTCATAGTTTGCTAGTGTGGCTCCGGCATGCAATGCTACTATTTCAGATCCTATCCCCTTGGTTCCTCCCATATCTGCACCTATTTTGGTCTTTCTCCCTATTTCTTTAGGGGTTTTTGGTCAATCTCCCTCTAAACAAGTGCAGGTTTTCATTGCTCCTTATTTGGGGCTGCCTCTTATCACTTCTTTACTAGACATGCCTCTCTTGTCCCGACCCTTTAACATGTCACATACACAGGTGGTGCCTATGGGATATTGTCATTCATTTCTACTACTAGGATATGTTGTCATTGATGTCAACATATTCCTATGATTTTTGTAGTGATTGCTAATTTGGAAGATCTTATAATCTAGTTTTGATGTTGTTGCTTTGTTGATCACTGTTTTACAGAGTTCAATATTTCCCCCAGTATATTCTGATGTGATCGGATCTTGTGCTAATATTTTGGGATACTGTTTGGGATGGTCGTGTGTATCTTCATTTTAGCTAGTTCATGATTTGGTTCTTTGCAAGTTATCTTTCTTCGTGATAGTTGTTGATTGGTTATATTCTTGAGATTTTAGATGTTGATCGATGAAGATTTCATAAGTGGTGTTGGTGCAATTATTTCAAATGATTCTAACATGCTTGGTGGTATTTCCTAGTCATGTCCTCTTTGTTTTGGCAATCTCCATTGATCATTGTGCAAGTTTTTGGTGGTTTTCATCAACCAGTATTGATTTGCGTGTTATACGGTTTTCTTGGTGTTGTAGCATGTTGCGGTTGATCTTGGCATGATTTCTAGTGGATTTGTGTGTTTGGGAATTTGATTTAGGACCATGTTATTCTATGTAAACCAATATATTGGTTTGGTGGATGATCTTTCTATCGTGTGATGTAATTTTGTAATTATGAGTTGAGGATTAGTATTTATCCAACCTTGTTATCAAGGTTGATGAATTATATATTTAGGTTATATAGTCATGTAGTTTGGGTGGCATTTTGGTGTCTATATTATCAAAGAGATTTTTATGTGCAAATAAATGATTTATCCTTCAGTGTTGATTTTGAGGAGATATTGGTGTTGTAGAGTAGACAATTGTGCTTAACTGGAATTGTAATCAAGCATTTGGAGATGTTATTCTTTTAGTGCATTCCTTTTGGATTGTAGTTTGAATCTTATTGTAAGTCGGTGAGACTTCCCTAAGGGTTGTAACCTTTTAGGCAATTATATTTGAGCATTGAGCTCTACGAAGTGTACCTGAATGTATGTGCATTCCCCATTGTAATATTTTCACATACTACTACAGAGTATCATCTTATCGTGGGAAGATTCACATCGTTGTTTTCCCTTAACCGAATTTTCCATGTCAAAATCTTGGTGTTGTGTGTTGTGCTTTCAATTTTCCTATTTGTCTTATTTCTACAATTTATTAGATCTATTTTTGGTGGTTAAGTTTGTTATTTCGGTGAAGACTGATTCACCCCCCCTCTCAATATTCCTTCTTGGTTGCTACTAACAATTGGTATCAGAGCTAGATCCTTTGGTAGAAGCTTAATTGCTTGAGGAGATCCAAGATGGCAGCTCAATGTGTAATCTTTAAGAAGGATAGTTTGAGGTTTGATGGAACAACTATACTATATGGAAGAACCAGATGGAAGTGCACTTGAAATGTGATGGTGAAGATTATTGGAAGATTAAAAAGAATGTCTATGTTGTTCCTCAGAATGGACCTTCTACTCCTGATGAGATCAAGGAAGTTGAACACAATATTAGAGTGAAGGAAATATTTCTTAGTGCCTTCACTGATTCTGAGATGAAAAATGTGATGGGACTTTAGACCGCACATGAGATCTGGGAGAAGCTTGAGATCCTATATGAAGGTGATAAACAAGTGAAATTTGCCAAGTTGGAGATTTTGAAAGGAAACTATCAGACATTGAAGATGGGAGATGATGAGAACACACACTCATTTATGGCTAAGGCAAATGACCTTGTCCTAGGTATCAGATGTGCTAGTGGAACTATTGAGGAAGATGAAATTGTTGCCAAGGTGTTGAGAGATCCTTGCCTCTTTCTTATAAACATAAGTTCGTTGCTAATGATGAGATCCAGAGTGTGACTACAATGACAATAGATGTGTTGGTTGGAAAACTTGCTGCATTTGAGCTGAGTGAATTTGGAGAATCACATGGAAAGTCTGAGACCTCATTTAGAGCATCTACATCTATATCTGGTAAGAAAAAATATGATCCTAATGAGTGTATAATATCTAGATGTGTGTGTGTGTGTGTGTGTGTGAGAGAGAGAGAGAGAGAGAGAGAGAGAGGGAGAGAGAGAGAGATGGAAGAGCAAGAAAGAGAGCTAGCTGAACTTGAAGCATTGATTGCCCAAAGATTGCCTAAAGGTTCCAATAAGTATGTTGGAAAGTTGCCTTTGAAATGTTTCTCTTGTAATAAGATATGACATTTTTCTTCTACATGCCCAAAGAGAATGGCTAAGTATGAAAGGCATGATAAGTTTGATAAGCATGGTAGGAATGATAGATATGACAAGCATGAGAAATATGATAAGCCTTACAAGTCTAACTGAAAGTTTAGAAATCAAAAGAACTATTATTATGTTGCTGATGAAGGTGTTACAGATGAAGAATCAGAAGGAGATCAAGTTTTGTTAATTGCTATTAAAGAAGATCAGCCCGTACCTGTTGATTCCACTTCTTGCACTATTGAGGAGAAAGTTTTAGCTGCTAACGTTGAAGAGAAAGATGAATGGGTAATTGACAGTGTTTGTTCAGATCATATGACTAGTGATAAAAGAAATTTTGTAAGTATGGAAATAAATTATGGTGGAATAGTTAGATTTGGAGATGACAAAGCCTGTGTAATCCATGGGATAGGTTCTATTTCTTTTGATAGTAAGAATAACATTGCTGATGTCTTGTATGCTGAAGTCTTGAAGTATAATCTTTTAAGTGTTGGATAGATGGTTGACAAAGGTTGTGATCTACAATTCAAGGATGGTAAATGCAAGATTTTGAATGCCTATGGTATAAAGATTGCATTTGGAACTAAGATTGAAGGTAACATTTTTCATGTGAATGTTGGTGAGAAAAGTTATTTGATTTCTTAGATAGATGAGAGTTGGTTGTGGCATAGAAGGATGTGTCATGTGATTTTCGATTCAATGATTAAGATCAGTTCTACACATGTTGTTAGAGACCTGCCTAAAATTGTTAAGCCTGCTAATTCGGTATGTAATAAATGTCAGTTGGGTAAGCAAACAATGATTTCTTTTAAAAGCAAATATTATACACCAGAAGGAATATTAGATCTTGTGCATACTAACCTATGTGGACCTACAAATGTTAAAAGTGTGCAGGGTGATAGATATTTTATGCTACTAATTGATGATTATTCTAGGATGATGTGGTTTGTCTTTTTGAAGGGAAAATCAAAAGCATTTGATAAATTCAATATATTCAAATCTAAGGTGGAGATTGAGTCTAGATTGAAGGTGAAGTGTCTGAGATTTGATAGAGGTGGAGAGTTTTGTTCCAGTGAGTTTAATTTATTCTATGAGAAGTATGGGATTAGAATACAATTATCTAGTCCTAGAAGCCCTTAGCGGAATGAAATTGTTGAGAGGAAGAACATAACTATTTTGGATGCTGCAAGGACTATGCTGATTGAAGAAAATGTTTTGAAGATCTATTGGAGAGAAGCTATTAGCATTGTTGTTTACACATTCATTAAAGTTCACATCAAAGGTGATACCGGTAAGACCCCTTATGAGTTATGGTTTGGTCATGTTGCTACTGTGAGATATTTCAGAGTATTTGTTAGATAATTTTATATCAAGAGAGATGAGGATATAGGAAAGTTTGATACTAGAAGTGATGAAGGTATCTTATTGGGATATTCTACAAAGAGCAATGCATACTGGTGTTGCAATAAGAGACTAAGAAAGATTGTAGAGAGTGTAAATGTGAAGGTGGATGAGAACATTGGGAATGATGGTCAACATATTGTTTTAACGCCATTCAACATGAAGAGCCTAAGTAGAATGATCCAATAGAGACAATAAAGTTAGATGTTGTTGCTGCTGCCACTGGTGATGGAGTGCAATAACTTGGTAATCAGAACAATCAGAAGACTTTGAGGTATGTAAGATTGAATCATTTTAAAAATCAGATTATTGGTGACAAGAATAAGGGTGTGATGACTAGAAGAAGATTAGTTGCTAAAGAAGTATGCTTGATTTCCAAAGTTGAACCTAAAGATGTTGTTGAAGCTTGTAAAGATGAAAATTGGATGAGAGATATGAAAGAAGAACTAGATCAGATTGAGAAGAATAACACTTGGGAACTTGTGCCTAAACCTAAGGATAAAAATGTTATTGGTACTAAATGGGTATTCAAAAATAAATTGAATGAAGTCCGTCAAGTCAAAAATAAAGGTAGACTGGTTTGCAAAGGATATTCTTAGTAAGAAGGAAAAGATTATAAGGAAACTTTAGCTACAGTTGCCAGACTTGAAGCTATTAGATTGTTGCTTGCTTATGCTTCTTATAAAGGTTTCAAGGCATACTAGATGCATGTCAAATCTACCTTTTTGAATGGTGGTCTTGAGGAAGAAGTATACATTGAACAGGCTGATGGATTTTGATTATCGGATGATGGAGACATGGTATGTAAATTGAAGAAAGCTCTTTATGGATTGAAACAAGCTCCTAGAGCCTGGTATGCTAGATTAGATAAATACTTGTTGAAATTGGGATTCACTAAAGGTGCCACTGATAGTAATCTATATTTCAAGATTGAAAATGATAACATCTTGATTGTTGAAGTCTTTATTGATGATATTATCTTTGGTAGTGATGATAACTTGAGCATGAAGTTTGAGGGTGATATGCAGAAGGAATTTGAGATGTCTATGATTGGTGACATGAAATTTTTCTTAGGTTTGAAAATTGCATAGACTGGAAAATGCATATTCATATCTCAAAATAATTATGTGAAGGAATTCTTGAAGAAGTTTGGGTTAGATGACTCCAAACCGGTTGGAACTCCTATGGTGACTAGTTATAAACTGTCTAAAAAATGATGAATCTCCAAAAGCTAATAAGTGTTTGTATAGATCTATGGTTAGTGGACTGCTATATCTTACACACACTAGACTAGACATTATGAATGTTGTATGGATGGCTACTAGATATCAAGCTGATCCAAAAGAGAGTCATGACATTGTCGTTAAGAGGATATTCAAATACATGAAGGGAGTTGTGGACTATGGACTATGGTATCCAAGAAATGATGATTTCATGCTATGCGCTTACACCATGCTGATTGGGCTGGTGATGTAGATGACCGAAAGAGAACTACCGGTGGAGCATTCTTTTTGGGTAAGAAACTGGTTTCATGGGCTAGCAAGAAACAAGATTTAGTGTCCCTATCTACTGCTGATGCTGAGTACATTGTTGCTCCTAGTAACTGCACTCATGTAGTTTGGATGAGGCAAATATTGAAAGATGTCAGAGTTATTAATGATGAGCCTACTGTTATTTACTATGACAATTCTAGTGCAACATCCAAAGACTAAACACGTGTCAATAAAATATCATTACTTGAGAGAGCAAGTTAGTGAAGAGAATGTGAAGTTGGAGTATGTATCTACAAAGGAACAAATTGTTGATATTTTTAATAAGCCTTTACCTGTAGATACATTTGTCTACTTGAGAGACATGTTAGGGATATCCAACCCTCCTAATGAGAACTAGATGCATTGAGTTGCATCAATCCAATGGATTTCAGAACCTTATCTCTTTATCTAGATTGGTGTGTTGGTGCTACTCCTCTGGTGGAGTAGTTTGTTGATTTGATTATGCATTTCAGGGGGAGAGAGATTTATGTCCCTATTTTGGGGAGAGAGTTTGGTTATCTATTTAAGAGCTTTGGCATTTCTATCAAAGGGGGAGAGAGATCATGTGAAAATATTCTTTCTAAGTCCTAATCTTAGGTTGAGTTTTTTAGAGATATCTTCTTTCTTTGCATTGACTATTTTTCACATTCATATGTTGCCATCAATGCCAAAGAGGGAGATTGGTGGATATTGTCATGCATTTCTACTACTAGGATATGTTCTTGTCATTGATGTCAACATATTCATGTGATTTTTTCCAATGATTTCTGATTGGGAAGATCTTATGATCTGGTTTTATTGTTGTTGCTTTGCTAATCACTATTTTGCACAGTTCAATATTTCCTTCACTATATTCCGGTGTGATCAAATCTTGTGCTAAGATTTTGGGATATTGTTTTGGATGGTCTTGTGTGTATTCATTTCAAATGGTTCATGATTTGGTGCTCCACAATTTATCTTTCTTCATGACAGTTGCCGATTGGTTTTATTCTTGAGATTTCAGATGTTGATCGATAAAGATTTGATAGGTGGTGTTGGTGCAATTGTTCTGGATGATTCTAACATGCTTGTTGATGCTTCCTAGTGATGACCTATTTTTTTTCGCAATCCGCATTGATCTTTGTGTGATTTTTTGGTGGTTTTCATCTATCAATATTGATATGCGTGTTATGCAGTTTTCCTAGTGGTGTAGCATGTTGAGGTTGACCTTGGCATGATTTTCGGTAGATTTGTGCATTTAGGAATTTGATTTAGGACTATTTTATGCTATGTAAACCATTATATTGGTCTAATAGAACATCTTTGTATCATTTGACATAATTTTATAATTATGAGTTGAGGATTAGGGTTTACCTGACCTTGTTATCAAGGTTGGTGAATTGTATATATAGGTGATATAGTCATGTAGTTTGGGTGTCGATGTTATGTTTGCATTATCAAAGATAGATTTATGTGAAAATAAATGATTTATCCTTTGGTGTTGAGTTTGAGGAGAGATTGGTGTTGTGGAGAACATAACTATGCTTAACCAGAACTGTAATCAGGCATTTGGAGACACTATTCTTTTAGTTCATTTCTTTCGCATTGTAGTCTGGATCTTATTATAAGTCAGTGAGACTTCCCTAAGGGGTGTATCCTTCTGGGCTATTATATTTGAGTAGTGAGATCTATTGGCAATTTGGAGGAATTGATTATGTGTTGCATTTATGTTTTATCATTGATGGCAACACTGATAGTTTTGGTTGTTTACCAGTTTCTAGTTGGTTCTGATAGAGTGGTTGGTTTACGATGTTGATTCGATATGCTCTGGTATTCTTTGGTTTGTGGATTTGGTTTGGATATATCATTCATGCTATTTATATGTGTAACACAATCAGTTGGTTTGGGATTTGATGACTTAGAGCTATCATTTGTTCTAGTAAGCCTTTTTGTCACTCGTAAAGATTTTACCGGCAGAGCTTTATTGAAGATATTTTGATGCACATGATAAATTGTGTTGGTGTTGCTTCTAGATGGATTTTAGGATGCTATTAGTTATCTTGTTCATGTTCCTATTGATCAGTGGTGTTGGATTTGGTTTATGGCGACCTATTTTGGGTCCGGTGTTATCTAGGTTATTGACCGGTTTATGTAACATGTTGGAAGATGTTTCTAATGTGTTACTGATGAGATTTAATGATTGGTTTACATTTTTTTCAACCTTAGCCTACTTGGTTGATCATTGGATTGTGGGTTTATGCTATTAATTTATTGTATTATCTTTTAGGTGGCCGACCTAATTATCTAGGTCCTGAGTTGGTTTAAATATCATGTAAGATCTCTTTGTAGATCATGTATGTGTATGGTATATGATATAGGATTATTTGTGTGTGAATAATGTTGTAATCATATGCAAAGGTTTTCGTTGATCATAGGTGATTGAATTGGGTTTGTAAGAGATGTTTAAGGCCTCTAGTATTAAGCTTAACTGAAACTATACTCAAGCATAGGTGATGCTATACTTGCAGTTCAATCTTCATTCCGGATTGTAGTCTAATGTATTTTGTAGTCAGTTAGGATGCTTTTTTGATGAGAAGTGCACTCTAGGATATTTCCCTTCCTACATGTGGAGGCCCCCTTCATATTTTAATCACATACTTACTACAGAAGTATTATCTAATTGTGGGTAGGCTTCCCACTGTGGTTTTCCCTTTACCGGGTTTTCCATGTACAAATATTGGTGTCATGTGTTATGGTTGGATGGTAACTATTATGTGATTTATGTTTATGTTTAATTTCTATATCTTCTATTCTGATATTGGGTTTATGCATTCCAGTATTGAGTCTATGTGTTCTGATACTTCTATAATCCGGTGACAACTGATTCACCCCCCCTCTTAGTTATCCTCTAGTTATTTGAAATGTCTAAACATTGGTATCAGAGCTTGGTCCTCTCTGCAGAATACTAACCATTTCAGGAAGATCCCATGGCATCTAACAGTGTAAGTTAATCAAGTTGATCTAGAGCTATTTTCTAGAGAGAAATTCCTAGCCTTGATGGAACAAATTAGAGGGTATGGAAGTTTCAAATGGAGACACATCTGAGATGTCTTGGAAAAGATATTTGGGAGATAATTGAGAATGGTGTTACACTTTTTAGTCTGGCATCTAATAATCCTTCTCTGGCAGATCTAAATAAAGAGCTTGAGAATGATTGTAGAGCTAGAGAAGCCCTTTTGTGTGAACTCTCTCATCAGCAAATTATGGGACTAACTGATAAATCAACTGCAAAGGCTATATGGGACAACTTGGAGACTCTAAATGAAGGTGACCCTAGTGTTAAAATTGCTAAACTTGATGGTTACCGGGTGAGGTATGAGAACCTAAAGATGGAAGAATATGAAAGGATTATTTCTTTTATGGAGAGAGTTAATGAGATTGTTCTAGGAATTCAATGTTGTGGTGGATCTTTGAGTGAAGATGAAATTGTTTGTAAAGTACTGAGAGCTTTGCCATCAGTTTATAAGATGAAGGCTATTGCAATTAATGAATTGATAACTATGGAAAATACTTCTATTAATAGGGCTACCTTGGTTGGGAAGATCTCTACATTTGAGCTTGAGGAATTTGGACCTTCTGGAGCTACAAAATTTGAACTTGGTTTTCATGCATCTACATCATCTACTAGCAATAGTGATTAGAAAGGTTTATAAGCAAAGGAACTAGAGGATATGGACAAAGAAAATGAATAGTTAGAGAAAATTGAAGCCTTATTTTCTAGAAGAGTACCTAAAGAACCGAAAGGAAGTAAATATGAAGGAAAAACACCTTTCAAATGCTTTGCATGTACTAAGATAGGTCATTTTGCATCTATATGTCCTAAAAGAAATTTAGGATTTGAGGAAAGAGCTAGAAGATCTTTTAGGCCTAACCATGATTATCAAACCAAGAATAAGTACAGGAGAAACTAAGACAAATCATGCTACTATGTCGATGAGGAAGGTGTGACTAATTCTAATGATGAACCAACACAAGATTCAGCTAGTGGACCCAACAATGGAAAGGAATGTGTATTTCTGGCTATCAAAGAAAATGATCTGGTACCTGAAGAGAAGGCCCTTGCTGCTAAAATTGAAGACAAAGATGAAAGGGTAATTGATAGTGGATGTTCACATCATATGACTGGAGATAAAAGTAAGTTCTTATCTTTGCAATAATTTGATGGTGGTTTGGTTATATTTGGAGATGGCAAATAATGTATGATCAAGGGAAAAGGAACAATATCATTGGATGGTAAATGTTGAAGGTTTAAGGCATAATATTTTGAGTGTAGGATAGTTGGTGGATAAGGGATTTGAGTTTTAGTTCAAGGATGGAAAATGCAAGATTATCAACAAATTTGGATTGGAGATAGAAACCGATACAAAGACTAAAGGTAATATTTTTCATTTCAACTCCAGTGAGAAGACATGTTTGATTGCACAAAATTGATGAGAGTTGGCTATGGCATAAGAGGTTGTGTCATGTGAATTTTGATTGCATTGTGAAGATAAGTTCTACTAAGGCAATTAGAGATATACCTAAGATTGTAAAGCCCTAAAATCCGGTATGTAAGGAATGTCAAATGGGAAAGCAAGTCAGAACTACTTTTAAGAGTATACAAGATAAATCTTATGATTTTCTCAATCTTATTCATATTTATTTGTGTGGTCCTGCTAGAATCAAAAGTTTTCAGGGTGATAGATATTTCATACTAATTATTGATGACTATTCAAGAATGATGTGGGTTACTTTTCTAAGGGAGAAGCCTGAAGCATTTGTAAATCTTTAAAGCTAAATTTGATACATAGACAAGATTAAAGATTAAATGCTTAAGCTCAGATCAGGGTGGAGAATTCACATCCAGTGAATTTAAAAGCTATTGTGAGAAGAATGGGATAAAGAGACAGTTGTCTGCACCTTAGACACCTTAGTAGAATGGAGTTGTGGAAAGGAAGAGTAGAACTATCTTGGATGCAGCTAGAACCATGATGATGGAAGCTAATCTGTCTCACATCTACTAGAGAGAAGTTGTAAGAATGATGGTATACACACTCAACAAAGTTCATATCAAAGGAGACACCGGTAAGACACCTTATGAGTTATGGTTTGGTCATACACTAATAGTTAAGTATTTTAGAATCTTTGGTAGTAAATTCTATATCAAAAAAGATAATTCCATTGGAAAGTTTGATCCTAGATGTGATGAAGGAATATTTGTTGGTTATTCTAATGAAAGTAAAGCATATAGATGTTATAATAAAATATTGGAGAGAATTGTGGAGAGTACAAATGTCAAGGTGGATGAGCAGAACATAAGTCAAATCAGAACTTATGAGAAGGAACTGGTAATGGAAATGATCATAACTAAATTGGTAGTACCTACACTGGAACATAATGTTGAACCAGTTACTCTAGAAGTATCAAAAAATTCAACAGTAATTGAAGATCAGGACAAAGGAGCATAAAGTCAGATGACTCCTACGTATGTAAGGTTGAATCATTCAAAAGATCAGATCATTGGAGATAAAAAAAAAGGAATGATGATAAGAAGAAGGTTGGCAGCAGATGAGGTATGTTTAATTTCTCATGTTGAACCGACATCACTAATTGAAGCTTGTAAAGATGAATTTTAGATCAAAGCTATGGAAGAAGAATTAGATTAGATATAAGTTTAGTTCCCTGGCCTAAAAATAAGAATGTTATTGGAACTCAATGAGTTTTTAGGAATAAATTGAATGAAGATGGACAAGTGGTGAGTGTTGGAAACCAATAATAGTAAGAAGTGGGGGTGAATCAGCGTTATACTAGAATAGTAGATTTTAGCTTCAATAAAACATTCATACACCAACCGGTATACTGATATAGATAGAATTGAAAGAAGTAAAGAAACCAATAAGCCAAACACATAAATGAGAAACATAACACATATTTATACATGGAAAACCTTAATGAGGCAAAACCAACATAGGATTTGTGACCCACAATATCAACTCGCTAGCCATATGAAGCGATATTAGAATATATAATGGGTCTGCACTTGTAGGAAGGCTTACAACCTAGAGCACACTGCTCAATCACAATAGGAGCCTTACTGACTACATAAAATTCTAGACAACAATCCAGAGAAGTCTAAACTGCTAAGATAGCATCTTCTATGCCAGAATACAGTTCCGGTTTAAGCTCTATCTATTTTAGTTGAAACCCTAAACCCTTTATCGAAATAACCCTTACAGTAAATTCCTCACATACATAATCCCTCTGAATAATTACATTCGCATATCCATTCCATTACATCCATATTATTATTCTATTAAAATGATCTAATCAATCTTCCCTATATACCCTATACAAATTTATGCCTTATGTTAGCTTACAAAGATATATACAATATCAGATTACATGTCGGCCAGATAAAATACATGAATAAACATTAAAAAAAATTGTCGATGCTCGATCCAAGATATGTCAGCCTCCAATACCGATAACCTTTTCTGTACCATATCGGCCTGCATTTCTGGTGACCAAAGAAATCATTTTGTCTTGCCGGTGTCAGTGCTTGTGTAGAATCCATGAAGTTCTTGTTGGTACACCATATGAAGCCAGAATACAAAATCATGTTGCCATCAATGAAAAAATAGTAAAACCAACCAATAGAGTGTCAATTTCCAGTAATCTCCCCCTTTGGCATTGATGGCAACACTCATGTGAAAAATGATCTAGGTTTCATTTGTTGGTTTCATTCTGCCCTGCTCCCCCTGAGCAAAATATGCAATATACTCCATATCTCCAAAAACTCCAAAATTTTGTAACTCCCCCTAATGTATGCAACCCTTTTATTCTTTTTCACATTTATACTACTCCCCCTTTGACATCAATGCCCAAAAGCAATTGTAAAAATAATGTAAAAGAATTGTACTATGAATACCTCCAAAAAAAAGTCTTACAGGAGCTTGACCAATTTTTAAATTTTTGAATAAGCCTTCTCTAGTAACTCCACATAAGTATCCCAGCCGGTTTTGAATGTGTTGGAAATAGATACAAGAACACTCAATAAATGTGCAAAATATTCTTTCTCATTTACCTCTGTCGGTGTGGGCTTTCCCAGCATATCCATGCATTCCTTCTTATGTACACAGAGTGAATCCAATCTTGGACTCACCAAACCTCTTAGACTTCTAGCTATCCAAATTATTTTATCTCTTTCCTTCTCAAGAGAAGAAATTTGATTCTCCAAAATCAAAATTTGACCATCAATTGATGTATTCAATGTTAATCCATCAAAAGAGTTAGCAATACTAGCATTTTTCTCCTCTATCTCTTTTATCTTTTTGTCTACATTTGTTGTAAGTATTTCACTATTGCAACATACACTATATATATTTGTACATTATTTCAAACAATTTTCTATTAGAGTTAGCTTCTCTTCAATATTTTTCTTCTTTGTCTCGATTACCTGATCAAAAGTGGATCTCTTAGCCTAGGTAAATCTTTCAAATTCTTGTCAGTTTGATATTTTTTGTAAGGATTGAAAGTATTTTGATATGTGCTCAGTGATTACCTTAAGCTTGTCGGAAGGCCTCGCTTCATTTTCAATCTTACACTCTGGGACCAGTCCATGTAGAACAGTGATTGATTGATCTATAATCCCCTTGTCTATAGTTCCCTCCTTCATCAGTTTCTGAGCAGCCATCATTATTGGTTCAATTGGACTCATCTCTGTGATGGTTTTCTTTTCTACCTGAGAAAGTGTCAATTGTCAATAATGATGGGCCAACAACTAGTTCCCTATCGGATTCCTCTATTTTCTCCTTTGATGTTTTATCCTTTAAGACCTCCTTACTTGTACTGGTGACTTCGCCACTTGTTGCAGTCTGTGTAACTATTGGTTCCTCTGTAGGACAATATCCTCAACATGTACATTAGTATCTGGAGGACAATTGTCCTCAATATTAGTATCCTGCACAATGTTATCTTGTTCAATCTCTGTATTAATCAGTATTTGAGTATTTGTCTGTACATCTTTATTTATCAATGTCTCAATTTCCATTATCTTAATATTTTTCAAAACTGAGGGTGAAGTACCCATAATCCCCTTTCTTTTCCCTTCAACTGGTGTATCTACAATATCCGGTTTTGTCTCTGGTGAAGTAAAGAATCCTTTGTATTCTCCCAAAACTTTAATGAATGCCTTTTGAGTTTCCTTTATTACTTCATTGACTCTCCCTAGCATCAGGCTAGTTATCCTATGTTTACTATTGAAGACCTTTCTTTCTGTCAACTCAATTGTCTTATCCATTTCATCTAGAGTCATAGTAACACAAATAGCTAGTAGTTCTTACATTTTAATGTGTTTATCCTCTTGCATAGCAGATAATCTTCTAGCATCTAACATGTTATATAACTTAGCTGTTATTTGATTTTCTATCTCTCTTAAGGTTTTCTTATAGATATCTAAGTATAGTAAGACTACTTCTACTTCTCTCTGTTTATCATCCTCTAAGTTTTCATTATTAAATTTAACCTTCTTTAACATGCCATCTTTTGTAATTTCATCTACAATTTCTGCACAAGTTTTAGGTGTAACCTTACCAAAATCAGTGTCATCCTTCTTCTTCCTCTTAACAATACCGGATGGAGTTGTAGGTGTAGCTTTAGGTTCTTGCTTCTATGTCGATAGATTGATTGTGACCTTCTTAACTAGTTGCTTTTTTTATTCCACCTTTGTTTCCTTCAGTTTCTTCCTAACAACCCTCTTGAATGCTAATAGAGTGTCAAACTTTGATTTAGATTCAATAGTAACATGTTAAATATGAACTTCTAGATCCTTCCTCTTTCTACTTTTCTCTAGGACAACATCAATTAAGGCCTTGATGTCCTTTGAGACCTTCTGTACAAATTTAATTGCTTTTCCTTCTTGTTTGTCCCTTTTCTTCTGGTTGAACTCTATTTCAACCTCTAGAGTCTTGTGTTGTGCAATTCCACAGGCCTTCTCTGCCTCATCTATTGGTGCATCAATTAGCATTTTCGCATAGGCATCAAGAATTTGTGCATCCACCTCATAGCCCATTTCCTCAATCCAAATCTTCTGGGGCTTAACTTCTTCCATGAGTATCCCATCCTTCTTTACAATGAAGCAAATGTCGGTAGAGTATTTCTCTACTATATGCTCAGGTACCCTTACCCTAGACTTCATAGATTTTGGAAATGCCTTGAAATATCCCCATATCTTATCATCTCTTTGGCTTCCTAATGCAACAATTGACTATTTTAATTGTCTTCCTACCAGAATGTCAATAGGCCATTGTTTCCTACCAGAACCAGGTGTATCATTCAAGAAATATAGTATCAAGCATACTAACAAATTCCCATACCAAAAAGTTCCCTTCTTCTCTCCCTTAATCTTTGCTAAGTTGATTAACAACTCATCAAGCATCCAACCACAAAGATCTAACTTTACATTGTCTCTCATCATTTTATATGCAACCAAAATGCATGAACTAGAGACAAAATTTAGTTGGTTTGACTGAGTTACCTTATATCTGATAATCATGCTAACAAATTTGATGTATGTGTCAGTGATAGTGCTCACTTTCATGGATCTCTTTTTAGATGTAGTGCTGGAGATCTTCCTTACGAAGTCATTTGAAACTTTCTTATCTCGATGTTGCCCTACCGATGACAAACTAGTAAATTCTCAAATGTCTTCCTTAGTAATTTTGTAAGGTTTGTCTAGGCATATGAATTCCCCATGTACTCTACTCAGTACATATCTGATTATATCATCCTCAAACTCTAGAATATCCAGAATGTATGTAAACCCTAGTTCTTTAATATATTTATATATTGGTTTTATCTTTCCATATTCTCCCATTAGTTCACTCATATAAATTCCCTTGATCTCTAAAGTTCATAAGTCCTCTATATGATAGTGAATGTATGCCCTAACATCCTATACATACATAAAACCCTTTGAAACGCAAGACAATGCTCCAATCAAATCTTTCTGGGTAGCCACATGTGGATAACACTTGAAAATTAGCCTGGGGCAATCCTTGACCTCCACAATAGTTGGTTTTGAAACAAAAATAGGAATATAAGATGATCTCGCTTCCATGTTTAAAGATAAATACCTTTTCTCACTCTCGGTGAAAATCTTCAACAAATTCTTCCAAATGCAGGTGAAATTGCTCAAGAAGAAAACTGATTGCCTTTGAATAGCCTATGATCACACATAGTCGCTTTGAATCACTCTCAAATTGATCTGAATGTAGGGTGATTAACAATGAAGTGTATTCAACCTTATATCCTTCGAGAGAAAACCCTAATCTTTCATTGACATAAATGACTGTTGATGAAAGATACTTGATCTTGCTTAGAACATATCCATGCTAGATAATCCTCTCCAATAGTTGGAACATCTTCCAGAACCTCTTCCCGCAACATATGCAACATCTTCATGAATTTTTCCTACCCCTAAGGAATCTACCTTAGTTACTAGATGAGCTCATTGTTGGTGCAGGAGCAGCCTCTTCTATCAGATAAGTAACCAGGACATTCCTATCAGATGATTGTTCTTCAGTCTTCCTCACCCATCTTTGAGTATGATCTTTTCGGATTTCACTAATCTTCTCTTTTCCTTTTTCATATGATCCTCCATTACTAACCGATGGATTTTTGCTTCTGTAGAACTTAGCAATATGTCCAATTTCATTACATGCATAACATGTAACATTGTTCTTTTGAATTGCTTTGCTAAAATTGCTGAAATTGCTTGACCTGCACTGATTAGCCATATGCCCAAATTTTCCACAAGCATAGTATTTAACATTCATTCTGCAATCTTTTATCTTATGACCAATTTTATTGCATTTAAAACATTTATCGGGAGAAGAATTAGGGTTTTGATTTGCTCTATTTCTACATTGCCTAGCCATGTGACCAAGTCTATTACAAACAAAACATCTACCATTAAAATTATAAGCATTGAATTGTCTTACCAGTGGCTTATGATTTTGATCTTCATTAGCAATACCGGAACTCTGTCCTTCCTCAAATCCAAGTCCATTGGAATCTCCAATCTGTCTCTGTCTTTTCAATAACTCATTAAGTTGTGCTGAGGTGATCTTGAATTTTTCTTTGTACTCACTTGCAGCAATTAAATATTCTCTTAGTATTATCATTTATCTATCAAGCTCTTTCTCATTGCTCTGGGATTGTACCAAATCAGTTCTCAACATATCATTTTCATGAACCAACCTACCACATGCTTCAAATTTGTTCTTTAGGGACACAACAAGATTTTCTTCTTTTTTCTTTCTATCCTCAATCTCCTTAGACATCCTCATAGTTATAGCTTACATTTCATTCTTCATAACCATGTTCTCCTGACTCAATTTCTAACATTGTTCCTTAAGTGCATTTTTCTCTTCATCATCTTGATTTTGCTAAAGTTCCTTCCTCATAGCTTGAATAGATGATAGCCTCTCTTGTAGGACAAGAACGAATTCCTTATAAAAATTCAATTCATCTTGTAGCTTTAAGTTCTTCAACCTTTCAACATCATAATCTTCAAGTGCCATCTCAAGCTACTTCTCCAAAGCCATATTCAATGATTATGGTTTCAGGATCTTCCTCAAGCTATTAAACTTCCTCTGAGGCACAAGGCTCTGATACCAATTGTTGGAAACCAATAACACTGAGAGGGGGGGTAATCAATATTATACTGAAATAGTAGATGTTAGCTTTAATAAAACATTCATACACCAAATGGTATATCTGTATAGATGAAATTGAAATAAGTATAGAAACCAATAAGCCAAACACGTAAATCAGAACCATAACACATAGATTTATACATGGAAAACCTCAATTAGGAAAAACCACGGTGGGATTTGTGACCCACAATATCAATCCACTGGCCATTTGAAGAGATTACAATATATAATGGGCCCACACTTCCAGGAAAGATTACAGCCTAGAGCACACTACTCAATCACAATAGGAGCCTCACTAACTACATAAAATTCCAGACAACAATCTAGAGAAGTGGGAACTGCTAAGATAGCATCTTCTATGCCAGAATACAGTTCTGGTTTAAGCTCCGTCTATTCCACTTGAAACCCTAAACCCTTTACCAGAATAACCCTTACAATAAATTCCTCACATACATAATCCCTTTGAATAGTTACTGTTGGTGTAAATAATTATTCATCATGGATATTATTACACTTACTTAAGTTTACTTAGGATAATGCATTTCATAGTAGTTTGGATATGAGACACTTGGGTGTTTGTGCCACATTGGGATAGTGTGTGTAGGAGAAATTCCACCTTTTATGGTGTTGATCTTGTTATTACACTATCATATCCACTTATTGTGGAGTGATAATTCCACCTTCGATGGGTGATCCACCTCATCTAGAATATTATATTATTTCTCCTACCTACCCACATCTATTTCCTACCTACCCTTGTTTCTTATTGAGCCACATGTCATGTTTATGTGCTCATACATATCCCTAGCCTTGCCTATATAAGCAGGCTCATGTACATTGTATGTAACAAGTTGTTGATCATTTTCTATTGATGAGAATACAGTTTATTCTTGTCCTATATTGTGTCTCTATCTTGTACATTTCATTGACCCCTTGATCTTGGCAAAATCCAACATGGTATCAGAGCTATTGGGGCTTCATTGATTCGTCTTGAAGAGGCATTATTGCGACGTCAAGAGGTAGATCTGAGGAGCAGCATCTTTTGGAAGCATCCTAGACCAGATCCAACCTCGCCATTGCGTCCAAAAGGCCGTTTCCATGAATTTTGGTTATAAAGTTGGCCTATTTTGGTGAGAAAAAAATTTTCCCCAATTTTGCTTATATCGTACGGATTTTCAGAATTTATTATTATTTTTCAGAAAAAAAAAATTTCATTTTCTGAATTATTTTTTCAAAAAATAAAAAAAAATTGAAAAAAAAAATGGAAAAAGCAAAAAAAATCAAAAAGTTGTTTTTTGGGGGGTCCGCAGACCCCCCCCCCCCGTGACCCGTACAACAGGTCTGTGCGCAGCACCCGTACCTCCTACCTGCGTGCCGCAGGTTCTGCAGACAGATCCATACCTGTCCACGCGTACCTGCTCGTCCTGCTGCCCACTGTCGACCCTGCTCTGTCGCCTCCCTCCGCGCAGACTGTGCTCCACCACCACTCGGCGCTTGCTATCTCCCTCTAGCATTGGCAGCACCGCGGCCCCCGCAGCACCGCCCACCTACCTGCTGGACTTCGCCGCTAGTACTCGCCGCATCCTCCCGGCTCCTCCGCCCAGCACCGGTGCCCTCAGCGGCTCTCGCGAGACCCTCGGTCACCAATCGCCGGATAGCTCATCCAGTCAACGAAGACCGGAGGACCACACCCGCCACGTGGCAGGCGGCCACTGGCCCGTGGATAAAACACATCCATACAGACACCACGTCATCGCACCCAGTCACAGAGACACGTCATCTTTTCGTATGGTACGAAATATACAATCAACCTACCATGCAATCTGTCCGTACAGTACGGACATACAGTCAGCAGAGGGCAAAGTTTTTGTGACGGTCATACAGCCATCAAATTTAATCGAGTGACTTGCTGATGTCAGCACCACATCAGTAGGGTTTGAAAATTTTTGGACCCCCTCTCATTTGCATTTTTGATTTTGCAGTTCAACTTCAAATGGCCATAACTTGCTCATTTTTGCTCCTTTTTGGGTGCAATTTTTTTTGAAATGGGCTAGAATTTTGTGCTCTCCACAGTGGTGAAATAATTTTTTGATTTTGATGCACGGATTTTTTAGAAAATGCAGTTTTTGGTGACTGTCCCTGAGTAATCCCAATTTTTGCAACTTCAGAGGCTTCGTTTGGGGTCATCCGACCTCCTTTTTAGGTGCCATTTTTTTTCTGAAAGTGCGTATTTTTTTGTCTACTTTCACATGATGCTATCAGATTGATGTCATTGTAAGTAGAAATTGTACTTTCAGATCTTGGCCATTTTTGGCTCTCTTGGTACTTGTGTGTTTGCTTGAATCTCAGTTAGATTCATTGCAATATTGATTGAAGTCTCTTGTATCTCATTTGGGAAGTTGTAAAATTTGCATCAGAAGTCCACTTTGCCTTGTCTTTCAAGTGTTTCATTGTAATCGCACTAAGTATAAAGTGCCAAAATCATCACTTTAGGGGGGGTACTTTGATTGATTGAATTTGGGGGGTGTCTCTTATGCTCTTGTGCTTTTGTGCTCTTGTGTTCTTTCCTTTTTTCTGCTATGGGTTCTTCTAAGTTTCCTCTCTTAACTCCACATAATTATGCTACTTGGAAAATTGATGCATGGAGTAAACTTATGGAAACAGGACTCACTCATTACATTGATGGAACTATTGTTGCTCCAGCTGATCCTAAGGTTGATCCAATTTGTCACTTAGATTGGCTCACTAAAAATATCATGGCAATTGGTACCTTAAGAAAGTATGTATCAAAGGATCTCATTTTTCATATTGAGAAATGTACTCTAATCAAGGATGCTTGGCAAAAGTTTCAAGACTTGTATGGTCAAGTTGATGAGATTAGGGGATATCAAATTGATAGTGATCTCACCATGTTAGATCCCAAGAACTTTGATACTATACAAGATTATGTCACTAAGGCAAATGAATTGAGGGCACAACTCAAAGATTGTGGCATTGATAAAAAGGATACTCAATTGATATTCAACTTGATAGGCAAGCTTCCACAAGAATATGCAGCATTTGTTTCTAGTTTCCAAACCCATAGGATGACAATGGGTTCAAGCTACACAATGCCTAGATTTGATGCTTTCAATGAAATGTTGATGATGGAACAAACTAAGTTGATAAGCATGGGCATTCTTAAGGCTTCTAAGTCTCAAGCATTAGTGGCAAATCAAGGGAACAAAGGAAATCAAGGAAAGGACAACTCAAACAAGAAGAAATGGCAATCAAAGCCTAAGGACAAATCACCATCTTCTCCACAACAAGGAGATTCATCCTCTTCCAAGAGAGATAATTCACCAAAGAGGGAGAGACCTACTTGTGCTTATTGTAAAAAGATTGGTCATGAGGAGCATCATTGCCATTCTAAGAAGATTGATGAGCTTACACATATCATCAAAAAGCATAACATTGATTTGCCTAAAGTCTACAAGAAGGATGATTCATCAACCTCCACTTCCTCACATTCAAAAGGAAAAGGGCAAGCATTCATAGCTTCTACAAGTGGAAAGACTCACTCTTTTGGAACAAGAAAAGGAAAAGCTCTATGTGCTACTATCAGTCATGATTTAGAGAGATGGCTTCTAGATTCAGGGGCTTCTCATCATATGGCATCTTCACAGTCTATGTTCTCTACATTTGAGCCTTGTACCATGCCACAGATTTTGATGGGCAATCATACATACATGGATGTGATTGGGAAAGGATCTATTGACATTGGGGATAACTCCTTCAATGATGTGTTGTGTGTACCCCACTTGACAAACAATCTCCTTTCTATCTATCAAATCACACATGGTACAACTAAGAGAGTTGTGGAGTTCACACCTGACTCAGTTTTTATTAGAGACATGGAGACTAGAGCTATCATTGCAACTGGGGTGGTTGATCATGCATCTCGGTTATACTCCTTTTCAGATTTTGTTGATGATGATGATTTCACATTTGATGATTCTACACATGATGATCACACTTATTGTGATGGTTCAGATTTTGAGGAGAACTTTGGACACTTGAACATGGGGATTCTCACATGTAACCCCGTTCTTGATTCTTGTATTTCATCTCCTCATATTGATATCACATCACCTATTGCACCTGATGATGCAGATAGTGCGACAATTTTGCCTTCATGTGATTCAGTGCAGCAGGATATTCATTGTCTTCCAGCTTCAGATTCATGGGATGATTACTTGACAGACATTGCAGGTTTGTTTGTGGAATCCTACATTGCAGATTTGGGAGACATCATTGATGACATTCATCTTCTCTTTGATGAAGATGATCCTTCTTCGATTGTTGCGAGGGCACACTCTGACCCTCTTGTTCATTCTCTACATGATCATTCTTTCGAGGTTGACATGATTGTGGATACTTATGTACTGCAGTTGGAGGAGGTCTCTTTATTTTTTGAGGAGACATATGAGTCTTTGGGACATGTTCTACATCCATCTCCACTAGATATTGGAGTGCCTTTTTCAGCAGTGTGGAGCTGTTCACCACCTTTGGAGGGGGTATCTTTTAGCATCGACATGGGGACACTTGAGCAGTTTTCAGAGATTCCTTTCATCATGAGTTTTCTTCATACATCTTCCCTTCATGATTGGGGAGACTTCATGGATACACCTTTGGTTTTGTTTCTTCCTAAGGGGAGGAATGTTGTTCGATGTTCGTGGAGCAGTTTCTTCATACATCGAGCTTCTATCATTGGTGCAGATTCTTCATTGAGGGAGGATCATAGTTTGACTTCTCTTCTTCTCTCATATGGGGGGGACTTTTTCTGCACATGGGGTTTTGTTCCTCACATACTTCTATGAGAGTTCTCTTGTATAGCTTTCATCTCTCTTTTGGGGGAGGGTTTTTTCCCATTGGGTTTTTCTCTCTTTCCCCACTTTGTGAGAGATTTCATTGCATTGGTTTGCATGCATTTGCATTTGTTCATGGGTACCTAACATGGCCTCGTAGCCGGGACCCATCTTGCATTGCTTAGTTGCATTGTAGACTTAAGTGCATTCCCCTAAGTTGCACTTAAGGGGGGGTGTTGGTGTAAATAATTATTCATCATGGATATTATTACACTTACTTAAGTTTACTTAGGATAATGCATTTCATAGTAGTTTGGATATGAGACACTTGGGTGTTTGTGCCACATTGGGATAGTGTGTGTAGGAGAAATTCCACCTTTTATGGTGTTGATCTTGTTATTACACTATCATATCCACTTATTGTGGAGTGATAATTCCACCTTCAGTGGGTGATCCACCTCATGTGGAATATTATATTATTTCTCCTACCTACCCACACCTATTTCCTACCTACCCTTGTTTCTTATTGAGCCACATGTCATGTTTATGTGCTCATACATATCCCTAGCCTTGCCTATATAAGCAAGCTCATCTACATTGTATGTAACAAGTTGTTGATCATTTTCTATTGATGAGAATACAGTTTATTCTTGTCCTATATTGTGTCTCTATCTTATACATTTCATTGACCCCTTGATCTTGGCAAAATCCAACAGTTACATTCACATATCCATTCCATCACATCCATATTATTATTCTATCAAAATGATCTAATCAATCTGCCCTATATACCCTATACAAATTTATGCCTTATGTCAGCTTACAAAGATATATACATTATCAGATTACATGTCGGCCAAATAACATAAATGAATAAACATAAAAACAAATTGCTGATGCTAGATCCAAGATATGTTAGCCTCCAATACCAATAACCTTTTCTATACCATGTCAGCTTGCATTGCCGATGACCAAAGAAATCCTTATGTCCTGCTGGTGTCGGTGCCTATGTAGAATTTGTGAAGTTCCTACCAGTACACCATATGAAATCAAAACACAAAATCATGTTGCCATCAATGACAACATAGTGAAGCCAACCAATAGAGTATCAATTGCCAATAATGAGGAATAAAGCTAGATTGGTTTGTAAAGGATATTCTCAGAAGGAAGATATTGATTATGATGAAACCTTTGCACCGGTAACTAGAATTGAAGCTGTGAGATTATGTCTTGATTATGCAGCACATAAGAACTACAAGGTTTATCATATGGATGTCAAATGTGCATTTCTAAATGGATATCTTGAAGAGGAAGTTTATATTAAGCAACCTGATGGATTTTCACTTTTAGATGATAAAAACATGGTTTGTAGGTTAAAGAAATGTGTATATGGATTGAAACAAACCCCTAGAGCTTGGTATGCAAGACTGGATAAATATCTTTTGAATCTTGGTTTCAATAAAGGTAATCCTAATAGTAATTTATATTATAAGATCAGTGATGATGATATATTGATTATTGAAGTCTTTGTTGATGATATCTTTTTTGGAGGTGAAGATAAGTTGTGTATGGAATTCTCTAACAATATGAAGAATGAATTTGAGATGTCTATGATTGGGGAGATGAGATTTTTCTTAGGTTTGCAGATTAATTAAAGTGATACAAGTATTTTCATCTGTCAAACTAAGTATGCTAGAGAGTTGTTGAAAATAATTAGTTTTGAAAATTCTAAACCGGTTGGTACACCTATGGTTACAAGTGAGAAATTGACAAAGAATGATGCATCTACACTGGTAAATCCTACAAGGTACAAGTCTATGATTGAGGGTTTGTTATATATGTCTTAGACTAGACCAGATATAATGAATGTAGTTTGTATTGTATCAAGATATCAGAGTGATCCTAGAGAAAATCATGTGAGTGCGGTGAAAAGGATTTTCAAGTATTTGTAGAGAACAACTGAATATGGTTTTTTGTATCTAAGAATGATGACTTTACATTATGTGCATATATAGATGTAGATTCGGCTAGAGATGTTGATGACCAGAAGAGCACATCTAGTGGAGATGTCTTTCTTAGAAAGAAACTTGTTTCATGGATCAGCAAAAAGCAATCATGTACATCTTTATCTACTGTTGAAGCTAAGTATGTTGCTTGTACTACTAACTATACACAAGTTCTACGGATGAAGAAAATGATAAAGGATATAAAGGTGGATAGTAATGAACTGGTAGTTATTCACTGTGATAACTCTGTTGCTATTGTTATATTAAAGAATCTAGTATTTCATTCTAAGACAAAGAATACATCTATCAAGTCTAACTTTTTGAAGGAAAAGGTGGAAGCAAATGAAATTAGACTAGTTTATGTGAACACTAAAGAGAAGATTGTAGACATTTTCATTAAACCTTTACCTAAAGAATCATTTGAGTACCTCAGAGATAGATTGGGGGTTTCTGCCCCTCCGATAGAGACCTGAATGATCCTGATTGGCATTAGTTTGCCATTCATTTATAGAGATACTATTCATTTTGGATTAATGTGGCAATGCTACTACTCAAGGGGAGTAGTTAGATGTGTGGTTCAGTGGATTTATCATCTTTATTCGATATTTATGCCAGATCTTTGGCTTTGATGTCAAAGGGGGAGAGATATACGTGAAAAATAGAGCTTAACAAAATATCAATCAAAGGGAGAGTTTGGTTCAGAGCTGTTTCTATTTTGGTATGGTTTTGTCATTGATGTCAACACCTACTAAACACTTATCAACTCTGGCACTTTAGATAATCAACAACATTCATCGGCAAGCAAGTGACTTATGCACAGTCACCGGTATCTGGTACACCAGCAAGATAAAATGATCACCGACACTTGGAAGGGCATGGAAAACACTTGGTTATGTTGAAGACATCATGTGGACACCTTGTCTTGGAGTTTTGTTTATTGGTATATTCATATTTGCATATTTGTTGTTACCAGCAAATAGGTCTAGGTTACACCGATAGGTTTATCTTTTCCAGATTAGCATGGCACACTATGAAGATGACTTATTATTATTGTAAATGCATTAAGCCGACATGGTGAATCAGTTATTGCATCGGGTATTAATTGATTTGTAAATTAATTTTATTGTATTATCCTTAGAGACGACCTACTAAAATTGGTCTTAGGGTATGGTATAAATGTAAGATCTTATTTGTAAAATCTATTGGAGAATGCGAAAAAGGATTGTGTAAAGGTATATGTGAGATTAAGCAGAGCTATACACATAGACATCATCTGAAGATTGAAGGAGGGTATTTGTGAAGACAATCCGAACTACACTGGTACTGAATCCAACATATGAAGATGCTATTTTGAGCAGTACATTCTTATTGGATTTAACCATCCAATTGTAGTTAGTGTGACTCCTATTTTTGAGCAATGAGCTCTAGGTGCTTGGCCTTTTTGCATGTGCAGACCCCATTTGTATACACTTACTATCTGCAGTAGTATCATCTGATTGTGCGTAAGGTTTCCCACCATATTTTTTCCCCTTATAGGGTTTCCACATACAAATATTGGTGTTATGTGTTGTGGATGACTCTGTCTTTTTGTTTCATGCATTAATCCTTACCGGTATTGCAATTAACTGTTAAAAATATCTACAGACATATTAGAGTGGTTTACTAGTATTAAGCTTTAAGTTGGTTTAATTGTTTTTGGTTTGAATTTGTTAGACAACTGATTCTCCCCCCCACCCCCCTCTTAGTTGTCTCCAGGACCTAACAAGAGCTTCATTGTAATATCATCTTATGGGAGATTGTTGGCTATCTTCCTTTGGGGGAGACTTGTTTGGGATTTCTTGGCACTTGGATGTTTTTCACATCTAGTGTTGTCATCAATGCCAAAGGGCGAGATTGTTGGCAATTTGGAGGAATTGATTGTCTGTTGTATTGATGTTTTGTCATTAATGGCAACACCGACAATTTTGGTTGTTCACCAGTTTCTGTTTGGTTCTGGTAGAGTGGTTGGTTTATGATGATTCGATATGCTTTGGTATGCTTTGGTTTATGGATTTTGTTTGGAACTATCATTCATGCTATTCAGATGTGTATCATGATTAGTTGGTTTGGGATTTGATGACTTAGAGCTATCATTTGTTCTAGTAATCCTTTTTGTCACCAGTAAGGGTTTTGCTAGTAGAGATTTGTTGAAGATCTTTTGATGCATGTGATAAGTGGTGTTGGTGTGGCCTCTAGATGGCTTTCATGATGTTGTTGGTTATCTTGTTCATGTTCATCCTGATTAGTGTTGTTGGATTTGGTTTATGGAAACCTATTTTGGATCTAGTGTTATCTAGGTTATGGACCAGTTTATGTAACGTGTTGGAGGATGTTCCTAATACGTTACTAGTGGGATTTAATGATTGGTTTACATTGCTTTTGGCCTTAGCTGACTTGATTGATCATTGGATTGTGGGTTTATGTTATGAATTTATTCTATTATCTTTTAGGTGGTCAACCTAATTGTCTAGGTCTTGGGTTGGTATAAATATGATGTAAGATCTCTTTGTAGATCATGTGTGTGTATGATATGGGATATAGGATTATCTGTGTGCAAATAATGTTGTAATTATATGAAGAGGTTTTGGTCAATCATAGGTGATTGAATTGGGTTTGTAAGAGAGGTTTAAGGCCTCCGATATTGAGATTAACCGGAGCTGTACTCAGACATAGGTGATGCTATACTTGTAGTTCAATCTTCATTCAAGATTGTAGTTAGTGAGGATCCCTTTGTGATTAGCAGTGCACTCTAGGCTATTGGCCTTCCTACATGTCCATGCCCCCTTCATATTCTAATTACATACTTAATGCAAAGTATTATCTAACTATGGGTAGGCCTCCCACCGTGGTTTTTCCCTTTATCGAGTTTTCCACGTACAAATCTTGGTGTCATGTGTTATGGATGGATGGTAAATGTTCTGTGATTTATGTTTATGTTTAATTGCTATATTTTCTATTCTGATATTTGGTTTATGTATTCTAGTATTGATTTAATGTGTTCTAATAATAAGGATTTAAATGATTAATATTCTGTAATCCGGTGACAACTTTTTCAACCCCCCCTCTTAGTTGTCCTCTGGTTATTTCAGCTATCTAACAAGCTCTAGGCAGAGTGCCTGAATGCGTGTGTGTTCACCATTGTAATATTTTCATATACTACTACAAAGTATCATCTTACTGTGGGTAGGTTCCAACTGTGGTTTTTCCCTTAACCATATTTTCCACGTCAAAATCTTGGTGTTGTGTGTTGTGCTTTCAATTTGTCTATATGTCTTATTGATGTAGTTTATTAGATATGTTTTTGGTGGTTAAGTTTGTTATTCGAGTGAAGACTGATTCACCGCCCCCCTCTCTTAGTCTTCCTTCTTGATTGTTGCTAACAATTCTTAGTGCAAATTTGTCTACCCCACCTACTTTGCTATTGTTGGGTATGTGCATGATCATGGTGGGCGAAACAGGCCCTTAAATGGCAATGAAAATTTAAAAAACAAAGTTAGGTGAATTGACGTAAGAAAATTGAATAAGTTGCCAACATTATTTCAAAAATAAGTACGAATAAAATTCCTATTAAATTGAATTTAGTTTCTAAGCTACTAGTTGTTTTTTTGAAAATAAAAATCTATTTAATGAAAATTTTAAATTTCAATGTGGTAGTACTAAAATTTCAGGAAAAAGACAAGTGGGTGTCTATCTGACCACCCTAACCACAATCAAATCATAATAGTTTTTAATAATATTTTATATATAAGTAAAAGACTCATGTTTGGATATGACACATTTTTTTTTGTATTTTTTTTTAAATAAATATTTAATTATGATTTTTTTACTATAACTTTTTAGAAATATTAAAAACTCGTATGTCTGACCACAATAACTTGCTCAAATGTTTATGAAATTCAATTTTTTTTTAATCCTATAGTAAATGAAGCATAGAATGTGATGCATGTTTTTGATTCAAAAAATGTGATATTGTTTGAATGTTATAGATATTTTTCAATCAACTTATCAATCAAGACATTAGTCAGGACATCGCCAATTTCTGGCCCCTCATGATCCTGCACATACCCTGCTCCAACATACGAGTTTTCCTAGGGTCCTTCAGCCTACTATGGTTGATAGGAGGAATGTCACTCCTATCCTCTATAATGCAATTTTGAGTAGGGCCTTGTTCCAAAGTTTTGACAGTGCAAGTCTTCATAAGTATGTTCTTCATCCCTTCCTTTTCCTATCTTAGTGCATGTTGGTTTGCTTATTTGCATGATAAAGAAGGCCCCACCTTCTCTTGAGTTTCTTACTGCCCCTCTTCTAAAGGCCCGTAGTCTTGTTCTTGTTCCCTCTTCTCCAAGCGAGTCACTTGCTTCCTCCAAAGTGGCCTGCATGTTCGGCTCCTTGGAGGATATCCCGGCCTTGTCTACGATCTTCACACAATCATTCACCTTCACCTCCTTCGAGCCTATAGACAAAAGATGTCACTGCTACTTTGTCTCTTTCTCTCACTATTGGTGAGGCACCCAGTGTAGCCCTTGCGATATTCCCTCTCCAATCTTGCCCCCCTTCTCCCTATGACCTGGATTGGGAGGACGAGGCTCTTCTTGAGGATGATGATCTCCTACAGTATGATCACCTCCTAAGGGCTAATTGTTAGGACTTTAATTTTTCATCTACATATTTTTTCATGTGTGTGTGATTGTGTTCCCATGTGCTTGATTTTCGTTCCCTCCTGGAGGACCCAGGTCACTTTGTAGGTACTTGGATACGGGAGGTTGACTATTTTTATCCGTCTTGCTCTCATAAAGAACCCAAGTTACTCTGTAGGTGCTTGGATACAAGGGATTTTATGTCATGCACATTCCTCTATTTGTCTACCTCCTTCTATTTGTCGTATATTTCTTTTCAACATTCAAGGATGATGCAAAGTGTTGGGGGTATTCTTTGCTTTCTTCCATGTTGGCCCGAATTTTTATTTTATCTTTGTCTTCTTGTGCTCTTCTTCAAATCTGAGAAATTTGGCACTATGATGATACACCCATCTCATAGTGATACTATATATCTTTTTGACACTATTATGCATTTTGATGCCAAACTATCGGGTCCCCTTGTCTTCTTGTATTGCATCTTTTGATGTTGTGGGCATTTATGTGTCACTCTATAGTGGTGGCATTTCATGGAAACATCTTGTTATGTTGACATGCCATAACTTCTCTTCTCCTTAGAATGACATGCCTTCCATGCCTATCATTCTAAGGGGGGCCATCATATCTGCATTTTATCTCTTACCTCTTGCATCTGTTTCATTTGCCAAGTTGTTTTTTCATGTTTTCCCAGGTGGGGGCCAAACCACTTGATCTTTTTATTTTCCAAGATTGCATAGGTGGGGGAAAAGCCACTTGATATTTTCAAAATATTGCCTACATGGCGGTCAAACCATTCCTAATCGATATCTCTCATGTTTTCCTTGTTAGGGGTCAATCTACTACTTACCAAATTTATCTACCCTATTGCATGGCTATCTAGCATGTTTCTACCCATGCTGACAAATCTATCTTTATCTGCCCTATCGCATGGCTATCTAGTGTGTCACTACCCATGCTAGAAAAATTTATCTTTATCTGCCCTATTGGATGGTTATCTATACTGGCATGTCATGCCCTATCATATGGACATCTACCATAATGCATCTTGCTACCCATACTGATGTATTTTATACCAATAGTGGCCACTCATCTCATATCTTTCTGTAGCCAGGGGATTTCTTCCAGAGCAAAGTTTGTTTCTATCATGCTATCTTATCCATTTCTTTATCTTACCATCCATCATGTTAGTTTGCAACTGTAAAGCGGAAAAATCGTGATCAAACCCTAGTTGCTCTCCCCTCTTCTAACTCCAAGGAGAGAGAAGGGAGGTTCGCTAGGATTCGATGGTTTTCACTTAGGGGGGAGACTTTACATTCAAAAGAGGGGTTGAAACCCACAAGATCCAATCCCATGCAATGCAAGATTGGATGCTAAATGAGTTTCAAGGGTTAAGACAGCAAGGCTGCCCTCTTTTGTAAAGAATGTGCATAGGAAAATTAAGCTAGGAATGCATAGAAAGTGACAAAGATTCGCTTATAAACTGAGATAGGAATACAGTATGAAGCTCCAGACCTGGAATTAGCAGTAAAATGTCGATACGGCGCTATCTTGCAAATTTGAGCAAAAGTTGTCAGGACGATGGCGCCCGGTGCCACTGTCCTCCGAAAAATCCGCGAAACGAAGGGGGATCTGTTCGTCTCTGCACAAGGATTCCAGATCTTCAATCTCAGCCGCGTACCTGCAACCTACACACAGAAAAGCGAAGACGATTGGGGGGTTAGGGATTAGGGGTTTGCCTTTAGGTCAAACCCCATTTTTGGAATTAACCAAGAAATGAGCAAGAGCTGTAAATGTAAATGACTGTAAAACAAGTACTAATACCTTGTTCTAAGGATGTTTGTATCCTTATGTGCGAAGGTTTAGATGTTGTATGTTGTATGTTGTAGTAGTATGTAGTAAGTGATCTCCTCTTCAATGATTGAATCCTTGTCTTGAATGCAACACTTAGCCTTGAATGGAGACTTAGAAGGAATGCTTGAATGCTTGAATGCTTAAGTATATTTTCCACGCCTTTTTCATCATGTATGTGTTCTCCCCAAATGAGAGAGAAAAATGTAGTTTATATACTTGTCAATTAGGGCTGATAGACTGATTTTCCCGGCCTTAGGCCGACCAGGAAAGTTAATTTCCAAATTGCAAACAAAAAGACCCGAGACCCCTTAGGAGACTAGGCCCAAAATAGGACCTAGGGACCAGGGCGCTGGGCGCCCTGGTCCTGAGGGACCAGGGCACTGGGTGCTCTGGTCCCACCTCCCGGGACAGTAGGGTGCAAGGAGGTTTAGGCCAGGGTACTTGAAAAATGCAGTTTTTGGTGTTGTGAGCAAGCTTCGGGGTCTCCATTCAGGTTGCGTGTTGCGTCGCCATTGTGAAGACCGAAATGCAGTTGAAATTGCAAGTGTCGCAATTTTAGGACGCTACATTTAGCCCCCACTTTAGCGGGAGTATGTATGCTCATACTTCCGGTAAAGTACAAGGAAACAACATTGAAAAACTTTCACCACGTCAAGGAGGCAAGACACACCAAGCCCCCAGTGGACTAAGGATCTTACGACTTCGATTGACAAAGTAAAAGGGAAGATCATGAAGGAGAACCATGACTGTCAGTAGTAAGGTTCCCTCACTATGAGTCATGCAAGAAAGATATCAAAAAATTTCAAGGCAAAGCTAAATTTGCCAAGAAATTCTCAAGTATCTTGAAAAGATATGAACGGGATGTATGCCCCCCTACGTTAAAGCGATCGCACACGCCTCACCAGGGGTGATTGTTTTAACATAGTGATACATATAAGAATGAGAAAGGAAAGGAGCACGTTATCGCAAGGATTTAGCCCCCAAGTGTGAGATAAGCCCAAGGATAATAGACACAAAACACAAAGCACGAGGTGACTTCGCTTTCCTTGGGGTCAGTATGCTGTATGATAAGTCATGTATATATCATATGTATGTATGCATAATTGTTCTTCATTCCCCAATCAAGGAAGGTCACCTAGAAGAAGGGAACACATGTGTCTTTTGAGTCAACATGAGAGAGATCGAGAGATCTCAATGCTTTGCATCGTCCTCAAGTAGACAACACTAAGGACAACAAATAGAAGAATGAGAATAACATATAGAAGAAGTAACACAAGAGAGGAGGAGAGAATCTGCTATGCTAATGTAACTAGTGTAGCACGTCATCTACCCCCCGATCTTGCTGATCAATGTTTCAGGAAGGCAGGGAACACGCTAGAGGAGGAACATTCAACACAGCAGATGGAGCTATCACAAGATCCAAACAAGGGCTATGTTCATGTTCCGAGCCACATTGTTCTTGTCTAGGAGCTAGGATAAGTGCTTTAGAAAATTCATTAGATAAATGGTTATCAACATCAACAAGTTCATATTCACTATCAGAAGCAAGAGAAGTAATATTTTCATCATGAATAACATTTTCATCTATAGCATCATCAAGATTTATAAAAATAGGATCTTTAACTCGCACAGGATCAAGACCATCATGCATCTTATGTTTAGGAGATTTAGGCTCAATGTCTGGCTGAGGAGAAAATGGAATAATGCTCGTGGAAGGTGTTTTTGGAGAGGGCAAAGTTTGAGAAGCAGCTGCTTGAGCTCTAAGATGACGCTTTCATCAACGTTCACGTGCAGAACGATTTCGTCTAGTCTTAGTAGGAAGTGAAGAAGATTGAGGAGGAGGAATGTTCTCATCCCTATCACTTGGGTGTTTAGGTTGTGGTCTCTTAGGCTGAATAATAGGAGAAGAAGAAGGTCTCTTCTCTCTATAAAAGGAAGGAGGAGGAACTGCTCCATATAAAGGAGAAATTTTTGGTTTAGGAAGGAGACCAAGTCCATCATGACGAGGAGGTATAGGTCTACTTGTAGGAAGTTTATTAGACATAGACATAGTCACATCCATAGGGATGGGTTGGGAATCTTCTTGAGGAAAGACATTAGTTTTATCTTTCAAAGGAAGAACTTCCTTCTCAAGAATGATAGGAATGTCAAGTTTAGGTGTCCTAGGTTCACTTAAAGATAGGATCATATCTATTTTCCACTTTTGATAAGATTTGAAAAGATGATCACTTCGCGGAGGAAGGGATTGGAATTGTTTAGGCCAAAAGTAATCAAGAGGAACACTAGAGGTTCTTTCAGCTGGTTTAAAGAGGCTATGATTGACAGTAACAATTTCACCATTATGGGGAAATTTCAAACACTTATGAATAGGAGAAGCAATAGCTTTCATGGAAGATAGCCAAGGATAGCCAAGCTTCACACGAAATTGTTCGGAAGATGGAATAATAGCAAAGTTCACATCAAGGGATTTGTTATGGACCTCAATAGGCAATGTAATAGAACCAATTGCGGGAGAAGAAAATGCATCAAATAGTTTCACAATCACATCTGTTTTGTCATAAATCACTTGATTCAATTGCAAAGTAAAAAGAAATTCTTCAGTAATAACATTAACCATGCACGAAGGATCAATAAGCACTCCACGGCAAGGTGTATTCTTGACTTTTGCAACTATGTATAAAGGACCATCAGGTGCCCTAATGGTTTCATTGGAATCAAATGTGATGGAAGGTTCTTTAGGGTTTTCTTGCTGCTCTACAAAGTTAATCACATTTGGAGTCATAGACACAAGACCATCAGATGAAAGAGAGGAATCATTAGTCTCAATCGCATTAGAAGTATGAGAAGGTAATGGATCAGTGAAAATCTGAAGATTTTGATTAGGAGGAGCTACAGATGTATTGCCTTTATCATTCACTCCAGAAACAGAGATAATAATATTATCAATCAAATCTTAAATTTTACCCTTTAAAGAAAAACATTTTTCAGTATCATGCCCAGGCTGACGATGAAATTGACAAAAGGCTTTGTTATCAAAATAAGGTGAAGTAATCTTTGCAGGATCAATTTGTCTTATAGGAGGAAGAGTAAGCACATTTTGTTCCAATAATTTATTCATAATACTATGCAATGATTCATTCAAAGGAGTATACTTTCTTTCTTTCTTGAAAAATTTAGAAATAGGAGGCACACCTGATGCTGCATTCACATTGTTGTTGATGATGTTTTCATTGAATTTGATGGAGTCTCTATTCGGTTTAAACTTCCCAAATGGTTGTTGACTGCTATCACCCTTATCACTCGGAGCCATAGGATGTGATTGTTCCATTTGACTCACAGTTAGTTGATAATTGTGAAGAGTTGCACACAACTGTTGGAAAGAAGTAAACTCAGAAAACAGAAGTTTGTCTCGAATATCTTTTTGTAAATTAGAAATAAAGATTCTTTGAATATCATTGTCAGGCACTGGAAAAGAAATTTGAGCATACAAATGCTTATATCTACCAATGAAATCAGTCACTTTTTCTTTAACACCTTGTTTACAATGCATTAAATCAATCAAAGTAACTTTAGGACTTATATTGTTTTGAAATTGTTGAATGAAAGCATTTGCAAGTTGTTCAAAAGAAGTAATAGAATAAGAAGGCAACGAGCAATACCATTGTAGGGGTTTGTCTCTTAATGTTCTCGTGAATAGTTTTGCAAGCAACCTTTGGTCATAAGCAAAATCAGTACATATTGTTTGAAAAGTCTTAACATGTGTTAGAGGATCACTTTTACCATTATAAAGTTCCAAATGTGGAATTTCAAGATGTTTAGGGGGAATAGCTTGAACAATGTCAAGAGAAAGTGGGCTCGCAACATCAAATGTGGGCACACTAAACCTAGATTGATTCATAGAGGCAATTTGTTGCTGTAAAGAAGAGATAGTTTGTGCAAGATTGTTAATGGTCGCTTCAGTCGAAGAATTCATATTAGATGTGTTAGATTGAGATGGAGGTGTTATGTTATTGAAAGAAGGTAAAGAGTAAGGTGGTGGGACCCTATGATAATTAGTCATAGGAGATGATTGGACAGGAGGAACACTACAAGGAGGAATGGAATGATTAAATGAATTGCCCCCTTGCGTCATGTTCATTTGTGTAGATGTAATAGGAACACTCATTGAAGGAGTAAATGAAGAAGTCGGATTGAATGAAGGAAGAGGGTTAATTGAAAAGGAAGGATTGCCCCCATGACTAGTGATCACAGGAGGAATGTCTTGTGTAGAAGTAGCCATTATGTTTGATGTAAAGGTAGGTATGCTAGCAATAGAAGTCATCAAAGGAATAGAATGATTGACTTGTGTAGGAGGTTGTGTATAACCTAAAGTTTTGGCACAACTCTTCATAGGCATCACGTTCGAATTCACAATGTGTGAAATACCACGCAAAATATCAATTCCATTCTTATCACTTTGAAGCATACGTTTTAGACCCTCAATTAAAGGAAGAGCTTGACTATCAGGGTACTCATGAGACATCCATTGGTGAAAATCATCAAATTGGTTATCTAATTTCAAAATTTGTTCTTCAGAAACCTCATGGAGAGCTTCTTCATCATTAGGAGGATTAGAGGAATTACCCATGTCCTCGTTAAAAAGGCTATTCAAATTAGGTTCCATCTCCTCAGTAATTAAACCTCGGAAAGACTTAATTCTACAGCTTCGTCTAACGGGAATAGTGTAAGTAGGGCTTATTGTTGTAAAACTCATGCACTAGAGAAGGAGAGAAAATTTTGATTTTAGAGGTAGCAATTTTCAATAAAATCAGCCAATCTTCTGGATTTAAGCTGTTAAATGCAATCACGACAGTCTCCCGAAATTTCGGAAAAAAATGTCCAGGACCGTGGCGCTCGGAATGCAACATGGTCCTTGCAATTTTTTTCGAAATTTGCAGGGATGAAAGGTATGATAATTTTAGAGCTAATCTGAAAAAATTGAGTGATTTTACGGTCTGTAGATAGGCCAAATTAAAGTTGCAATCTCAAAATTGAACCCTACCCAGATTGTCGAAAAATGCAAAATTTGAATTTTGAAAAAGAGAGGGAAACTGAAATTTTGAATTTTATGATTTTAGAGGGAATGTCAAGAGCAATGCAAATTTTGAAATTTAAAAATTGACTCAATTTCACGCAAAATTCAATTTTGAAAGCGGAAATCAAAGTTGTTGTAATTAAGCACTTAATTTCAAAAGTCACAAAATGCAAGAATTTGAATAAAGCACTGAAATTTTTAATGAATGTTAATGCACTTTTCAGATTTAGGACAGTAAGAACACGATTTTGACACAAAATTTCAGTTTCAATGATTTTTGAATGTTTAAAAGCCTTAATCGAAGCAATCACAAGACCAACTTTGACTATAATTTTGAAGGTGTTAAAATTGATAAAATCAGCCAAAATTCTGGATTTTAGCAGAAAAATACAGTAAGATCTAGCTCCCAAAATTTCGGAAAAAATGTCGGGGACGATGCCGCCCGGCGCCACGGTCCTCGCAACTTTTTTCCAAATTTTCAGGGATGAAAGATATTGTGATTTTATTGCGGAATCCAAAGTTACAGTTGATTTGGAGATGTTTTGATTGGTGAAATTGTCGAACAAAGGTTGAATCAAGAGGGTTTCAAAAATTAGGGTTTTGACGTTTAACCACTTAATTTTCAAAATTAAAACATAGATATGAATTAATAATTTGTAATAGAAAGACAGATCTGAAACAAGCATTAACAATTAAAAATTTCACAAGCTTAATTACTAAAAAGAAATTTTAGGGTTTTTATGCAATCACCTCTAAAATTTTGCAAAAGATCAAACATGGAAATGTAATCAATTTTTTTTTTAGATCTAAGCATGAAAAATCAGAAAGGATGTTCACGTCGGGTTCACCAAAATGTAAAGCGAAAAAATCGCGATCGAACCCTAGTTGCTCTCCCCTCTTCTAACTCCAAGGAGAGAGAGGGGAGGTTCGCTAGGATTCGATGGTTTTCACTTAGGGGGGAGACTTTACATTCAAAAGAGGGGTTGAAACCCACAAGATCCAATCCCACGCAATGCAAGATTGGATGCTAAATGAGTTTCAAGGGTTAAGACAGCAAGGCTACCCTCTTTTGTAAAGAATGTGCATAGGAGAATTAAGCTAGGAATGCATAAAAAGTGACAAAGATTCGCTTATAAACTGAGATAGGAATACAGTATGAAGCTGCAGACCTGGAATTAGCAGTAAAATGTCGATACGGCGCTGTCCTACAAATTTGAGCAAAAGTTGTAGGGACGATGGCGCCCGGTGCCACGGTCCTCCGAAAAATCCGCGAAACGAAGGGGGATCTGTTTGTCTCTGCACAAGGATTCCAGATCTTCAATCTCAGCCGCGTACCTGCAACCTACACACAGAAAAGCGAAGACGATTGGGGGGTTAGGGATTAGGGGTTTGCCTTTAGGTCAAACCCCGGTTTTGGAATTAACCAAGAAATGAGCAAGAGCTGTAAATGTAAATGACTGTAAAACAAGTACTAATACCTTGTTCTAAGGATGTTTGTATCCTTATGTCCGAAGGTTTAGATGTTGTATGTTGTATGTTGTAGTAGTATGTAGTAAGTGATCTCCTCTTCAATGGTTGAATCCTTGTCTTGAATGCAACACTTAGCCTTGAATGGAGACTTAGAAGGAATGCTTGAATGCTTGAATACTTGAGTATAGTTTCCACACCTTTTTCATCATGTATGTGTTCTCCCCAAATGAGAGAGAAAAATGTAGTTTATATACTTGTCAATTAGGGCTGATAGACTAATTTTCCTGACCTTAGGCCGACCAGGAAAGTTAATTTCCAAATTGCAAACAAAAAGACCCGAGACCCCTTAGGAGACCGGGCCCAAAATAGGACCCAGGGACCAGGGCGCTGGGCGCCTTGGTCCTGAGGGACCAGGGCACTGGGTGCTCTGGTCCCACCTCCCGGGACAGTAGGGTGCAAGGAGGTTCAGGCCAAGGTACTTGAAAAATGCAGTTTTTGGTGTCGTGAGCAAGCTTCGGGGTCTCCATTCAGGTTGCGTGTTGCGTCGCCATCGTGAAGACCGAAATGCAGTCGAAATTGCAAGTGTCACAATTTTAGGACGCTACAGCAACTAGTGTGTGTTTAATATGTACCAAATAGAAACATCTATACCAAATCTTGACATCATCTCACTTGGGGCAACCTCATCTAATCAACAAAAATATGCCTCCCTATTGTGACTATTCTTTCTCTGTATCTTCCTCTACTTTAGCTTCAAATCCCTCAACAAAGGCATTCTCGCTGAAGTGGGGGAAAAATGTAATATCACCTTGTAAATAATATGACAAATGGTGCTTATTATCCATTTCATTGGAGGTCAGGATCCACCATCATGTCCTTTTGTCCACTCAAACCATCCCTGTCAGCTCTAGCCAAAGCATTACCAACTCTGCTAACTTGTCACCTTTAAGAACACAAGCATGATGTAGAGACATCCATGCAACACGCTAGTGTTCCACAATTCTGATAGTCCATAGATGGTCATTTGAGTGTTACGCCTACACCCAAAAGGAATTGTAACACCTTTGGATGCACCCACTAACGTTTGAATTCCTTCCTAGCTCTATATCTCTCACTTGGGAAGCATTTGGGAGGATCTTTGACAATTTTATTAATTGTTTTCTTGCAGGTTGAGCTCTTGGAGAGAACTAGAAGCCATAACACCATTGTTGTAGCACTACCAAGCATTCCAAGTACACCATTCCAAGCACTTCCCAGCATTCCAATCTCAATTCATGATAGGGGAGTTATCCTAATCATCTTTCTTTCATATTTATCAACTTTGTTTCCAACTTTACATTACATCAATATTTTCCTTATCACTTATCTCTCTCGTGGCTTTCTTGGGTTGTCCATGGAGGTGGAAACACCAAAATGGTTAGGAAGGCTCCAAAACACAACCCCCAAAATTTTCCTTTCTTGTACGTGTGTAGGTACACTATTGTGAAGAGGAGATTAACTTCTTGGAGGCTTCATAGCATGGACCTTTTGTTTGTTTATTTGCTTCCTTTTTCTCCTTCCATTCTATCTTGGTTATCTCGTACATCGTATTTCCTAGTTTAGTTTCATTATTTTCTATACTCTTATTGCATCATAATCACACTTAGAGATTTCTATACAAACTATGTACCTCATACATATAGGATGACATCATGTTGTGCTGGTATCCTAGATCTACATGCTCATCCCGAGGATAGAGACTCTGCAAAGTCATTCAGAGATGCTTCTCGGGTGTCTAACACTATTTGCATAAATATGTCATCCCATGGCTCATCTTAGCGCCGGTTCGCAAAGGTAATTGGAAGGACGATTTGTTCTCAAGGATCAATCATCCTTTAGGTGGAAAATTCCCTCCATTACATCGACACTAGATGAAAAAGGGTATCTAGAAGTGTTTTTGAAATTTCTTGAAACTGACTGGAAGTACCCTCTGTCTCAGATGTGGTATTAAATATGTTCTATAGAAATTTGCATATGCACAATTCTTTTATCAAATGCATGACTATGCACAACAAATGGGCAGCTCTAGACCCTATATGCACTATAATAGTTTTACTTTGATCAAATGCGAAGTATTGAATGTCATATACATTAATGTTATGGTTAGATGTGTTACTACTTATCAAGTTGCCATTAGTTTTTATATTCAAAGTCATACTATATACTCTAGTCAATTAACACTACTGAATCATGCAGTCGGTATACACAGAGAAGTCGGTATGCATAGTCTAGTCGGTTATAGAAGAAAGCAGTCACAGAACGTAGTATACATTGAGCTGTCTACTGAGTATCTTTTTATGTCTATCGAGCAGCAAAGATGACACACTGAGTTGATATACACTAAGTGAAATGTGTTACCAAATTCATTGAACCTAGACATACATATGAAAACATGTTACAAGATCAAGGCACATCTAGCCATTGTCACATTGGAAATTGCACTAGAAGATTGTGTATGATTTCGAGATCAATCTAACCAATGAAATATTTTGTATAGTTATTCATTTGAGGAATCGTGCTTGTAAGATTGAAGCAATGAATTGGATCACCATCTTTAGATATCTATTTATACAGCATGAGTTAAGAGTTAAAGGTGTGTGCATGTGTGTAAGAAGACTGTTACAGAGACACAGAGGTCACTGAGAAGGTTTTTAGAGAACAATTGAAGAACAGAGTAAACAGAAGGGTTTACCGAGTTACTATATGGGTTATCGAGGTATGCTATAAGCAAGGTAATCTATTTTGAGCACATAGAATCTGCTATAACATTTCAGATGTAAAGTTGCAGATATTTGTAATGATTTTGTTGTAATATTGTGAAGTTGAAAGAGAAACCTTTAATAGGGTAAAAGACTCTAATCAAGTCTATAAATTGTAAAGCCTCTAACCAGGTGCAACATTTAGATTAAGTGTTGTAAAATCCTTTAGCAAGGTAGATCTAACAGATCTTGTTACTCCTAGTAGGGTAAGCTATCAGAAATAGCTAATATGTAGCTCTAACCGAGCACTCTTTGTTATTACAGTAGTGAAGTTGTGGGTGCCATCCCCACCGCATTTTTTCTCTCTAACCAAGAGTTTCTACGTAACCAAAATATATGTGTTATGGAGTGAATAATGTATGACTATTATCTATTTGTTTTAGCTTTATTTTATGTTACTGCACTATTTGGTTTATGCATAATAGTAAAGTTATTATTTAAGAAAAGTTTTGGAATACTGATTCACCCGTCCCCTCTCAGTATATTAGCTTTCCATATTGGGCCTAACAATTGGTATCAGAGCTTGAATCTTGGAAAAGGGTTTAACTTCCTAAAGAGAAAGATCTTATCAATGGAAGGCTACAAACAATCTTGGAGGATTGTGTATCTACAAGAAGAGCTAGATCATGCTAATCAAGTGATTGGAGACATGCAAAGGCAAACGCAAAAATATCTGAAAGTAAGAAGAAGATTATTTGATGATTTGCAGGATTCTCAAGAGTTAGTGGAACAAATTGAGACATCATCTGAGAACAGTATATCTGAGGAGATTGAAGAAATGATTGGAGTATTGAAAGAAAAGAACAAAGAATTGGCCGATCAACTAAAAGCAATGAAAAGAGAACATGAACATTTCAACACACAAATGACTACAAATGTAGATGCATTAAGGATAGCTACGGATAAAGAAAGAGATCTAGAAAGAGAGAAACAACAACTTGAAGTGTTAGTATCTAATAAAAATGATGAAATCATAAGGTTGACTGGGATTCAACAAAACCTATCAGATCAACTAGGTTATGCACATCATGAAGAAATTTTGAAGAATGATGAGAACCAAGCATTGAGACTTGAAGTATCAAGGTTGACAGATGAACTTGAAATAGAAAAGAAATCCAAGGAAACACTGAAGGAGAGCTATGAAGCATCAAATATGTTGGATGAGCAACTGAATACAAGAAGACCCAAGAAAGATGCAGGACTCGGTTACAAAGGAAAAGACTCTACCGAGAAAGGAATTCATACTACCGAGAGAGGGGAATCATCAAAGCAAGGTGGAAACAAGAATAACATTAAAAGAAAGAAGCCTATTTGCAACTACTGTGGAAATCAAGGTCACACTGCCAACATGTGCCAAATCAGAAAAGGTAAGCAACTGAATGTCACTAAGTCCAATGGTTATTGTTACAATTGCAATAAATATGGTCACACATCTAATCAATGTAGGACAAAGTCTGTTAACAATTATCAGAAGGAAAAATTCAAAGGGTTTTGTAGAAACTGCAATAGATATGGTCATAGTATTGAGAAGTGTTGGTTTAAACAAAAGAACTACATGTGGACTGCACACCGAGAAAATACTAGAGGTTACCGAACTTACATAGATCCTTACCAACAATATGCAACATTACCATGGGATTACAATACAAGGATATGGTGTGAATGTTGTGGAAGATATGGACATATTAGTGCTAACTATTTTATAAGGTTTGGAATGAACAACCAAAGATCATGGAGAAATCCTGGTATGGCATGTTTTCATTGTCACAAAGTTGAACACTTGGTTGGAGATTACAGAGATCAACCTAGAAAATACACTGAAGAAATAAAAGAGAAATTACAGATGATTTGGAAAAAGAAGGAAATTGTGTCAAAGGAAGAAAGCACCTTACCTACCGAGTTAGGTGCACCTATTCCAAATTAATCAGTAAAGGTATGAAGGGACTGCATTCTCTAAAGGTTAAAATCATAATAGTTCCTATTCTATTATGTACTAAATTCAAAAACTGCACAGTTAAGATGCATTAGTAAGTTTGAAATTCTATCAAAGTCTTTGAAGTACTTTACAGGAAACATGTCAAGTCGGTGAATACAGGAAACCTGTCAAATCGGTAAATGAAGGAAGCTTAGTTATTCGGTTAAAACAAAAAGAGAGTAAATCGGTTAAAGAGGAACCAAGTGCATTTAATGTTTTTGACCTAACCTACACGGAGCCCGATAAGGTATTTTGTGTACTTAAAAGCATTTTCGCGGTCATTTTCTCACCAAGTTTTCGAAAGAGAAGAGAAGAGCGAATCAAGGTGATCAAAACCTCATTCAAAGCAAATCCAAGGTATTTACATCAAATCTCAACATATTTTTAAGCTGGTTTTCCGATCTTGTTGCCATTATTTGCTATGTATAAAGCGTATGTCATTTGAAATTCTGAAACCCTAAGGACTCTTTACTAGTGTTTACCTGAAATCTTAAATGGCGCCCAAGATCCAAGATCCCATTGTTGTCAAGAATGTAGAGAAGCCCTCACTGAAATACTCTTTGACTCCTAAAGTTGCCTTCAAACCGGATGACAAAACCGCCTTTTCACTCATCTGAGATCGAGTCTTGTTAATCGAAGATGTGAGATTCTTCACCAAATGTCGTGTTGAAGAACTCGGTCATGTTGAAATCAAAGACATCTATGATGAATTATGTACCGATGGTGTATTAAACAGCAAGTATGAACACATCAAAATCAAGGGATTAACTGAAGCCCTAACCTATCCCTGTGTGTTCAAACCCCAGTGGGTCAAGTTTGTTTTGAGTAGAGTTCATGATGATTTCATGTGGTTGGAAGAGCAACCATTTAAAATAACCAAGGAAATCATTCATGTGATCATCGGTTATCCTATCTATGACCATGCACGAGCTCAGAAGATGATATCACAGAAGGAATTGATCATTTTAACCGAAGTAGAATCTGATTATAGAGGACTGAAACTGAACAATGTCACTGATGCAGAACTTAAGTTTGCCATTAGAGCAATTGGTTACTATTTCTTCCAATCAATAAGGGAAAATAGTGTACCCTATGCAGCAGTTGACTTAGTTTATAAAATTGTGAAAAAGGGAATGAAAGTTGACTTATGTGAGGTGTTATTGAAGAATCTATTTGAGAATCTGAATACAATCAGGAAGCTGAAGAAGAACAACTCGGCTAACACACTAAATTTTGGTTCACTTCTTGTATGCATGTTTTTCTACTTTGAAAAATTCTTTCCATCAGTCGATAAAGTAGTTTGGGAGCTACACCGACCAATCACCCATCAGATTAATGACTTGATCAAGAAGTTAGGAGATAATTTCAATGATATCATGGATGATTATTTCAGTAAATTTTAGAAGAAGATGCATAACAGGTACTGAATTCCACCCCAACTATTGGAGAAATATAAAGATAATATATGCTTTGAGGTAGACACTAACTACTTTTATGTGAATGCTATGGAACTGAGGACTCAATCCTTGTCACCAATGGGTTACGAGATTGATTTTGACATCACACAACAAGAAATTGATGCATTTCTTACATTACCAAGGCATGCTACCAAGCTGAGGTATGGAACCTATGAAGAAGTAAAGGAAAAGGTAAAAATGAATATTGTAGTACCCAAAGCTACAAGAAAAGCAATGAAGATGATAAAGGTTTTAATGGAGAAATTCGGAGAAGACTCTTCCTCCACACCTATCAAAGGCACTCTTCCCATCACTGAAGAGGAATCAGAAGCTCAAGAGGCAGCTATAACACTGAGCACCAAATTTCCTAAGGGTAAAGTGCTAAAAAGAAAGAAACATGACACTTCAAAGGCCCTATTGACTCCTCCAACAAAGAGACCTAATACAAGAGCATCTGCAACATCACCGAGTAAGAAACAAAAGAGTGTTACTACTCCCAAGGTAACAAAGACATACAAGAAATCTACTTGGAGACTCATTTTGGCAAAAGAGTCTAGTGATACAGAATCTGAAGATGCAAACAAATTCCAGATTGTCAAGAGCAAGAAGGTAAATATACATAGTGTTGAAAACTTCTGTGCCAATCTGAAAGAATATGGCAGATTTGGTTCATTTAGATATGTCAACTATGAAACTAGAAATAATGATGAGAAGAGACAAATTGAAGAAGTTGTCATCTGCACACTTCTAAAGTTTCGGTTAGCTCCATTGGAACTAGTAAAGTCACTTCCAAATGAACTTTACTTGCATATTGATAATAGGTGGAAGTATGCAATAGACTCAAAGAAACAAATTAGAGAAAGAAGTCTAGTCCATCTATTTCCTGATATGTCAGTAGCTGAAATAAAGGAACATATAACAACCTACAATTCAATGTTTCTTGTCAAACAAAGAGCTTTAAAACTAATGAATGGGCTATATATTGACGTAGAAAATGAGACAAAAGAAAAGTGGTAGGAAATCTTCAAAATCAAGGATGCCGATGACCAATCTATAGTTGAAATCATTGATGTCACTCAGCATGATTCTGATGTTACCGAACAAGACCCAGCTGACACTATTCAAATAGATGAAGATGTCATGGATACAGAGGAACCAGAGCAGGAAATGATAAAAGGCACTACATATGTAAAACTTGTATCTAGTGAATCCATTTTAGAACAAGTTCAGCCTTATCCACCGATCAATCAACCTGTCTCTATTGAAGCTCCTTAGGATACAACACAAGGCACCGAAGGTCACAAATCTACAGCAAGAGAAGATACTACTTGAGTACAGACCTCTCAAGCACCTTCAAGCACTAAAAATATAGAAGTTGAGACACCCAGTACTGAGACACCCAAAGACACCATCGAGGCTACAGGAACCGACCAAAGTTTTGTCTCTACCGAGCAACCTACCGAGGGTGAACAAGCCTCTCAAGCTATTGTCTTGGTCCAACCAACCAAAGGTAAAGAGAAGAAGGTGAAAAAGCATAGTTTCAAAGTTGATTTAGCTAAACCGATAGTGTTGCCCAATGTGGATATATCAAAATTAAAGGGGCAAACACTCATTGATTTCGGTGAACTATGCAAAGCAAAGGCCAAACAAGAAAAACAGATGGCCATACAAAAGAAGAATAAAGTACTTCAGAAGGTCAAGACACTGGTATCAGATATGCTACCTACAGCTACAGTGTCAACCAATGCAACCATCCATATTCAACTAGATGAACTCCTTAATAAAATAGAAACATCCGGAGTTGATGCATCTGAGTATTTGAGCAAGCTAAAAGACAAGGAGCTTACTGCAAAAATGATAGAAGAGGTACAGAAAGCTCTAGCTATTGGCAAAGTCAAACTTGTCAAATTCATTGTTGAGTTGTCCCCTCAACTGAAGCACATTCTTTATGTATTTCAGAAACTCTGTACATTTTCTATATTCATTAAAGACATTAAGAATAAAACTGATGCAATTGAGAAAGACATCACCGATCTCTCAAATAAGTTGACCCCAAAGCCCAATTCAGTTCAGAATTTTTATACCAAGCTTCAACAACTCATGGCTCAACAATTGGAACTAAGAAATGAAGAACATAAGATCAGGATGGATATAATGACACTCCAGACATTATTCCTTCCTCATCTTTCATCAGTCCAAGAACAGATTAACCGAGCCACACACCTATCTACTACACAAGAGGAAAGCACTTTAGATGGCTTAATATCACTATTGGCTAATATTCAAGCACAAAATTCTTTAATGGAAAGTGTAAAGGATGCACTCTCTATTGCTCTCACCGATGCTCAGAACAAGTACAAATCGATTTTTGACTAGTTACCACCCCCGAATGGAAATTAAGTTTTTGATGTTTGTCAAAAAGTGGGAGTGATACTATATATTTGGGGAGTGATACAGTTTTGATATAGTTTTGAGAATGATATAGTATTCAGAGTATTGTATACAGGGGGAGTATACCGAGTAGAGTATGCAGACTATCCAAGGATAGTAAGCATAGCACACAAGCACAAAATCGAGCATGCAAAATCAGAGTTATGTACAGTATAATGATAAGGGGAGTATATCTAAATATACTACTTCATTGACTTTTGTATATACTATCAAGTATAGTCATTTTGCAAAGTATATAAATTTTTGAGTTATAACTTTGAAAGTAGTTTTTGTTAAACATCTCAACTAATGTCAAAAGGGGAGATTGTTACTACTTATCAAGTTGCCATTAGTTTTTATATTCAAAGTCACACTATATACTCTAGTCAATTAACACTATCGAATCATGCAGTCGGTATACACAAAGAAGTTGGTATGCACAATCTAGTCGGTTATAGAAGAAAGCAGTCACATAACGTAGTATACACCGAGCTGTCTACCGAGTATCTTTTTATGTCTATCAAGCAGCAAAGATGACACACTAAGTTGATATACACTGAGTGAAATGTGTTACCAGATTCATTGAGCCTGGACATGCATATGAAAACATGTTACAAGATCGAGGCACATCTAGCCGTTGTCACATTGGAAATTGCACTAGAAGATTGTGTATGATTTTCAGATCAATCTAACCAATGAAATATTTTGTATAGTTATTCATTCGAGGAATCGTGCTTGTAAGATTGAAGCAATGAATTGGATCACCATCTTTAGATATCTATTTATACGGCATGAGTTAAGAGTTAAAGGTGTGTGCATGTGTGTAAGAAGACTGTTACAGAGACACAAAGGTCACCAAGAAGGTTTTCAGAGAACAGTCGAAGAACAGAGTAAACAGAAGGGTTTACCGAGTTACTATATGGGTTACCGTGGTATGCTATAAGCAAGGTAATCTATTTTGAGCACATAGAATCTGCTATAACATTTCAGATGTAAAGTTGCAGATATTTGTAATGATTTTATTGTAATATTGTGAAGTTAAAAGAGAAACCTTTAACAGGGTAAAAGACTCTAATCAAGTCTATAAATTGTAAAGCCTCTAACTAGGTGCAACATTTATATTAAGTGTTGTAAAATCCTTTAGCAAGGTAGATCTAACAGATCTTGTTACTCCTAAAAGGGTAAGCTATCAGAAATAGCTAATATGTAGCTCTAACCGAGCACTCTTTATTATTGCAGTAGTGAAGTTGTGGGTGCCATCCCCACCGCTGTTTTTCTCTCTAACCAAGAGTTTCTACGTAACCAAAATATATGTGTTATGGAGTGAATAATGTATGATTGTTATCTATTTGTTTTAGCTTTATTTTATGTTACTGCACTATTTGGTTTATGCATAACAGTAAAGTTATTATTCAAGAAAAGTTTTGGAATACTGATTCACCCCTCCCCTCTCAGTATATTAGCTTTCCATATTGGGCCTAACAAGATGCGCAACTCTGAGAGTGAGATGCACAAAATTTCTATTCAAATGCATAATTCTAGAACGTATATGCACTAAACTACCATGAATTGAGAATTTTGAATGCTTTGAAAATGTTTTTTGATCTGAAAGTTGGATTTTTTGAAATGATTGGACATCTTTCTTGTGTGGTATGATCATAAACATAGAAAACACTTGATTAAGAACTTGTTTTTTCCTTAATCTTCTAGACAAATAGTGTATGTTCTAGGCTCTAAAGAAAGCCCAAGTTTTCATGGGTACAACACATAAAATATACACCAATCAATTCTATCCTAAGGAAATTGGCTTCATTATCATTTTTCTACCCACACCTTCGTACCCTGTCAACTCACACAACCTTGTCAACCCCTAAAGGGCACCCATTTTTTTGCCTTTGTGAGAGCTAGTGGAGTCATGTTATGAGCCTAACAATAAGTACTCAAAAGGGGAGTTCTCACATACACTCAAAAGGGACATACGGTGAGTGCCTTCGAGATAGATTCTTTCCCCTCTCTACACTAAGAGAATGATAATGTTCAGAGGTGAACCAGGTAGGATTCCATTTTAACTTGGTACTAGTAAGGGATCTATTTAGCACGTCAGGTTATAAACTAAATTAAGAGGTCTCCTAGCCTTGTAAACCAAGGTTTTCTATACCCGAAGGTACAAAAGAGAGCTATTACCAAGCATTGTCATTGATTTGATTTTCATAAAACCACATTTATTTTAAAGTGGGTTGGATTACTTAGCGTTAGTCATTCCCACTTGGGTCGTTCCCCACTCACCAGCCTTCTGGGCTTCTTGGGAGGGTAGGCCCGCTAAATAAATTCACTACTTGAAAGAAAAAGGATATAGGTGGGTTTGGATTTTTTATCACCCAATTAAGGGGAGATAATATACCTACCACTATTAACCTTAAAATGTAAAAAGAAAGAAGTAGATTTACACTTGTAGATTAGACTAGATGCCTATTTTAACCAAAAAAACACAAAGTCTTGTTGGAAAATGTGTTTGACCCATGAATCTGCAAAATTCCTATTAGTAGTTCGAGAATTTTTTGTCTTTGGCTTGCGGATCAGCAACCTACAAACAACAATTTAGCAGTCAGTTACAAAAAAACTAGATTTTAATGTAGATTATCAAATGCACTATTTTATGAAGTGTGTGCACAATTCTGAAAGCTATATGCGTTATTTTGTAAATTAATTATGCTAATCTACAATTTATATGCACTAAGATGATACCTAAATTCATAGAACTGTGAATTAAATGTACAAAAACAAAATGCACAATAGTTAATTGCAGAATGCACTAAGCAAAGAGTTAAATTTGCTAAAATAAGTATTATATGCATTATTTTGAGTGTTGCATGCATAGTCGTGAGAGTCAGATGCACTTTTCTGGGTATCGCATATGAAAAAACATGGTTTTTGTCTGCCTATTCATCAAGATACCTGTGAGAAAATTCAAAATTCCTACAAGAAAAATGGTTAATTTTGGGCAAACTACCCCAGGGTGGGCACCAAAGATGTACACAAAAAAAAGGAGGGTTATCACCTAGTCTACCAATGAGACATTATTTAAAGAGATTTAAATAAATAATATAAGCAAGAATATACAAAAATCTCTTAAGAGCATCCCATTGTCCCGTATCCCCAAGGACTTAGTGAATTTGCATTGTTAGTGCTCTCAAATTATGCACACGATTTAACTAAATGCCAACTTAGAGAATGAGATTACTATGATGATGTGCAATTAAGCTAACATGAGAGATAAATGCAAGATATACAAGCTAGTATGAAGCTAAAATGTAGATATAAACATGATATAAACAAGATGTTAAGCTAAAATCATGCTAAATAAGCTAAATGATACTAAATGGATGCAAAAGCTAGATCAAATTGAGCATTAGTTTGATGCAAAAACAAGAGATGATTTGCATGTTGGAAGTGGCTCTATTTATAGACTTTCCAAGGCTAAGAGTGAGGTGGCATGGAATCAAGGGTTGAGATTCAATCTGGCAGCATGGATGATGAGGATGCAAAGATCATTTATGATGGAAGACTTAAATACATGGAGGTTGAGATAGAGAAATCATATTTATTGCTAATTGTGGGCTCAAGAAGAAATCTTGAGTAAATAAGCATGGCACAAGCATGGTCCAAGTACCCAAATCTAAGGTCCAAGTACCTGAATGAAGAAGCATGGAAGGTTCAAGTACCCAAGTGTAAGATTTAATTACTTTGGATGCATGAGTAAGGAAGGTTCAAATACCATTGAGTATAAGACTTAAGTACTTTTGATGGATGGAGAAAGAAAATTTGCAAGTACCCAAGTGTAAGACTGAAGTACCTTTGATGTTAGCATTTTTGACCAATTTAATTTACAAAATAGATAGTTTCACTTGTCACATGTTGATGTGTTTGATGAGGTGGAAAAGGGGATGAGGATTTGGATTTGTAGGAAAATGCAAGTGGGTGAGCATGAATAGGATTACCAAGAATTGTCATTGATTTGATTTTCATAAAACCACATTTATTTTAAAGTGGGTTGGATTACTTAGCATTAGTCATTCCTGCTTGGGTTGTTCCACACTCACCAGCCTTATGGGCTTCTTGGGAGTGCAGGCCCGCTAAATAAATTCACTACATGAAAGCAAAAGGATGTAGGTGGGTATGGATTTTTTATCACCAAATTATGGGGAGATAATATACCTACCACTATTAACCTTAAAATGCAAAAAGAAAGAAGTAGATTTACACTCGTAGATTAGACTAGATGCCTATTTTAACCAAAAAAAACACAAAGACTTGTTGGAAAATGTGTTTGACCCCTGAATCTGCAAAATTCCTATTAGTAGTTCGAGAATTTTTTTTCTTTGGCTTGCAGATCAGTAACCTACAAACAACAATTTAGTAGTTAGTTACAAAAAAGCTAGATTTTAACATAGATTATCAAATGCGCTATTTTATGAAGTGTGTGCAGAATTCTGAAAGCTATATGCATTATTTTGTAAATTAATTATGCTAATCTGCAATTTATATGCACTAAGATGATACCTAAATTCATAGAACTGAGAATTAAATGTACAAAAACAAATTGCACAATAGTTAATTGCAGAATGCACTAAGGAAAGAGTTAAATGTGCTAAAATAAGTATTATATGCATTATTTTGAGTGTTGCATGCATAGTCCTGAGAGTTATATGCACTTTTCTGGCTATCACATATGAAAAAACATGGTTTTTGTCTGCCTATTCATCAAGATACCTGTGAGAAAATTCAAAATTCCTACAAGAAAAATGGTTAATTTTGGGCAAACTACCCCAGGGTGGGCACCAAAGATGTACACACAAAAAAGGAGGGTTATCACCTAGTCTACCAATGAGACATTATTTAAAGAGATTCAAATAAATAATATAAGCAAGAATATACAAAAATCTCTTAAGAGCATCCCATTGTCCCCTATCCCCAAGGACTTAGTGAATTTGCATTGTTAGTGCTCTTAAATTATGCACAAGATTTAACTAAATGCCAACTTAGAGAATGAGATTACTATGATGATGTGCAATTAAGCTAACATGAGAGATAAATGCAAGATATACAAGCTAGTCATTGATTTGATTTTCTTAAAACCACATTTATTTTAAAGTGGGTTGGATTACTTAGCGTTAGTCATTCCCGCTTGGGTCGTTCCCCACTCACCAACCTTATGGGCTTCCTGGGAGGGCAGGCCTGCTAAATAAATTCACTACTTGAAAGCAAAAGGATATAGGTGGGTTTGGATTTTTTATCACCCAATTATGGGGAGATAATATACCTACCACTATTAACCTTAAAATGCAAAAAGAAAGAAGTAGATTTACACTTGTAGATTAGACTAGATGCCTATTTTAACAAAAAAAACACAAAGTCTTGTTGGAAAATGTGTTTGACCGATGAATCTGCAAAATTCCTATTAGTAGTTGAAGAAATTTTTGTCTTTGGCTTGCAGATCAGCAACCTACAAACAACAATTTAGCAGTCAGTTACAAAAAAACTAGATTTTAACATAGACAATCAAATGCGCTATTTTATGAAGTGTGTGCAGAATTCTGAAAGCTATATGCGTTATTTTGTAAATTAGTTATGCTAATCTGCAATTTATATGCACTAAGATGATACCTAAATTCATAGAACTGTGAATTAAATGTACAAAAACAAAATGCACAATAGTTAATTGCAGAATGCACTAAGGAAAGAGTTAAATGTGCTAAAATAAGTATTATATGCATTATTTTGAGTGTTGCATGCATAGTCCTGAGAGTCAGATGCACTTTTCTAGCTATCGCATATGAAAAAACATGGTTTTTGTCTGCCTATTCATCAAGATACCCGTGAGAGAATTCAAAATTCCTACAAGAAAAATGGTTAATTTTGGGCAAACTACCCCTGGGTGGGCAGCAAAGATGTACACACAAAAAAGGAGGGTTATCACCTAGTGCACCAATGAGACATTATCTAAAGAGATTCAAATAAATAATATAAGCAAGAATATACAAAAATCTCTTAAGAGCATCCCATTCTCCACTATCCCCAAGGACGTAGTGAATTTGCATTGTTAGTGCGCTCAAATTATGCACAAGATTTAACTAAATGCCAACTTAGAGAATGAGATTACTATGATGATGTGCAATTAAGCTAACATGAGAGATGAATGCAAGATATACAAGCTAGTATGAAGCTAAAATGTAGATATAAACATGATATAAATAAGATGTTAAGCTAAAATCATGCTAAATAAGCTAAATGATACTAAATGGATGCACAAGCTAGACCAAATTGAGCATTAGTTTGATGCAAAAAAAAGAGATGATTTGCATGTTGGAAGTGGCTCTATTTATAGACTTTCCAAGGCTAAGAGTGCGGTGGCATGGAAACAAGGGTTGAGATTCAATTTGGCAAATTGGATGGTGAGGATACCAAAATCATTTATGATGGAAGACTTAAATACATGGAGGTTGAGATAGAGAAATCATATTTATTGCTAATCGTGGGCTCAAGAAGAAATCTTGAGTAAATAAGCATGGCACAAGCATGGTCCAAGTACCCAAATCTAAGGTGCAAGTACTTGAATGCAAGAAGCATGGAAGGTTCAAGTACCCAACTGTAAGACTTAATTACTTTGGATGCATGAGTAAGGAAGGTTCAAATACCATTGAGTGTAAGACTTAAGTACTTTTGATGGATGGAGAAAGAAAATTTGCAAGTACCCAAGTGTAAGACTCAAGTACCTTTGATGTGAGCATTTTTGACCAATTTAATTTGCAAAATAGATAGTTTCACTTGTCACATGTTGATGTGTTTGATGAGGTGGAAAAGGGGATGAGGATTTGGATTTGTAGGAAATTGCAAGTGGGTGAGCATGAAAAGGATTACCAAGAATTGTCATTGAGTTGATTTTCATAAAACCACATTTATTTTAAAGTGGGTTGGATTACTTAGCCTTAGTCATTCCCGCTTGGGTCATTCCCTACTCACCAGCCTTATGGGATTCTTGGGAGGGCAGGCCCGCTAAATAAATTCACTACATGAAAGCAAAAGGATGTAGGTGGGTTTGGATTTTTTATCACCCAATTATGGGGAGATAATATACCTACCACTATTAACCTTAAAATGCAAAAAGAAAGAAGTAGATTTACACTTGTAGATTAGACTAGATGCCTATTTTAAAAAAAAAAAACACAAAGTCTTGTTGGAAAATGTCTTTGACCCATGAATCTGCAAAATTCCTATTAGTAGTTCAAGATTTTTTTGTCTTTGGCTTGCGGATTAGCAACCTACAAACAACAATTTAGCAGTCAGTTACAAAGAAGCTAGATTTTAACGTAGATTATCAAATGCGCTATTTTATGAAGTGTGTGCAAAATTCTGAAAGCTATATGCGTTATTTTGTAAATTAATTACGCTAATCTGCAATTTATATGCACTAAGATGATACCTAAATTCATAGAACTGAGAATTAAATGTACAAAAACAAATTGCACAATAGTTAATTGCAGAATGCACTAAGGAAAGAGTTAAATGAGCTAAAATTAGTATTATATGCATTATTTTGAGTGTTGCATGCATAGTCTTGAGAGTTAGATGCACTTTTCTGGCTATCGCATATGAAAAAACATGGTTTTTGTCTGCCTATTCATCAAGATACCTATGAGAAAATTCAAAATTCCTACAAGACAAATGGTTAATTTTGGGCAAACTGCCCTAGGGTGGGCACCAAAGATGTACACACAAAAAAGGAGGGTTATCACTTAGTCTACTAATGAGACATTATTTAAAGAGATTCAAATAAATAATATAAGGAAGAATATACAAAAATCTTTTAAGAGCATCCCATTGTCCCCTATCCCCAAGGACTTAGTGAATTTGCATTGTTAGTGCTCTCAAATTATGCACAAGATTTAACTAAATGCCAACTTAGAGAATGAGATTACTATGATGATGTGCAATTAAGCTAACATGAGAGATAAATGCAAGATATACAAGCTAGTATGAAGCTAAAATGTAGATATAAACATGATGTAAACAAGATGTTAAGCTAAAATCATGCTAAATAAGCTAAATGATACTAAATAGATGCACAAGCTAGATCAAATTGAGCATTAGTTTGATGCAAAAACAAGAGATGATTTGCATGTTGGAAGTGGCTCTATTTATAGACTTTCCAAGGCTAAGAGTGAGGTGGCATGGAATCAAGGTTTGAGATTCAATCTGGCAAATTGGATGGTGAGGATGAAAAGATCATTTATGATGGAAGACTTAAATACATGGAGGTTGAGATAGAGAAATCATATTTATTGCTAATTGTGTGGTCAAGAAGAAATCTTGAGTAAATAAGCATGGCACAAGCATGGTCCAAGTACCCAAATCTAAGGTCCAAGTACTTGAATGCAAGAAGCAAGGAAGGTTCAAGTACCCAAGTGTAAGACTTAATTACTTTGGATGCATCAGTAAGGAAGGTTCAAATACCATTGAGTGTAAGACTTAAGTACTTTTGATGGATGGAGAAAGAAAATTTGCAAGTACCCAAGTGTAAGACTCAAGTTCCTTTGATGTGAGCACTTTTGACCATTTTAATTTGCAAAATAGATAGTTTCACTTGTCACATGTTGATGTGTTTGATGAGGTGGAAAAGGGGATGAGGAATTGGATTTGTGGAAAATGCAAGTGGGTGAGCATGAATAGGATTACCAAGCATTGTCATTGATTTGATTTTCATAAAACCACATTTATTTTAAAGTGGGTTGGATTACTTAGCCTTAGTCATTCCCGCTTGGGTCGTTCCCCACTCACCAGCCTTATGGGCTTCTTGGGAGGGCAGGCCCGCTAAATAAATTCACTACTTGAAAGCAAAAGGATATAGGTGGGTTTGGATTTTTTATCACCCAATTATGGGGAGATAATATACCTACCACTATTAACCTTAAAATGCAAAAAGAAGTAGATTTACACTTGTAGATTCGACTAGATGCCTATTTTAACAAAAAAAACACAAAGTCTTGTTGGAAAATGTCTTTGACCCATGAATCTGGAAAATTCCAATTAGTAGTTCAAGAATTTTTTGTCTTTGGCTTGCGGATCAGCAACCTACAAACAACAATTTAGCAGTCAGTTACAAAAAAACTAGATTTTAACATAGATTATCAAATGCGCTATTTTATGAAGTGTGTGCAAAATTCTGAGAGCTATATGCGTTATTTTGTAAATTAATTATGCTAATCTGCAATTTATATGCACTAAGATGATAACTAAATTCATAGAACTGTGAATTAAATGTACAAAAACAAAATGCACAATAGTTAATTGCAGAATGCACTAAGGAAAGAGTTCAATTTGCTAAAATAAGTATTATATGCATTATTTTGAGTGTTGCATGCATAGTCCTGAGAGTCCGATGCTCTTTTCTGGCTATCGGATATGAAAAAACATGGTTTTTGTCTACCTATTCATCAAGATACCTGTGAGAAAATTCAGAAATGGTTAATTTTGCGCAAACTGCCCCAGGGTGGGCACCAAAGATGTACACACAAAAAAGTAGGGTTATCACCTAGTGTACCAATGAGACATTATCTAAAGAGATTCACATAAATAATATAAGCAAGAATATACAAAAATCTCTTAAGAGCATCCCATTGTCCCCTATCCCCAAGGACTTAGTGAATTTGCATTGTTAGTGCTCTCAAATTATGCACAAGATTTAACTAAATGCCAACTTAGAGAATGAGATTACTATGATGATGTGCAATTAAGCTAACATGAGAGATAAATGCAAGATATAAAAGCTAGTATGAAGCTAAAATGTAGATATAAACATGATATAAACAAGATGTTAAGCTAAAATCATGCTAAATAAGCTAAATGATACTAAATGGATGCACAAGCTAGATCAAATTGAGCATTAGTTTGATGCAAAAACAAGAGATAATTTGCATGTTGCAAGTGGCTCTATTTATAGACTTTCCAAGGCTAAGAGTGAGGTGGCATGGAATCAAGGGTTGAGATTCAATCTGGCAAATTGGATGGTGAGGATGCCAAAATCATTTATGATGGAAGACTTAAATACATGGAGGTTGAGATAGAGAAATCATATTTATTGCTAATTGTGGGCTCAAGAAGAAATCGTGATTAAATAAGCATGGCACAAGCATGGTCCAAGTACCCAAATCTAAGGTCCAAGTACCTGAATGCAAGAAGCAAGGAAGGTTGAAGTACCCAAGTGTAAGACTTAATTACTTTGGATGCATTAGTAAGGAAGGTTCAAATACCATTGAGTGTAAGAGTTAAGTACTTTTGATGGATGGAGAAAGAAAATTTGCAAGTACCCAAGTGTAAGACTCAAGTACCTTTGATGTGAGCATTTTTGACAAATTTAATCTGCAAAATAGATAGTTTCACTTGTCACATGTTGATGTGTTTGATAAGGTGGTAAAGGGGATGAGGATTTGGATTTGTAGGAAAATGCAAGTGGGTGAGCATGAATAGGATTACCAAGAATTGTCATTGATTTGATTTTCATAAAACCACATTTATTTTAAAGTGGGTTGGATTACTTAGCATTAGTCATTCCCACTTGGGTCGTTCCCCACTCACCAGCCTTATGGGCTTCTTGGGAGGGCAGTCGTGCTAAATAAATTCACTACTTGAAAGCAAAAGGATATAGGTGGGTTTGGATTTTTTATCACCCAATTAAGGGGAGATAATATGCCTACCACTATTAACCTTAAAATGCAAAAAGAAAGAAGTAGATTTACACTTGTAGATTAGACTAGATGCCTATTCTAACAAAAAAAACACAAAGTCTTGTTGGAAAATGTCTTTGACGCATGAATCTGCAAAATTCCTATTAGTAGTTCAAGAATTTTTTGTCTTTGGCTTGTGGATCAGCAACCTACAAACAACAATTTAGCAGTCAGTTACAAAGAAGCTAGATTTTAACGTAGATTATCAAATGCGCTATTTTATGAAGTGTGTGCACAACTCTAAAAGCTATATGCGTTATTTTGTAAATTAATTACGCTAATCGACAAATTAATATGCACTAAGATGATACCTAAATTCATAGAGCTAGGAATTAAATGTACAAAAAGAAAATGCACAAAAGTTAATTGCAGAATGCACTAAGGAAAGAGTTAAATGTGCTAAAATAAGTATTATATGCATAGTCCTGAGAGCTAGATGCACTTTTCTGGGTATCGCATATGAAAAAACATGGCTTTTATCTGCCTATTCATCAAGATACCTGTGAGAAAATTCAAAATTCCTACAAGAAAAATGGTTAATTTTGGGCAAACTGCCCTAGGGTGGGCACCAAAGATGTACACTCAAAAAAGGAGGGTTATCACCTAGTCTACCAATGAGACATTATTTAAAGAGATTCAAATATATAATATAAGCAAGAATATAAAAAAATCTCTTAAGAGGATCCCATTGTCCCCTATCCCCAAGGACTTAGTGAATTTGCATTGTTAGTGCTCTCAAATTATGCACAAGATTTAACTAAATGCCAACTTAGAGAATGAGATTACTATGATGATGTGCAATTAAGCTAACATGAGAGATAAATGCAAGATATACAAGCTAGTATCAAGCTAAAATGTATATATAAACATGATATAAACAAGATGTTAAGCTAAAATCATGCTAAATAAGCTAAATGATACTAAATGGATGCACAAGCTAGACCAAATTGAGCATTAGTTTGATGCAAAAACAAGAGATGATTTCCATGTTGGAAGTGGCTCTATTTATAGACTTTCCAAGGCTAAGAGTGAGGTGGAATGGAATCAAGGGTTGAGATTCAATTTGGCAAATTGGATGGTGAGGATACAAAGATCATTTATGATGGAAGACTTAAATACATGGAGGTTGAGATAGAGAAATCATATTTATTGCTAATTGTGGGCTCAAGAAGAAATCTTGAGTAAATAAGCATGGCACAAGCATGGTCCAAGTACCCAAATCTAAGGTCCAAGTACCTGAATGCAAGAAGCAAGGAAGGTTCAAGTACCCAAGTGTAAGACCTAATTACTTTGGATGCATGAGTAAGGAAGGTTCAAATACCATTGAGCGTAAGACTTAAGTACTTTTGATGGATGGAGAAAGAAAATTTGCAAGTACCCAAGTGTAAGACTCAAGTACCTTTGATGTGATCATTTTTAACCAATTTAGTTTGCAAAATAGATAGTTTCACTTGTCACATGTTGATGTGTTTGATGAGGTGGTAAAGGGGATGAGGATTTGGATTTGTAGGAAAATGCAAGTGGGTGAGCATGAATAGGATTACCAAGAATTGTCATTGATTTGATTTTCATAAAACCACATTTATTTTAAAGTGGGTTGGATTACTTAGTGTTAGTCATTCCCACTTGGGTCGTTCTCCACTCACCAACCTTATGGGCTTCTTGGGAGGGCAGGCCCGCTAAATAAATTCACTATTTGAAAGCAAAAAGATATAAGTGGGTTTGGATTATTTATCACCCAATTAAGGGGAGATAATATACCTACCACTATTAACCTTAAAATGCAAAAAGAAAGAAGTAGATTTACACTTGTAGATTAGACTAGATGCCTATTTTAACAAAAAAACAACAAAGTCTTGTTGGAAAATGTGTTTGACCCATGAATCTGCAAAATTCCTATTAGTAGTTCGAGAATTTTTTGTCTTTGGCTTGCGGATCAGCAACCTAAAACGAACAATTTAGCAGTCAGTTACAAAAAAACTAGATGTTAACGTAGATTATAAAATGCCCTATTTTATGAAGTGTGTGCACAATTCTGAAAGCTATATGCGTTATTTTGTAAATTAATTACGCTAATCTGCAAATTAATATGCACTAAGATGATACCTAAATTCATAGAACTGAGAATTAAATGTACAAAAACAAAATGCACAAAAGTTAATTGCAGAATGCACTAAGGAAAGAGTTAAATGTGCTAAAGTAAGTATTATATGCATTATTTTGAGTGTTGCATGCATAGTCCTAAGAGTCAGATGCACTTTTTTGGGTATCGCATATGAAAAACATGGTTTTTGTATGCCTATTCATCAAGATACCTGTGAGAAAATTCAAAATTCCTACAAGAAAAATGGTTAATTTTGGGCAAACTCCCCCAGGGTGGGCACCAAAGATGTACACACAAAAAATGAGGGTTATCACCTAGTCTACCAATCAGACAATATTTAAAGAGATTCAAATTAATAATATAAGCAAGAATATACAAAAATCTCTTAAGAGCATCCCATTGTCCCCTATCCCCAAGGACTTAGTGAATTTGCATTGTTAGTGCTCTTAAATTATGCACAAGATTTAACTAAATGCCAACTTAGAGAATGAGATTACTATAATGATGTGCAACTAAGCTAACATGAGAGATAAATACAAGATATACAAGCTAGTATGAAGCTAAAATGTAGATATAAACATGATATAAACAAGATGTTAAGCTAAAATCATGCTAAATAAGCTAAATGATACTAAATGGATGCACAAGCTAGACCAAATTGAGCATTAGTTTGATGCAAAAACATCATATGATTTGCATGTTGGAAGTAGCTCTATTTATAGACTTTCCAAGGCTAAGAGTGAGGTGGCATGGAATCAAGGGTTGAGATTCAATCTGGCAAATTGCATGGTGAGGATGCAAAGATCATTTATGATGGAAGACTTAAATACATGGAGGTTGAGATAGAGAAATCATATTTATTGCTAATTGTGGGCTCAAGAAGAAATCTTGAGTGAATAAGCATGGCACAAGCATGGTCCAAGTACCCAAATCTAAGGTGCAAGTACCTGAATGCAAGAAGCAAGGAAGGTTCAAGTACCCAAGTGTAAGACTTAATTACTTTGGATGCATGAGTAAGGAAGGTTCAAATACCATTGAGTGTAAGACTTGAGTACTTTTGATGGATGGAGAAAAAACATTTGCAAGTACCCAAGTGTAAGACTCAAGTACCTTTGATGTGAGAATTTTTGACCAATTTAATTTGCAAAATAGATAGTTTCATTTGTCACATGTTGATGTGTTTGATGACGTGGAAAAGGGGATGAGGATTTGGATTTGTAGGAAAATGCAAGTGGGTGAGCATGAATAGGATTACCAAGCATTGTCATTGATTTGATTTTCATAAAACCAAATTTATTTTAAAGTGGGTTGGATTACTTAGCGTTAGTCATTCCCACTTGGGTCGTTCCCCACTCACCAGCCTTATGGGCTTCTTGGGAGGGCAGGCCCGCTAAATAAATTCACTACTTGAAAGCAAAAGGTTATAGGTGGGTTTGGATTTTTTATCACCCAATTAAGGGGAGATAATATACCTACCACTATTAACCTTAAAATTTAAAAGGAAAGAAGTAGATTTACACTTGTAGATTAGACTAGATGCCTATTTTATAAAAAAAAAACACAAAGTCTTGTTGGAAAATGTCTTTGACCCATGAATCTGCAAAATTCCTATTATTAGTTCAAGATTTTTTTGTCTTTGGCTTGTGGATCAGCAACCTACAAACAACAATTTAGCAGTCAGTTACAAAAAAACTAGATTTTAACGTAGATTATCAAATGCACTATTTTATGAAGTGTGTGCACAATTGTGAAAGCTATATGCGTTATTTTGTAAATTAATTACGCTAAGCTGCAATTTATATGCACTAAGATGATACCTAAATTCATAGAACTGAGAATTAAATGTACAAAAACAAAATGCACTAAGGAAAGGGTTAAATGTTCTAAAATAAGTATTATATGCATTATTTTGAGTGTTGCATGCATAGTCCTAAGAGTCAGATGCACTTTTCTGGGTATCGCATATGGAAAAACATGGTTTTTGTTTGCCTATTCATCAAGATCCCTGTGAGAAAATTCCAAATTCCTACAAGAAAAATGGTTAAATTTGGGCAAACTACCCCTGGGTGGGCACCAAAGATGTACACACAAAAAAGGAGACTTATCACCTAGTCTACCAATGAGACATTATTTAAAGAGATTCAAATAAATAATGTAAGCAAGAATATACAAAAATCTCTTAAGAGAATCCCATTGGCCCCTATCCCCAAGGACTTAGTGAATTTGCATTGTTAGTGCTCTCAAATTATGCACAAGATTTAACTAAATGCCAACTTAGAGAATGAGATTACTATGATCATGTGCTATTAAGCTAACATGAGAGATAAATGCAAGATATACAAGCTAGTATGAAGCTAAAATGTAGATATAAACATGATATAAACAAGATGTTAAGCTAAAATCATGCTAAATAAGCTAAATGATACTAAATGGATGCAGAAGCTAGATCAAATTGAGCATTAGTTTGATGCAAAAACATGATATGATTTGCATGTTGGAAGTGGCTCTATTTATAGACTTTCCAAGGGTAAGAGTGAGGTGGCATGGAATCAAGGGTTGAGATTCAATCTGGCAAATTGGATGGTGAGGATGCAAAGATCGTTTATGATGGAAGACTTAAATACATGGAGGTTGAGATAGAGAAATCATATTTATTGCTAATTGTGGGCTCAAGAAGAAATCTTGAGTAAATAAGCATGGCACAAGCATGGTCCAAGTACCTGAATGCAAGAAGCAAGGAAGGTTCAAGTACCCAAGTGTAAGACTTAATTACTTTGGATGCATGGGTAAGGAAGGTTCAAATGCCATTGAGTGTAAGACTTAAGTACTTTTGATGGATGGAGAAAGAAAATTTGCAACTACCCAAGTGTAAGACTAAAGTACCTTTGATGTGAGCATTTTTGACCAATTTAATTTGCAAAATAGATAGCTTCACTTGTCGCATGTTGATGTGTTTGATGAGGTGGAAAAGGGGATGAGGATTTGGATTTGTAGGAAAATGCAAGTGGCTGAGCATGAATAGGATTTTTTTTTGAGGAATTTAGGAAAAGTGAATTATATAATTAAATTGCCGAGGGATTCAACTATATAATAGAGGAATATTTAAATAACCTTTCCATCGAAATAATTATTTAAGACAAATTTATGTTTATACAAATATCATAGAAGACAGCATGAACAAATAAAAGATGTTGTAAGGGAGGAACAAAGACAAAGATGCAATGCGATTGAAAGGCATATATATGTTAGACATAGAGAAGAAGTAGTAGTAGAAGAAGTTGAAGTTCATATTAGAGAAGGTGAAAATACAATTGGAAGCAGTCATCAACGAACTTGTCAACAAGAATCTCATTCTCAGAGGGATGATAGGCAACAAGTTCACCAACAATCAATCGAAATGCAAAAAATTAAATCAGATGCAAACATTCAAATGAATTTTTCAGAATGAATAATTGGCATCTATTGAGTATATACCTCAAAATACTGAACATGTTCCTCAAACTAAAATAAATGGAGGAACATAAAATAATGTACAAAATATAGACAATCCTAATGGAATTCTTCAAAATGATATGAAAAATACTCAACTTGCATTTCGACATTGATTAGACAACTTTGTTTCTTGAGCAATGTGTTATATATGTAAGGAATGCTACCTTGGATTAAAAGTGTATCACACTTCACAAGGTCTTGTATGTAGTAGGTGTTGTCATGAATGAGGAAATACTAGATTCTGTTCCTCGAACAATATGGATCCAGGACCACAACCACAAGAACTTGTCAACCCAACAAAAGTAGAAGAAATTATGATTGCATGTGCAAGTCCAATTTTACAAGTCACATGGAAAAGGGGGTCAATATAAATACAAAGTACACACAATAAGATTTCCACAAAATATTGAATGAATTTCCAAGATTTTGCCACATCCAATCAAAGGCATGCTAATAATTATTGTTTGAAGAAAAGATCAATGTGGCATGGATTACAACTTTATAGTAAATAGAGAATGTTCCTATAAAGAATTAAAATATAAAATACAGTATGGAAACTTCTATTTAGATGTTACAATTGATCATAATGCTCTGCATTATTTGGACAGAGATTGTATCACAATATCTTTGACAAAATAAAAATGGTGCACATGAAATTTGATTCTGACTCAAATCAAATTGTATTTGTTGGTCCAACTGTGGAAACGGGTGATTCTAATATCAGAGATCACACAACATCAATGGCTTCAAAACCACCGACCGTGCAAAGAGAAATGGAATTAATCCATGCATGGGTGAATAATCCAAATGCAAATCCTCCCAGATTGATTGATTGGCCTGCAATTGGTGTATCTCCAATCGATGAATATACAATATCAGGTTTAATTGACATGGCATTGCCAACTCTATTTGCTAATGATCGGTGTGATTGGTCAGAACCAAAAATAAGATGAGTACACCTACATGAGTATTTGAAGCATTTGCTTTGCTATAGGGACCGCCACTTTGGAAAACACCCAAGGTTTCAATACTACATGATGAACATGATAATGAGGCACTGGGTAGAAAATTCAACTATTGTATTTGCCAAAAGGAACCTTTGGGAGTTGCCTATCACAATAAATGAATTACATGAACATAAGAAGAACTTTCCAAACTCACACCTAGCTAATAAATTAATGCATAATTGGAACAACATTGAGAGGTACTAGATCATATTGGACAAAATGTCAAGAAGAACTATCTAACATGCTTCATCAAATCGGAACACCGACAATATTCTTTACAACCAGTGCAATGGATTTGTATTGGCCAAATTTGCATGCATTTATGCTATGAAGAGCGCCATCAACTCCTTGTGAAGTTAAAATCTGGAGGAAACAAAATGTTATCGACTATCCTCATATAGTCCCCCACTACATGCACTTAAGACATTCTATATTTAGAAAAGAAATACTAGAAAAGATATTGGATGTTAAAGACTATTGGTGCAGATATGAATGGCAACATAGGGGATCACCACACATGCATGGTTTCTTATGGATACATGGAGCACCAAATATGGATAGTATAGATTACGAAGAAATTTTAAACATGGTACAAAGACATGCAATGTGTAGAGAGGGTGCATGTTTAAGAAAGAAACAAGGAGCAATGGTTTGTAGGTAATAATTTTATAATAAATAATTTTATATATAGATGAAATGTAAAAGTTTGAAAAAACATGTTGAATAGTATTTATGAATATAATTGTAGATACAATTCTCCTTGGGCCTTAAATTTACATGGATCAAAATTATAGGTAGACATAGATAGTGGTGAAAAGAAATTTGAGCCAACAAGGAATGATGATAAAGTCAATTCACACAACCACTACATACTACAATTGTGGAGAGCTAATATAGAATGGAAACCAATTCTTTCAAAATATGTAGTGATAAAGTACATTGCAAAGTGTGTAGTGAAAGCAAAGAAGAGCTCAGAAACCTACCATCACATACTAATGCATCTTGCAAATATATAAAACCCAGATGATCTACTAGCAAAGACATACAGGAAGCTCCCAATTGAAACTATTATAGAAAGAGATGTTGGAGCTCAAGAAACATGCTACATGCTCTTAGAACTTCCCTTGGTTGAGAGTAGTAAAAGATTTGCTAATTTGAATGTTTCACGTGAAGTGTTCAAACTTGTAGTTGTATGTGATTTAGATAACAATGAAGAACAAACAAAATCATTCATTGATGGATAAAGGACAAGGCCATTCTCTATGGAAGCTATCACCCTTATTCAAGCAACCAGATCATGGATATATAATCCTTGATGGAGAAGAGATAAAAAATGGGAGCCCAGGGAAAGAGAATCTATTGTTAGATTGTTTCCAAGGTTTCTATCCATACCTTCATATGAATAAAAAAATGTTTATTTTTGTTTATTAGAATTGTTACTTTACATGCCATTTCATGACATGGAAATAGATATATGTGACAACAATGGCACTATAATACCAAATTGGGAGTCACTCAATTATAGCCTTTGGCATGTGGAGCAAACAATAACTACAAAAAATAATGAAAATATTAGTGATTATTCAGATACTGAAGACAATGGCATCTTTCAAGAAAACACTACAAAGAATGAATGTGAAATCATATCAAGGCTACATCATCGTGATATAATGTAACTCTCAGAAATAGATATGCTGGGAAGAAGGGATATTGATAGACTAACAGTTTGGTCTAACGATATCAAAGTAATGAATATATAATTCAAGCAATCAATTTCATAAATGCAATGAGAGAGAACAAATACCTTATACATGATGATATACCACAATATAAATTATGCAAGCTTGAGTGACAAACAAGGGAAAGCATTGAACGTAATTATGTCAAACTATCATATGAATAAAAATGGGATGCCATTGTATATGATAATTCAAGGAATGAAAGGAACAAGAAAGTCATACCTAATTGGTGTGATTACTAAAAGTCCTAAAAGTGAAGCAATGTCTAATAAATCCCTCCTTCTATTACTTGCACCAACTGGACTTTCAGTATTCAACATAGGAGCATCGAGTATTCATTCTAAGTTGATAATTTTAATAAAATATTTTGCTCAACTAGAATGAACAAGACTAACAAATTTTTAAGAAGAACTATCACATGTGAAGTATATATTGATTGATGAAATGACCTTCGTTAGAGATAAATTACTAAACAACATAGATTCTCAACTTCATCAAGCATTCCCACAAAAATCTAATCTATAATTTGCAGGTATATTCACAATTGCATTCAATTATAAAAAAGTATTTTATATTGTAATAAATGCAATTTAAATGTATTAAATTTCTATATTTGCATTATATAACATTTAAAATTATGTTTATCAATTATTGTCATGTGTTTCGATCATTTTAGTTGTAGACATAGGTCAACTGCCTCTCATCAAAGACAAACTGACATATGATAGCAATAAACGAGCAAAGATAATGTGGAAAAACTTCAAAATTGTGCTTTTTTTAGATAAAGTATTTAGATAAGATGGAGAAGACATTGAAAAAATATAATTTTGTCAACCGTTGACAAACCTGAGAGAAGTACAACCTACAATTGATGATTGGAAGTTGCTAAAGTCAAGAACAAACATTAACATTACTACAACAATCAATGAAGAGTTTTACAATGATGATCATTTCTTATCCACAAATGATAATGTTCAGAATCATAATAGGAAAAAATTATATTCTCTCAAACAACTTGTTGCACGTAGCATTGCAACAAAAGTTGGAATTGTTAATGCAATTGAAGGAGGTTCTCAAGATGCACTTGATATTGAGTTATTGATTATTAAGAATACAAGAGTAATGATAACTTCTAATCTATGGATAGAAGCATATGGGAATATGTTAGATTTGGTTAATTGTTGTCATTGATGTCAACACTGTATCCTAGTTAGTCTTGGTGATCTTCTTGGTTCTGGTTGTGATTCTAATCCGGTATGATCAGATCTATGGAATCAGTTTTGGATGCTCATTCTTGATGGTTAAATGTTTTCTATATTTTGAACATGGTTCATGATTTGGTGCTTTGGTTGTTATCTCTTTTGGTATTTGCCTTTACCATCTTGCCTCTGCTATCCCGATTAGCTTTACCGGTATGCTATTTTGGTGACTTGGTTAGTGGATTTTGGGTCTAGCTTATGGAATCAGTTTCTCTCATGTTGAAGGTGTTTCTTGGTCATGTACCAAACATTTGGTGACTTTGCATTGTATGGCATGTTATTATGATGGTCTTATTTGGATTTGGTTTAACTTTTTGTTACTTCACAAGGGTTTCTACTGGTTGGTGAAGCGTGTTGGATTTTGGTCTTAGCGGAATTTCTGGTGGATATAATTGTTTGGATATTTGATTTAGGTCCATGGTATATAATATAAATCATAATATTGGTCGTTGGTATTGTGTGATGTAATTTTTGTAATTATGGGTTTAAGGTTTAGCCGACCTTCTCAATAAGGTTGATGATCTATATTAACAGGTGGCTTATTCATGTAATTTGGGAATCGATGGTTATGGGTGGTTATCAAAGAAAGGATTATGTGTGAATAGAGTCATATTATTCTAGTAAAGGTTGGAATGGTTTTGTATTGCAGAGAAGACATTAATGCTTAACTGGAACTATATCAGGCATTAGTAGATGCTACTTTCACAGTTCATTTATTTCCGGATTGTAGTCCGATGTTTATGTAAGTCAGTGAGACTTCCCTTTGTGATGATCCTTGTGCTCTAGGTTGTTTTCCTTTTGGCAAGTGAAAACCCCATTATAATTATTCATAATACTACTATAGATTATTCATCTGATTGTGGGTTGGGTTTCCCACTATGGTTTTTCCTTTTACAGGTTTTCCACATCAAAATATTGTTGTTATGTGTGTTGTGCTTTCACACTATATCTTTCATTGTGTTGTGCTCCAATATAAGGTTTATAATTAAATTAATTGTTGTACTTGTGAGTAAACTGATTCACCCCCCCTCTCAGTTTACTGTCAGTATCAGTAAGGTCCTCTCTACAGAAGCTTAACTGATTGAGGAGATTCAATGACATCTACATCAAGTTCCACATTCAACCCTTACTGGAAGGAGAGTCCCAAATTTGATGGTACTAATTACAAAATATGGATGAAGTGAATGAAGATTCATCTCAAATGTCTTGGAGTTGAAGTTTGGGAGATAGTGGAGAAAGGGTATATACCTCATAATCCTAATTCTGGAACAATGACACCTGCTGATGAACATAAGAGAGTTGAAAATGATGTAAGAGCAAAAGAAGCATTGTTATGCGCCCTATCTAATTTAAATCTATTGAATGTCATAGAGTTGGAGAATGCTAAGCTGATTTGGATAAAACTTGAAACTCTTTATGAAGGTGACTTGGCTGTGAAAATTGCAAAACTTGAAGGTTTCCATGTAAGATATGAAACTTTAAAGATGGAAGAAGATGAGAAGATAAGTTCTTTCATGGATAGAGTCAATGAGATTGTCATGGGTATCAAAAGTGATGATGATATAGTGTCAAAAGTTCAAAGAGTTCCACCTCAGACTTACAAGATGAAGGCTACTTCTATCAATGAGCTATGGACAATGTCAAGTACCCCTGTGACCAGATATACATTACTTGGTAAATTGACTGCTTTTGAACTTGAAGAACTTGGAGATCGGAGTACTGCTAGAACTGAGACTACATTTAAAGCATCTGCCTCTGGTAAGCAGAAGATAGATTGGAAAGAGATGTATGCTAAGGATATGGAGGAAATTGAGAGAGAAGAAATAGAACTTGAAGAGCTAGAAGACCTAATTGCTAGAAGAATTCCTAAAGGACCACCTGGAAGTAAGTATGAAGGAAAAGTCCCTTTTAAATGTTTTTCATGCAATAAGATTGGTCATTTTGCATTTATATGTCCTGAAAGAGCTTCTAGGAATCATGAAACATTTGTGAGGAATTATAAGCCTAATCTTGAATATCAGAGCAAACCTAGATTCAAAAGAAATAAGGATAAATCATGTTATTGTGTTGGTGATGATGATTTTGGTATTACCAATGATGATAATGATGAACCTATGAGTGGATCCGATAATGGAGCCTCATCCGACAAAGATTGGGTCTTTATTGCTATTAAGGATGATTCTCCAAAATTTGCCATTGAAACAACACATACTAAAGAAAATGCTTTAGTTGAAAAAATTTAAGAGAAGGATGAATGGGTTATAGAAAATGGTTGCTCGCATCACATGACTGGTGACAAAACAAATTTCTTATCATTGCAAGAGTTTGATGGTGGATTGGTCATATTTGGAGACAAGACATGTAGGATCAAAGGCAAAGGAACAATATCATTGGATGGTAAGACTAATACTGATAATGTTTATTATGTTGAAGGCTTAAAGCATAATCTTTTAAGTGTAGGTCAGATGGTGGATGGAGGATTTAATTTTCAATTCAAGGATGGAAAATGTAAGATCATCAATGGATCTAGATTGGAGATTGCTTCTGGAACTGAAACCAAAGGTAATATATTTCATTTGAACTCCAGTGAGAAGGCTTGCTTGATTGCTCAGATTGATGAAATTTGGTTATGGCATAAGAGGATGTGTCATATAAATTTTGATTGCATAGTACAGATTAGTTCAATACCGAATGTCATAGATTTGCCCCAGATTATTAAACCTCATAATTTGGTATTTAGAGAATGTCAAATGGGTAAGCAAGTTACAACTTCTTTCAGAAGTATACATGAAAAATCTAATGAAATTATTGATCTTATTCATACTGATTTGTGTGGACCGGCAAGGAATAAAAGCTTTCAAGGTGTTAGATACTTTATGTTACTTTTTGATGACTATTATAGAATGATGTGGGTAGCATTTTTGAAAGAGAAATCTAAAGCTTTTAAGAAATTCAAAATCTTTAAAGCTATGGTTGAGACTGAGATAGGACTGAAGATAAAGTGCTTAAGATTAGATCATGGAAATGATTTTACATCCTGTGAGTTCAAAAACTTGCATGAAAGGGATATTAGGAGACAACTTTCTGCACCTAGGACTCCACAACAAAACAGATTAGTGGAAAGAAAGAACAAAACAATTTTGGATGTAGCAAGGACAATGATGATAGAAGATAAATTACCTGACATCTATTGGAGGGAAGTTGTCAATACATTGGTATATACTTTCAACAGAGTACACATAAAAGGTGATGTCGATAAAACTCTTTATGATTTATGGTTTGCTCATACTCCTAGTGTCAGCTATTTTGGAATTTTTGGAAGCAAATGTTACATTAGAAGAGATGATGCACTAGGAAAGTTTGATCCTAGAAGTGATGACATAATATTTTTGTGTTATTCTACTAAGAGAAAATCATATAGATGTTATAAGAAAAGCTTGAATAGGATAATGGAAAGCATAAATGTCCAGGTGGGTGAGCATGGTAATAATCATATCAGATCATTTGATTATGGACTAGAAGATGAATTTATTAGACCTGAACCGGTAATGCAAGAATTAGTTTAGAACAGTGAACCAGTGATATCGGTAGCACTAGAAAATAGTGACAAATGCACAACATAATGAGTCATCAAATATAGAAAATTCAAAGACTCGCAGGTATGTAAAACTAAATCATTCTAAAGATCAAATTATTAGAGATAAAAGGAAAGGTGTGATGACTAGGAGAAGGTTAACTGCTGAAGAGGTATGTTTAATTTCTCAAATTCAATCAGGATCATTTATTGAAGCAAGTAAAGATGAAAATTGGATAAAAGCAATGGAAGAGGAATTAGGTCAAATTGAAAAGAATAAGACATGGGAACTAGTACCTAGACCTAAAGACAATAACATTATTGGAACTAAATGGGTTCTTAGGAATAAATTGAATGAGGAAGGTCAAGTTGTAAGGAACAAGGCTATATTGGTTTGCAAAGGTTATTCATAGGAAGAAGGAATTGATTATGGAGAAACTTATGCCCTGGTTGCTATAATTGAAGCAGTAAGACTTTTTCTTGCTTATGTTTCACACAAGAACTACACACTATATCATATGGATGCCAAATGTGCATTTATGAATGGAGAACTTGAAGAGGAAGATTGCAATGAACAACCTAATGGATTTTCTTTATTAGAAGACAAGGACATGGTTTGCATATTGAAGAAAGCTTTTTATGGATTAAAACAGGCCCTTAGAACATGGTATTCTAGATTGGATAAGTATCTTTCAAAGCTTGGTTTTAGTAAAGGTAATGTTGATAGTAACTTATATTACAAAATTGAACATGATGATATATTTATTATTGAAGTCTTTGTGGATGATATCATTTTGGAGGAGAAGAAGGTCTATGCATGAAATTTGCTAATGATATGAAGAATGAATTTGAAATGTCTATGATTAATGAGATGAAATTTTTATTAGGTTTGCAGATTACTCAGACTGATAAAGGTATTTTCATTTGTCAAACTAAGTATGTGAACGAGTTACTTAAGAAATTTGGCCTTGATAATTCTAAACCTATAGGTACTCCTATGATAACCAGTTGTAAATTGTCAAAGTATGATGAATCACCTAAGGTCAATCCGATCATATACAAATCAATAATTGGTGGTTTTCTATACCCAACTCAAACAAGACTTGATATAATGAATTTTGTTTGTATTGCCTCTAGATTTTAGGCAGATCCTAGAGAAACTCATGATATTATTGTCAAGAGGATATTCTGATATCTGGTAGGTATAACAGACTTTGGGTTATGGTATCCAAAGAATGATGACTTCACATTATGTGCATATAAAAATTCTGATTGGGTAGGAGATGTGGATGAATGGAAGAGCACTACCGGTGGTGCATTCTTTCTTGGGAGGAAGTTTGTTTCATGACTTAGTAAGAAATAATAGTGTACTTCATTATCTACAACTAAAGTAGAATATGTTGCAGGTGCTACCAACTGTACTTAGATTTTAAGGATGAAACAAATGTTAAAGGATATAAGGGTAAGTTATGAAGAGCTTATTGTTATTCGCTGTGATAATACTGCTACTATTGATATGTCAAAGATTCTAGTATTTCATTCCAAATCAAAACATATTTCTATAAGGTATAATTTCTTGATAGAAAATGTTGAAGCAAAGGAAGTCAGATTGGTTTATGTGCCAACTAAGGAATAGATTATAGATATTCTAACAAAACCATTGCCTAAAGACACTTTTGAATATCTCAGAGATCAATTGGGGGTTACCAACCCTTTGAAAGAGACGTAGAGATGCAGAGAAGCATCAATCAGGTGAGCTTATTAGACATAGTTTTTTTTATCTGGGTTGATGAATATGGTGCTACTACTTAGGGGGAGTAGTCAAAGGAGGAGAAGGTATTAATGTGAAAAACTATCAGATCTCGGATGGTGTTTATTTTAGATCAGTCTTTTCTCTTGTGGAGATTGTTGGCATTCCTTGGCACTTGAATGTATATTTCACTTTCAATGTTGCCATCAATGCAAAAAGGGGATATTGTTGGCAATATGCTCGATTTGGTTAAGTGTTGTCATTGATGTCAACATTGTATCTCGATTGGATCTATCCCAGTTGGTCTTGGTGATCTTCTTGGTTTTGGCTATGATTCTGATCCGGTATGATCAAATCTATGGAATCAACTTTGGATTCTTATTCTGGATGATTACATGCTTTCCATATTCTATTGGTTCATGATTTGGTTCTTTGGATGTTATCGCTTTTGGTATTTTCCTTTACTGACTTGACTCTTCTATCCCAATTAGCTTTACCACTATGATGTTTTGGTGACTTGGTCAGTGGATTTTGGGTCCGGCTTATGGAATTGGTTTCTCTCATGCTGAAGATGTTTCTCAAGATCATGTCCCAAACATTTCGTAACTTTACATTGGATGGCATGTTATTATGGTGGTCCTATTTGGATCTGGATGTCATGTTGGATTTTGGTCTTAGCAAAATTTCCAACAGATATAATTGTTTGGATATTTGATTTATGTCCATGCTATGTAATGTAAATCATAATATTAGTTTGGTGGTATCGTGTGATGTAATTTTCATAATTATGGGTTTAGGGTTTATCTGACCTTGTCAATAAGGTTGATGATCATTATTTATAGGTGAATTATTCATGTAATTTGGGAATCGATGGTAATGAGTGGTTATGTCTGCATGTTGAACACAAGATGCCACTAAGAGGGGGGTGAATCAGTGTTTTCCAAAATTTAACCTTTTAATCCTAGGTGTGTGTACTGGTTGGAAAATCTAACATAAAGTAAACATACCAGTAAGATACAGGAGGAGACTAAAATGTAAGCACACACAAAAGGAGCATCACATAACACCATATGTACAAGGAAAATCCAACATGGGAAAAACCTCAATGATAAATGTTGTTGGAGTCTACTGCTCCAATCTAGCCTCATAATAAAACAATGGTTACAACATTTAGGGCACCAACCCAAGGAGTACCACCCCTTCTTTAGGGCACCAACATAAGGAGAACCAACCCAAGGAGCACCAACCCCTACACCAAGATCCTACTCAGTGATTACAATGACATATATCAATACAAAGTAATAACCCAGTTACAAATGAATTATGTAACCTCTCACACTCAACTTACTTTGTCGGTTCTACTATTCTCAATCGGTCTTCATCTTCTCTATTTGCTGCCGGTCCTCAGCTCACTCAGATCCTCCTCTCTTTCACTCTCTCCTATAACCTTACTAGTTCATCTTCTACCTCTTGTCTGTCGGGACTTTGTTTTGTCAGACACACTGCTGCTTTCCACCACTGATACTCTTCACTATGATCTTTTCCAATTTTCTCCTTACCGATCAAGCCCCGCTTAGATCTTTCCTTACTGGATCTTCACCCACACTCCCAATACACTACAACACCTTCTCTTCCTTTTGGCGGGTTCTAGCACCATTGATTTACACCATTGCAACTCACTTTGCAATCTACTGGTCACTCTGACCTTGCTGGTTAAGCCTCTACTAAACCCTCTCACCAGTTGTACATCCAATGCTTAGTCGCTATGATCTTCAATGAAGTCTCTGATTGCTTGGCTCTCTGCTACTTTTTCACACTCCACTCTTCAACATCCAACATCTAATCTCTTGGAAGCATCATTCGATCTTGATTTGTAGTCGACATATTTATATGTGTGTTTTCCGCCATGAACGACATTCAAACCTTTGGTGTGCTAGGATTCCTTTATCAACCTCGAGGCATATCAAATTGAATCAGATCTCCTTCTAGAGATTGACCACTTGCAATAGATCAATCAACTCTATCAATCTCATTGCATCCAAAACACATTTTCCATATTTTGAAAACACAACAACCTACATCCTAGTATGTCAGCTTTGTGATTTGTCAATTATCATGCATGATGTGGTTTCCTTCACCTACTCCAATCTGATCGATCAATGCATCCTGGATCTCCTCTATTCATTTAATCTCGAGCCACAAACCCCTAGAATACACCCATTATTTTGGGGGTTGACCATAAATACAGATTCATTCGATAGATACTTCACCGACCCACACCTCATCGACCACAACATGCATGACACATGTCTCCTATGTGTCATCATTGTCAGCATGCACCTCAACAAACTCACCATGTTAGTTTAGAATTTGTCACCGACCAACACACAATATCGGTGCTTCATCTACCGATTCTCTAACCATGTTGGTTATACCCTAACCAATCAACTTTCAAGCCTGCACTTGGCAGCTCTGTTGATGGAACACTTTTTCCGGTCACCAAAAATATGAATCCACCACATGCTCATCTTCATCAGGTAGGAGCACATCACTTAGCCTCTTTTCTCTGTTATTGGTTCACATACTTTGTAGTAGGCACCTTGATGATACCATGTCATCAACCTTCAACTGTTTCCATCTGAGGAATCTGCATTTTGATTGCACTCTCTATCTGTAGCTTCTAGATCTTGCCTTCTTCTTCATCAGCCCATACATCATCTCAACTAGTTTGTCAAAGTGACAAAACCATCACTTCTTTACTCTTCATTTTCTGTCCCAGTGGCACAACATGCCAACTTTTGCTGATCTGGTACACATCTTTGATTTCATGCACTTGAGGCATCCTTGTGTTTCACCAGTTGATCCAGTGTGAGCCTTTAATCATTTACCTTTAATATCTCTAACTTATCCCAAAGCATTATCACTTACAGGTAGGAGAGGATCCTTGTCATCTGCTTTCAACATTGCACCAATATGACCTAGCTCACATTGACTAGATACATCTTCAATTAGGCACATATGATCTGGTTGGGCACACACACTATTATTCATATCATCAACTTGTGATATCATCTTCATCTAGTGGGAATCCTACAGATTAACATCCAATTGCATACCAGTTCTGCACTTCTTCATTAGCTCACCCTGTTTTTTCACTAGTCATATGCTTGTTGGTTGGCTACAATTTACTTGCCAACATATCACATACTCTTTGTCATACTATACTGTTCTCCACTACTTGTCTTCAACACAAGCCAACACTAATTTAAGTACCAGTGATCCCAATGACTACAAAGTTGGTTGACATCCTCTTCTTACTAGTGACAAGGTATACTAGTAACCTATTACACTAGTTAATGTCAATGACACCATTACTAGATGACATCAATGATAATTATGCCAACAATCTCTCATACTGATTGCCATGCCATACTGTTGACATCAATGACAATACAATTCCAACAATCTCCCCGTTTGGCATTGATGTCAACACATGTAGTATTCATCATACTATAGATTCTCTCTCTGCCTTTGAGAACAATGGCAAATAGTACTAATACAGTTTCTCTCTCCCTTTTCTCTACCAGTTGCTTTTCCTCCTTTGACCATTTCATTTTGCATCCTCTCAACTACCAACACTTGAGATGGAGGGATCAGACACCAACTGACACCAATTTCTCAGCTACCAAATGTATATATAAACCAAATACCAATGGTATATACAAGTCTAATACCAATTATAGGAAAAATGTGTCAGTGAATTCCGCTTACCTATTGGTTAGACTGCATCATCTCTGCTTGTATATGCAAAAAGTTATTCTGACCCCCAATTTGCTGATACCAAGTGTTGAAGTTGACACTGATATCAATTTGATATCACATATGTATTCATCGATACCAAATGTATGTTCTCCTTCTATGCAGGTAACTCTCCCTCTTTGTAGGCAACTCTCCTAGTGGTCCGATTGTGAATTCAATAGTACAAATTAAATAGACATTAAAGTACCTCAAAAACACATATCGATGAGCACATCCCAAAGTCGCAATCATACTGGTACAACCAAAGATACTTTCTCTCCCCCTGTGTTAAAGCATGTCTAATACCAATCAGAAAATATGGCTGTCAACTCCCCCTGAGTCATAGATCTTAGTTCATCTTTTCCTATTAGGTTCTAAACCAAAGCTCCAATATGCACCTTATACCGATTGAACTAAGTGAATAAGTGATCGAATGATGATATTTTAGCTCCATGGTATCCATCATTACTCATGACATGATCATGTATAAACACAATGGAAAACCACATCACTACCATGTCAACTATCTAACCAGTTAGATCAAAATGAAGCATGCATATATGATCTACTATCGGGCTAATACATGTCATTCAGATCTTTTCCAATATCACCTAAGATATAATCTCTTCAATCCATGCTACCAAAGTTATTGCAATGATCCCAAAACTCATTGACTTACATAACCTGCAATATTGGTCAATATCCATATTGGTTAATATACTGCACGTACCAGTTTACTAAACCGGATCAACATCTTCACTAGAGCACCTTTATATAACTCTTGTCTTCTTGTGTCAATTACCTCTAATTCCCATGGCAATTTTAACCATACACTGATACATGTGACATTAATCCATCTCTCATATGTAGATGTGTAGTCAAGGCAACAACTGGTGTACACACTACCATCTCATCTTCTTCCTTTATATCAGCAGTAGCTTCTTCTTCCATTTGTCCTTTTCACTAAGGGGGTGAATAATATGGTCAATAATTAACTCCCCCTAAGGTCCTGCATCTCCTTTAAGCCTTCAGAGATATCACTTGTGCATTGAATTCATAGTGCCAGTCCATGGTCCTACTCTCTTCCTTCTTTCTCCATACCTGCTTGATCTCCATTTTCTTCACATTTGTAGTCTTGGGAGCAGGTCTTACCTTCTTTTTCTGATTTGTCCTTGCTCTACCGAATTTTGTAGCATGACCAAAAGAATTTCTATAAAAGCAAGCTGTGTTCATACCAAGTAGTTGTCTTGAGGATCTTCTTTCAAACCAGCTAGACCATCTTCTTCTGGTCATGCTATTGTAACTAGCTACCGATACCAGTTAATTCCTTGATCCTGTATGGGTATTTCTTCTCTAGTTCCATGTAGGTCTTTAACTCCCATATTCTCTATACCCATTTTCATATTGACCATAGTTGTTATACCAGCTACCATAGGACTGCAAGTTCTTCTTTCTATAATTATAACTTCTATGCCCAAAGCCATTACATCTTTGACAGACAAAATTCTTATTTCTAGGAAATGCATTTTGTCTATTCCTATACCTCTTTTTGCATTCATATGACCTATGGCCATAATATTTACAAGAAAAGAAGTAACTGGAGAAGGAGGGCATATTACTTACAAATTTATTCTGCCAAACATGAGTGGATCTTATTAGTTTGGCATCTCCATTTCTGCTTCTTCGGGGATTGTTTTTGAACTATCCAGTCACTATAGTCCTTTCATCTAATCCCATCTTCTTCCACACTTATCTTGACTTGTGGAAAACAACATCTCTTTGTTTTCTACCAGTACAAGGTCTTTTAGTTTGTTTTCTTCTCAAGTTCTTGCTATCGATGAAGCTACCTTCTCTCATCTTTCCTTTTCCTTTGGAATCTACATTGTTCCTCCTTGCAACACCGGTCTTCTTTAGCTTAATATCCTCATCAGTTGTAGTTAGATCAACCTTCTTCCAAGGAGTATTCTGGATAGTGAATATTTGTCCCTTGTTATGTCCATTTGAGGAGACAAATTGAATGTCTTTGTGGGAGACATCCTTGTTGGTGGAGCATTCACCAACATCACATCCTAAACCTCTAGTATCCTTGGAGTGTTTTTGCTTCTTCAACATCTTGTCCAAGGCATCACTTCTTCCATCAAACTGGATCTTCACCTTGAGTTCATCTTGACACTTCTCAAGGTCTTTACTGAGTTTCTCCACTTCATCTCTTAGCCTTTGATACTCTTTGTTTTTGGCCTCTAGCTCTGATGCTAGATCTTTACACCCACACTCCTTGATATGCAAATTTGGGTTTGAATCTATACTCTATCTTTTTGCATCATTCACTTGTGTTGTGAGATTTGCAATGGTTGACTTTGACTCTTGAAGGTATTTGATCAACCAGTTTTGTTCCACAACCACAACATTCTTGAACAACTTGTATTCATTCTTCACTATACTAAGTTCCTTGAGTGCACTTACAAATTCTCCTTCAAGATCAAATTCTTCTTTATCTTCTTCTTCATCTTCACTATCACTCCCAAACACATCTTGCCAGTAGGATTGATCTGTATGATCACATCCAAATATGTGGTTCTCACTTTATGTCTCTTGAGCCATGAAGAGGTGAGTCTCCTCTTCATCATTGTTGTTGTTGCTGCTAACTAATTTATCTTCATCTATAGACCCATGTGACATATTTCTCTTCTTTCTCTCACAAACTAGTTCTATAGTGGCAGGCTCATTTCAATAGAGCTTCTTCAGTCGGTCCGACAAAATCTTTGATGATCTATATTTGTTCACTTGTGAGGAAACATCACCAGATAGCCCACTTAGTATAGCATCCTTGGCTTCAACATTGCATTCATTTCTTCTTTATGCTTTAGGATTGGTGGGAGGACTGATCGATCTAGAGGGACCATTTACAATCGACATCCAGACATCATACCCTAATGAAGATAGGTAGATTTACATATTGCAACTCCAAATAGAATAGTTTCAACCATTAAACACGAGAGTAGGATTTGACACTAAACAGACCATTGTATTCTTATACAAGAATCTACCTAGGCTATAGAAATATTATCAACCAGGAACCTAGGCTCTGATACCAATTGTTGAACACAAGATGCAAATTAGAGGGGGGTGAATTAGTGGTTTCCAAAATTTAACCCTTTAATCCTAGATGTGTGTACCAATTGGGAGATCTAACATAAAATAAACATACCAGTGAGATAGGGGAGGAGACTCAAATGCAAGCACACACAAAAGGAACATCACATAACACCAGATGTATGAGAAAAACCCAACATGGGAAAAACCTCGGTGAGAAATGTTGTTAAGTCTACTAATCCAGTCCAACCTCACAATAAAACAATGGTTACAAAATTTAGGGCACCAACCCAAGGAGTACCACCCCTGCTTTAAGGCACCAACCCAAGGAACACCATTCCCGGCACCAAGATCCTACTTAGTGATTACAATGACATATATCAATACAAAGTAATAACTCGATTACAAATGAATTATGTAACATCTCAAACTGAACTTACTATGTTGGTTCTACTCTTCTCAACTGTTCTTCCTCTGCTCTATTCTCTGTCAATCCATAGGTCACTCAGATCCTCCTCTCCTTCATTCTCTACTATAACCTTACTGGTTCACCCTCTACCTCTTCTCTATCAAGACTTTGTTCTGTTAGACGCACTACTGCTTTCCACCACCGATACTCTTTATTATGATCTCTATCAGTTTTCTCCTTACTGGTCAGTCCCTGCTCAAATCTTGCCTTTCCGAATCTTCACCGACAATCCCACTATACTGCAACACCTTCTCTGCATTTCTGCAGGTTCTAGTACCACCAGTTTACACAACTATAACTCACTTTGCAGTTTATCGGTCACTCTGACCTTGCTGGTTAAGCCTCTAGTAAACCCTCTCACCAGTTGCACCTCCAATACCTAGTCTCTATGATCTTCAATGAAGTATCTAACTGGTTGGCTCTCTGCTGATTTTTCACACTCTACTCTTCAACATCTATCACCTAATCTCCTGGTGACATCATTCAATCTTGATCTTTAGTTGGCATATTTATATGTGTTTTTCTGCCATGACTGACATTCAAACCTTTTGCACACTAGGGTTCCTTCATCAACCTCAAGGAATATACAATCAAATCAAATATCCTTCAAGAGATTGACCACCTGTAATGGATCAATCAACTCCACCAATCCCGCTGCATCCAAAATATGTTTGCCATATTTAGCAAACATGGCAACCTGCATCCTGATATGTTGGCCTTGTGTTTTTTTAATTATTGTGCATGATGCAGTTTCCTTCATCTACTTTGACCTTCTTGATCAGTGCATCCTAGATCTCCTCTGTTCATTTTATCTCAAGCTGCAAACCCCTGTAATGCACCCTTGATTTCGGGGTCGACCATAAATGCAAACTCAGTTGATAGCTACCTCACCAACCCACACTTCACCGACCATATCATGCATGACATCTGTCTCCTATGTGTCATCATTAGCAACATGCACCTCATCTCGATCACCATGTCAGTTTAGACTCTGTCCTTCACCAACACACAATACCGGTGCTTCATCTACCAGTTCTCTAACCCCACTAGTTATACCCTAACTGATCAACCTTCAAGCCTGCACTTGGCAGCTCTTCTGGTAGAACACCTTTGTCCATCACCAAACATATCAATCCACCACATGCTCATCTTCATCAGGTAGAAACACATCACTTAGCCTCTTTGCTCTCGTACTGGCTCATATACTTACCGGTAGGAACCTTGATGACACCATGTCATCAACCTTCAACTATTTCCATCTGAGGCATCCACATTCCAGTTGAGCTCTTTGTCCATAGCTTCTTGACCTTGCCTTCTTCTTCATCAACCCGAACATCATCTCAACTGGTTTGTCAAAATGACAAACCCATCACTTCTTTACTCTTCCTTTTTTGTCCCAGTGGCACAACATGCCAACTCTTGTTGATCCAATGCAGATCTCTGATTTCATGCACCTGAGGCATCCTTGTGTTTCATCTGGTGTGAGCCTTCAATCAGCTGGCTTTAATATTTCTTACTTATCCTAGAGCATTATCAGTTATTGATGGGAGAGGATCCATGTCATCTGCTTTTGGCATGCACCAATATGCCTTAGTTGACATTGAGAAGATAAATCTTCAATCAGGCACATATAATCTGGTTGGGCAACTCAGTGTTAGTCATATCATCAACATGTGATATCATCTTCATCCAGTGTGAGTTCTGCAGATTGACATCTATTGGTATTATGGTTGGCTTTGTCATGTGCTGCACTGCTTTGGCATTTGATGTCAAAGGAGAGAGACTTCTATGGAAAAACAATGTACTTTGATGATTGGGGAGAGATGTATTTTTGGAGAGATGTATTTTTGTTTTGGTTACACTGTTTTTGTTTTTGGTATAGAACTTTATGTTGATCTATTTAGGGGAGATTGTTGGCATTCTATTTTTGGCACTTAGATGTTTTTCCATCTAGTGTTGCCATCAATGGCTTAGGGGGAGATTGTTGGTATTATGGATGACTTCGTCATGTGTTGCATTGGTTTTTTCATTGATGTCAACACTTATCTTTTTGGAGGTCTACATTGTTGATTTGGCACTCTGGTTATATTGGTTTGTTGTTGAACTAACACATTGTGGTCCCAGTATGGATATTGGCTTATGCACAGTTACCGGTATATGTTTCACCGACAACTCAAGAAGTTGATGATGACTTGTTATCATTTGGAGATCATTTGGTTATATCAAAGACATGGATTAGATGTTTGCATTTGGTGTTTTGCATATTAGACTGATCGGGTTCACATATTTACCTTAACCGACAAATAGGTCTAGGTTATGAACCGACATATGATATCATGTTCCAGATCTACACGACATGATTTGGAAATGATTTATTGATTGGATAATGTGTAAATGTATTGAGGTCGACATATTTTATTGCATCAAGGCTTATTTTATAATTGATTTAAATATAATATCTTTTAGGAGCCAACCTAATGATGAGGTCTTGGGTTTTGCATAAATAATTGTAAGATCTTATTTGCAAGGAGTATGCATACATGTTAAGATCATTTTGAAGAGCGAAAATAAGTAGACCCTTCTGCGAATCACGCAAATATCATCTAAAGGTTGAAGGAAGGCTATCAAAGGTTATGAAGGTGTTTGGTCCTCATGCTCAGAGCTTAAACCGATACTGAATCTAGCATTGAAGATGCTATATTGAAGTAGTACATTGATTATTGGATTTAACCATCCAACAGTGTAGTCAGTGTGACTCTTATTTTGTGATTGAGTAGTGAGCTATAGGAAGCTAGCCTTTCTGCATGTGCAAACCCCATTATTGTATTCACTTACTATCTGCAATAGTATCATCTGATTGTGGGTAAGGTTTCCCATCGTGGTTTTTCCCCTTACAGGGTTTCCATGTCAAAATCTCTGTGTCATGTGTTGTGGATGTTGTTTTCCTTTCTGTTTCATACATTAAGTTGTAGCAGTAATACTATAACTGTTAATATGTTTTACCAGCACTAAGTTTTAAGTTGGAATAATTTGTTTTGGGTTGAAATTTATTGACAACTAATTCAGGTCCCCTCCCCTCTTAGTTGTCCTTCCTAGTTCCTAACAACATCCAACTGCATACCAGTTCTACACTTCTTCATTAGCTCACCCTGTTTGCGCACTGGTCATATGCTTGTCGGTTGGCTACAATGCCCTTTCCAACATACCACATACCAGTTGTCATACCATATCGATCTCCACTACTTGTCTTCAACACAATCCAACACTAACTTGTATAGAGGTAATCCCAATGACCACAAAGCTAGTTGGCATCTTCTTCTTATCAGTGACAAGCTATATCGGTAACCTGCTATACTATTTAACATCAATGACAAATATACCAAACTTTGATCCAGTGTGAGCCTTCAATCATCTTCCTTTAATATCTTTGGCTTAACCCAAAGCAATATCACTTTCCAGTGGGAGAGGATTCTTGTCATCTACTTTCAACATTGCAGCAATATGCCTTAGCTGACATTGAGCCAATAAATCATCAATGAGGCACATATGATCCAGTTGGAAACACTCACTGTCAGTCATATCATCAATCTACAATATCATCTTCATCTGGTGAGAGTCCTGTAGATTGATATCCAACTGCATACCGGTTTTGCACTTCTTCATTAGCTCACCCTATTTGATCACTAGTCATATGTTTATCGGTTGGCTACAATAAACTTGCCAACATATCACATACCGGTTGTCATACCATACTGGTCTCCACTACTCATCTTCAACACAAGCCAACACTAACTTGTATACCAGTTATCTCAATAACCACAAAGTTGGTTGACATCCTTTTCTTATCGGTGACAAGCTATATTGGTAACCTTCTATACTAGTTAACATCAATGACACCATTGTTGGCTGACAACAATGACAACAATACGAACAATCTCTCATACCGATTGTCATGCTATATCATTTGAGATCAGTGACAACATAATGCCAACACTACATTATCAGAGAAAGGATTATGTGCGAATAGAGTCATATTATTCTAGTGAAGGTTGGAAAGGTTTTGTATTGCAGAGAAAACATCAGTGCTTAACTAGAACTGTATCAAGCATTAGTAGAAGCTACTTTCATAGTTCATTTCTTTTCAGATTGTAGTCCGATGTTTATATGTAAGTCAATGATATTTCCATTTGTGATGAATAGTGTACTCTAGGATGTTGGCCTTTCTATAAGTACAGACCCCATTGTAATTATTCATAATACTATTGCAAAGTATTCATCTGATTGTGGGTAGGGTTTCCCAATGCAATTTTTCCCTTTCTGGATTTTCCACATCAAAATATTGGTGTTATGTGTGTTGTTCTTTCATGATATATCTTTCATTGTCATGTGCTCCGGTATAAGGTTTATAATTGAAAATTGATTCACCCCAACCCTCTCAGTTTACTGTTGGTATCAATGTATTCCAACAATAAATGGAGTATTAGGTTATACTCAAAATATTGCTTACAAACGTAGAAGTATGCCACCAAAACCGCCAACATTTGTAATGGTTAAGTTTGATAACTATTTTGGATTTCCATTTGAGGATCACAATCCACAAGTAGTTCCCATCAGTGTAAGAAAAAGAGGTTCTATAGTCCAAATACCATTAAGACTGGCTTGGGCATTGACAATACACAAGACACAAGGTTTGACACTTGGAAAAGCCACAATTGATATAGGATCAACTAAAAGAACATGAATGAAATCTGTCATTATATCTCGTGTAAAGTCTTTGCAAGGACTCGGAATAATGCCACCATTCACATATGATCACTACAAAAAAATGAGAAAGGGAAAACAACTTGCGAAGAGAAAAGTTGAAGAAAGTAGATTGAAAGATTTAGAAATTAGTTGATGTAATACATTTTCATAAACATTCACTATTTCATATGATCAATATTAAATTTTCATATTCTATTTGATTAAGAAGTCATCTCCATTCCTTTTGTATCATTCTATTTTTAATTAATTTAATTACATTTACAGGTTTATGCAAAAACTTTCATTCTATACTGTATTATTTATTAATTTAATATTGGTGCTAATTTTGAATCTTATTGTAACCTTATCATTAATATAACTACTAATAATAACTTTAACACTAGCACTAACCCTAACTTTAAATCAAATCCTTATTTTCCTAAGATCTATTGAAATTAAAGTTCACGCAATTGTATAATCTATATTTTTTCAAAAAATATTCTTCTACAAAATTTGGATATGTTGACATGTTGTAGGTTTCATGGAGAATAAAGGATTAAAATGCATGTGGGAAGAGATACCAGAATAGTTGGTATTGATGATTATAGAAAGATTGTCTACTAGGAATTTGTGAAGAATGAAGTTGGTATGTAAGAGGTGGAAGGAGATCCTTTCTTCACCCAATTCTTTGAAAAACATCCTTGCGGATCATTCTCCTCCAAGAAGTAATTTCTTATTGCAATTTTTTCCATTTGGGTCCTAAAGGATACAAACATGGGTCATCGAAGTTGAATCAGATTTTTATAAGGTACATTCAATTAAATTTCCAAAGTATTGTAAGTGCATAGAAATGGTTTCCAACAATATCTAGTGTTGCTCAAAATGGGTAAAAGATTTTGATTCTAGTTTTTACATATATGTTAAAAATGGCTGAACAGTTGATGCATTATATCCCCCTAATGGGCCTAGTTAATGATTGTGATAACTCCCTTGTTGGTGGTGTGTCAAAAGAGACCAAAGAGACTACGGATGACATGGCTGCTGAGAACCCCCAGGGTGTCCCTACTCTTCAACAAATGGAAAATATGAGCACATATGTGTTAGACATCACGTAGAGAATTGAAAACCTCGGCTATGTGCTTGATTTGTAGACTATCAAGGATGATGTCAACCAGCTCAAGAACAAGATGGAGGCTTGAGAAGCCCAAATGGCGGGCCTTAACGAATTCCATGTGTAGGTATTACATAGCTCTATACTCACCCTCTCTCTGTTGACGAAATGTTCTGCAGACACTGAGGAGGACAAGAAGGAGGCTAGGGACCTCTACAAGTTCATGTCTAATGAATGGAACAGTGCCATGGATACCACTGGGGTGCACAAGGCACCCCTGTAGTTTGTTTTTTGTTTTTTGTTGTTGTTTCTATTTTTTAAAGACTTGGTTCCTTTTTGCTGATAGTTGCTATTAATTTTTGTTATAGTGATGTTTCTCCACTATGATTTTTAATAGTTTTGCTATGTAAAGGGTCAGTGCCCTTGTTCTCACTGCTTTATTAGTCAAAAACAATGGAAGCATATAATTATGGGAGAGAAATTATCATTATATGATACTGAAGGAAGAATAGTATGAACCATTGAATTACAAAAGTTTGACCCACAACTTCTTATTGAAACCAATAAGTTTTGAATTTATATATCATTATTTAGCATATCGGTAGACTATATGAATGTATGGTGACCACAATAATTTCTGCACTAGATTGTGTGAATATATGGTAGTAACAATTATTTGTTAAATTTTATATTTTGGAATGTGGAATTATAATTTTGCAATTGATTTCCTATAATTTCAAATATAGTTTTATGTTTGTATTTTGAAATTATAATAAAGCTCTATTGTTATCATTATTTTCACATTAATTTTAAATTTACACTACTATACACATATTTCAATATATATATAATTAAATATATTTAAAGAAAGTTATAACATTTGCTAATATTACACTATTATACTTATTAAATTAATTATACAACTTTATATGATGATATTGAAAATAACTTAATTTTAAATTTATTATTCATAGTTAATACACTAGTACATTTGGGCCTAATTTCCGATGGCTAATTATCGAAAGTCTAACGACACCATGTTGGACTTCTAACCAATTTAACCTTCGAAAACTCATCGTCGGTCTTCCCGATGATGCCATTTGCGTTAGACGTCCGACGGCGGTTATATTTACTCCCTCGGCCAAAAATTTTGACTGATTACGGTTATAATTCTAATGGATGCTATGTTTTGTCCTCAATGACTGTCCGACAAGGAAGTGACATCGAATATACAACATCCTTGTCGAATGTTTCTTTATTTGTCGTCGGAATTCCGACGGTATCATATGATGTGGGTCAGATGGCTTTGCCATCGGTGCATGAAAGCATTGAACGAGTTCTACTTTTAAAAATTCCATAAAACATTTTTTATTTATTTGATTTAGTGTTATTTGCAAAAAAAGATTATCAATGATGTTTCCTTTCTCCAAGAATTCTCTAGGATCTTTCCTTCAGATAATATGTAACATCCAATGATGAAATCTTTTCTTTACAAATGCTTATTTTATTTAATTATCATCTGAGTGTGAATTATAATTTATATCTATGTGGAAGTAGAAGATACAAGCTGAAGACTTGTGCATAACTAAATTTCGTAAAAGAAAGCAAGCAAGCATTATCTTGAATGACATGGAAATAAGCTCATCAACTGCCTAGAAGAGAGCAATTGGAGAAAATTAGAGTAAAGTGTTAAAGGGTGATAAATACATAGAGAATATGCAATACAAACAAACAATGTATGGAGTGTGTGATTTGACGTCTCTAATTTATGTTCAGAGGGAATAACTGGTTTTGGAGTTCCAGGGAAACCTATTGGGCCACACTTGGAGGAAATCAATGTGTTGATGCAAGGACCACCTTTTTTATATTATGACAATGATGCTTTTGTACCGAAGGATATTTGGAAGGCAATATCCAAAAATTTCTATAGTGTGGAACTAGAGTTGGTGGACTCAAAGTACTTTTTATCTTCTAGAAGACCAAGAGGTTATGTACACAATCTCCCAATAGAAGGGTGATTTCAAGCATTACCTCTCCCCCCCATGACTATTCAGGAAGCACTTCCTCAGACAAAAGACTATTGGCCTCCATGGGATCAAAGAAAAAAATTGAAGCATAGACTCTGGATGATGTGGTGGAGTCCTTCATGAAGAACTCTATACTATAATTGAAAATTCACAAGGGAAACTGCAAGATAGTGAATAGAAATACATTCTTGAAAAGTGGGAAGAATGGATGGATCTGGGTTTGGGTGGGGCTAGGTCAGGTGGCTCCTCTATAGGTTGAAGAGATAGAAATCATATTTGGATTTGAATAAGATCACACTCGTGGAACTTCGTGTGCAACTGATCAATTGTGTTGTTTGGGTAATGAATTCTAAATAAATACAGCTGCATACCATTCATCTATCTTGATTAAAGCCTTTTATCCTTATGGCATTAAATTAAAGTTCTTTCTCTATTTTCAAGTGATCTTTGGAGTAAAGGTTGCTTTGCATCGACCTAAGATACATTTAACTTGTGTTGTATCTGTGGAAATTTGTATCCTAGGTCAATGCAATGCAACCTCTTCTCCACCAATACCAAATAGAAGAGAAAGTACTTTAATTTAATGCCATCAAGATAAAAGGCTTTAATCAAGACAGATAAATGGTATGCAACTGTATCTATTTGGAATGCATTACCCAAACAATGCAATCGATCAGTCACACACGAAGTTCCATGAGTGTGATCTTTTTCAAATCCTAATATTATTTCTATCTCGACAACCTCTAGAGGAGCCACCTAACTTGGCCCCACCCAAACCAAGTTCCATTCTTTGCACTTTTCAAGAATGTATTTATGTTCACTCTCTTGAAGTTTTCCTCATGAATTTTCAATTATAGTGCAGAGTTCTTCACAAAGGACACTACCACATTGTCTATAGTCTAGAAATATAATTTTTTTCTTTGATCCCATGGAGGCCAATAGTCCTTTGTCTGATAAAGTGCTTCCTAAATAGTCATGCGGGGAGAGGTAATGCTTGAAATCGCCCTTCTATTGCACAATTGTGTACATAACCTCTTGGTCTTCTGGAGGATGAAAAGTACTTCGAATCCACTAACTTTGGTTCCACACTATAGAAATTTTTGGATATTGCCTTCCAAATATCCTTCAGTGCAAAATCATCATTCTCATAATAGAAAAAAGGTGGCCCTTGCATGAACACATGTATAGAAAATCATCATTCTCATAATAGAAAATCTTCAGCTTGTATCTTATGCTTCCACATAGATATAAATTTTAATTCACGCTTAGATGATAATTAAATAAAATAAGCATTTGTAAAGAAAATATTTAGTCATTGGATGCTACATATTATCTAACGGAAAGATCCTAGATCTAATTATTGGAGAAAGGAAACATCATTGATAAAAAAAATTTCAAATAACACTCAATCAAATAAATTAAAATTATTTCATGCAATGCTTTCATGCACCGACGACAAAGCCGTCTGACCCACACCATTATCCATAATAGAATAAATCACTATAATAGGCTATTATAAAGAATCTATACAAAAATATGAAAGAACATTAAATTACCATTACAAACCCATAAACCATTAAATAGTGAAAATAGATATAAATTTGTAAATGTCTCCCTACAAACACCACAACCATAACCAAAACAAAAAAATTTCTTACCCGCAAAAACTAAGTAGCTGGTGAGTTGCAAGTCTACAACATCTCTCAAATGATCGAACCATTTCTTAATTTTGTTCTCCTGATTAGTCAATGGATTTAGTTGCATGTACAAGTTTTCTATTTCAAGCCTTCTGTTTCCTTCTGCATCATTCTTCATGTCTATAGTATTGGATAGTTGTACAATTTGTGATGCTATAATATCTATGTGACCCTTAATATCCTTAGTATATTTAGGCCATTGCCTTTAAAACATGTATGCCGCCACTACATCCTTTACACTTTTCTAAAAAAAAATTATGCTTTCTTGTAGTTGGATATGTGTTGTTGCACATCTAATCACCAAAACTTCTAGTATTTTCTCTTCCACCTTCTTCTCTACATCCTTCAAAACTTTGGCTTCCAATTTGAAAGAATGTTCCTTAAATCTATTAAGCATCAATTGTTTTTTCTCTGCACTTGACAAAGACTCATCCAAAAATACTTCTAGAAGTCCTTCATGAAGGACTTTCACTGCATCATTAATAATTTATGAGCCCTATATTTTAGACTTACTAAAATTCTTTGTGAGTAGAATGGTGAAGTTTATCACCCAAACAAATCATATGCAAGGGAGACAATCAATTAAGGTCCATCTGATCTTGAGACATTGATGCCCACTTTAGCATGTCACATCATAAATTGACAACTAGGACACATTAGGTGCCCTAGTACTCATGATTGGGACCCAAAATATGACCCCTCATTTATTGCCTCATATGTGAGTTAAAATTCAAATACTTTATGTATGATTAGGTATAAAAGATAGCCTACCCTATCATTTGAAGGGGTCTACCTAAAATTCAAGTGATATCTTAATTATAAAATCAATTCAATTCCAAGCGAACAAGCAATCAAGCATTCATCAAGCATTGAAGGAGAATTCAAGTTAAAGCACAACATTCATGATCAACAGTCTGCATGGCATCCTAAAACCTTGTGTGAGGATTCAAGAAAGATTCATCAAGGTATCATGTTCAATTTTAAGCATTTTTAGATTAGATCTAAAGGGATCATTTTAAAGGGGGAGGAAGAGGTCTTTTCCTTAAAATGTCTACCTCCAAAAATAGAGGAGATATTTAATAAAGATATCATTTTTTAAATTAAGAAATGGGAAGGAGATTAAGAATAAAAACCTTCCATATTGCACACTTCAAGGTATATTCAAACCTATTTGACCCAGGAAAGCCCCCATCAACAAACCTATTTTCGTCATTTTGTGTGTAGGAAATTGATTCAGGAGTTATGTGTGAAGAATTTGGCAAAGTAAACAATGACAATCAAACTCAAATTTTGATGGCATGAAAAGTAGAAGAGTAGGCTAGTTCACACCTTCTAGTCCCAAGAATTTTTGACAACCTTTTGATAGTAGATTTTGTGTACCATCCTAATACAAAAACCATTCATTTTGTCTACAACCAATAGTCATTGCTAAAATCAGTTTAAAGTGTATCCATTTAGGGACCTTTCATAAAATATTCCCAACTTACACATCATAAAAGGATCTTAAAATATTCATTGTTTATAATGATAAGAATTTGGTTGTTCCATACACCTTCCTTTACTATTTTAAAAATATCATCGACCAAAATATTGTGCAACAGTAGTATGGAGTGCATTTCATCTATTTTATGTCCAAAGATTTCATCATACCACTTTCTTTTCAAAGGTGATTCATTGATTGTGTTGTTTGGGTAATGCATTCCAAATAGATACAATTGCATACCATTTATCTGGCTTGAAATCCTTTTATCCTAATGGCATTAAATTAAAGTTCTTTCTCTATTTTCTGGTGATCTTTGGAGCAGAGGTTGCTTTGCATCAACCTGGGATACATTTAACTTGTGTTGTATCTACGGAAATATGTATCCTAGGTCGATGAAATGCAACCTCTTCTCCACCAATACTGGATAGAAGAGAAGGTACTTTAATTTAATGCCATCAGGATAAAATGCTTTCTAGACATATATTAGGTATAAAAGGAAGCCTATCCTGTCATTTGAAGGGGTCTACCTACAATTCAAGTGATCTCTTAGTTATTAAATCAATTCAATTCCAAGTGAACAAGCAATAAAGCATTCATCAAGCATTGAAGGAGAATTCAAGTTAAAGCACAACATTCATTATCAACAGTCTGCATGACATCCTAAAACCTTGTGTTAGGATTCATGAAAGATTCATCAAGATCAACAATCTGCATGACATCCTAAAACCTTGTGTTAGGATTCATGAAAGATTCATCAAGTTATCATGTTCAATTTTAAGCATTTTTAGATTAGATCTATCCTTTCCCTCAAAAGGAAAATGTTATACTTCAAGGTTAATTTAAAACCTGAGGTTTGACCTAGGAAAACCCCCATCAACAAACCTATTTTTCATCATTTTGTATGTAGGAAATTGAATCAGGAGTTACATGTGAAGAATTTGGCAAAGTAAATGATGACAATCAAACTTAAATTTTGATGGCATGAAAAGCATAAGAGTAGGCCATTTCAAACCTCCTAGTCCCAAGAAATTTTGACAACCTTTTGATAGTAGATTCTATGTACTATCCTAATCTAAAAAACATTCATTTTGTCTACATCTGATAGGTGGAGGATCTGGTCGATCCGCACCTCCTAGTCCCAACAATTCTACTTGAACAGTCTGTCATGGGAGAAGAGATATGACTTCTAGGTCTACTAATGAGTTACTTACTATTAGTCATATGATAAGACAAAAGAGAAGAAATGTGAATAATACTAGCTAACAAGTTGTGTAATGTTGGGTGATTCATGTTACATCATGGATTTCATTGGCTATAAAGTTGTGTTATGCTAGCTGATCCATGATAGAGAAGATTAACAAACAAAACCATTTGTTCACAAGGCAATCCAAAAACTCTACTACAAAATGGTTGTTGTAGTGACACAAAACACAAACAACAATAATGACCAACACTTGCAAAGGTGTAAACAACAACAATGGTCAGACTAGCATTAATCCATGTTATTCCAAGTAATGAATCCCAAAAGTAATAACCATGCCCTAGGGGGGGCTATGTACCACAACACTTCTAGTTTGAGGATATAACATAAATAAATTAACACAAAAAAAAAGGAGAGCTCATATGCCTCCCCTTAAGATGTCAATATACCTCTAGGTTGATATCTTAAGGTAGAAAGTGATCAAGGATAAGCACCTTCAACACCAAGAAGATACCCTTAATAAACATACATGCATTCCAAGCTAGGAAGAAAGATCCTTGTACATGCATCATTGCTATAAGAAAGGAAGACATAGTTATAAAAGAGATATTATGGAAACATTAAATAATTTAAATGAAGTCAACCAAAAGAATGCAGAGAGATAAAAAAAACTCTATAGAGAAACTATTTTACATACCTCAAATACAAAATTGTAGGGTGGAACAATAAAAAATGGCAAATCAAGGAAAGAATGAAAGATCCACACCAAATTCTTATACAATGTAGTCCAGTTGAAGGATTTTTATTCAACACAAGATAGTGAAGGGGTCAATATGATGATTTATTTGAAGGTTCATAAGTTAACGTTAGTCACTAACATATAAAGAGTGAACAAATTGAAGAGCCCGATGAATTGTCTGCGTAGCATGAGGATGTATGATGTTAACAATAGAAAAATGATATTATAATGGTGGTGAAACTACAAAAAGTTTTGATCATATTTTTATTGAGCATGAAAGCAACGACCTTGAGCTCATTAATGATAGGCATCGTGTTGTAGAGTATCAACCCTTGTTGAACAAGGGTGTCACATTTTTTAGGCTCAATTAGTGCAAGGAGACATTTTGTGTATATGAAGTGGTTTCAATTAGCCATTTTGTGTATAAGTAGAGGAGAGGTCGATGTCTTTTTTTATTTTCCTACAAAACAATGAAAGAGGTCCTAATTAAGGAACACACATGTCCAAGGAAGGAGAGAATGTGGATTCAGGACAATTTTATGCAAGAAAGGATATCAAGTTATAAAAGATAAAAATCAACAAAGCTAAAGTGGATCCTTAAAAAAGAGGAACAATTGACAACTATTATTCTTTCTCCATAATGTAGAGACAAGAATAACTAGGCTATTACGTTGCCTCCCAAGTATGATTGCACTAGGCTATTACATTTCCTCCCAAGTATGATTGCACATGAAATCGTAGTACCATGAATGACAATGAGCCCCTAATAGGTAATTAAGCTACCAATGTCATATAGCAAGATAAAAACATAATAGGTTATAAATGTCATTTAGAAGGGATATGATGAGTGTATAACTCATTGTCACCTATTATTTAAATGTTACTAGAACTACAATAAGTTGTTGAATTTTAATCTCCAAATCATGACGTTCATTAGTGGAATAGTTGATGATGCTTGAAAAAAGGATTGTCCTAATTTTGTTTATGGTTTTTTCTTCAATTTTTCAAGGGGAGAGTAATAAAGTTTGCTTTAAGAAACTCATACAAAATTATCTCTTGTTGTGATTAAAATTTGTTGGAAAAGTCATAGATATATTAGACAATGGGGGAGGGGATGTCAACAAAGGAGGAGGATAGAAACCTAAATCTTCTTTAGAAAAATGTAATGTATATTTCTCATGAACCTCTACACTTCATTGCACACATCCTAAATCATGTCCATTGCATCCATGTGTATAATTAAATGTGGTATTTATATCATGTCTAGAGGAGTGTGTTCATTCATATTTTCAAAGTTTAAAGATCCTCAACCATCATCAAGACATGTGTTGGAAGAAGAGGTTGGAATAGATTTAGAAGAAGCTTGAATAATTGACACATACAACTCCCTTGAGACTTCATATTTGGATAGAGGGACCTTATATCAAATTAAGGAAGGCATGAGAGTGATATATGTATTAGTGTAATTATTATACTTTTTGAATATTTATCCTTAATATAATATTGGAATAGTATCTTATACTAATTAGGGAGTCGTAATTAGGATATTATTTTCCCATTTTTAGTTGTTGATCTCATTATTTTAGACACAAATGATTTTTGTCATTTCTTTTCTTTATGTGCAATATATATCTAATGTAATTATTTATATTTTTAATAAGAAAATAAATTTATTGTAGTAATCATGTGGTTTTTTAATTTTATCTCTTGTCTAAGAGATAGTATTGAAGATCATAACTCTAACATGGCTTTATTTTGGATGAGTAACAAAATTCCTCTATTATTTATCCTATGATAGATGTTCATACCTTGTTCAAAAACTTCCAATTTCTATGAGGTAGTCTGTCAAATAGTCGGCATGCCATTTTAAAGCTCCCATTTTCACACATGTTGGGGGATGTTGACAGAGCTTTACACCTTCCCCCACGCCAACGGAGAATCAGAAACATCACTATGTGCAGGTGCAAAATAGATGGGTGACCGATGAATGAATTAAAGAAGGGGAATGAAGCCTATTGGTCTTTAGTTGAACATAATGATCATTGGGATTGTACAAAATAGACCTTTTAAAATGCTTTAGAAACTTTCAATATTGTGAAGACATGACCATGGAATTCAAACTGCTAAAATTCATCACAAAAACGATGTCTCATGGAATGCCACGATATGCAAAAAGTAGATTTGTTGAAAATATTTTTGACACCTTAAGGCAAATAAACATGGTAGGTGTACAACTGAAATCGACAACCATTACCAGCACCCTCTTCATACACATCTGAGATTGGAACCTTGGAATAGGGTTTGGGCATGAATTGAAATACTAAGGGAGATTTTCAGATGTTGTAGTTGTGAATGCCTTGGTAGATATGTCTGCAAAATGTGGGAGCATAAAATAAAACATATGAACTATTTTTTGAAAGAAAAAAAAATCCCCAAAAAGGATGTTGATTCATACCCGGGAGCATGCCCTATTCCATGAGCTGACATTGCTCCCATTTTCGCACGTTATCCCTTTTTCGTTGGGCCTTCAATCTACGGAAAACTCCATATCCAATTCTTGGGCGGGGGAAAAAGAGCTTTGATTTGCTTGGGATCACCATTCATTTCTAGCAGGACTCGAGTGAAATGAATTCTATAGATATGATCTCTATTCCCCAACAAAAAATCGGTGGCATTATGACACAACCTCTCCTCTATTGCTGGGGTTTGACAGAGGTGGAACTGCAAAGAGCCAATCTAGGTGGGAGGAGGTTGACAGAGCTTTACACCTACCCTATTCTTGCATGAGCCGACATTGCTCCCATTTTCACATATTCCATGAGCCGAGAATGCTTGGAGCTGGCATTAATCGGTCAAAACGGTTCACGGTTCATGCTTACTCTGGGCGGGAGTACACTGCTGGGGTGGCAACATGAGAATGGGAAGAGATCGCAAAATGATTTGAAATGTCTTAGTCTTTTTTTTTTTTTTAAGTAATGCCCATTGTCGTCCGAATTTCGATGAACGTGGGCACTTTTTGTAAAAAAGTACAAATGTAATTGCCAATTCCTTCTCTGTCAAAAACATATATTGAATTATCATCGGAATTCTGATGAATGCGGGCAATTTTTCAAAAAAAAAATCAAATTTGTTCACAATATACCTTCTCCATCAAAAACCTCCATCAGAATTTTAGGCCAAATGTATTAGTGATATCAATAACTTAAAATATTATGATATAATGGAATTAATCACATCAATATCTAGATTATTTAAATTATAAAGTAATACATGTTAAATCATTATTGAAAACTTATTATTAATCAGGTTAATATTAATGAAATATTTATTCATACAAATATTCATATTATTTAGATGCTATTCGACTAAATATTAGGCTAATATTTTAATTAATAAACAAAATTGTTGAGCTTATGAATTCATAAAGAAATTTAAGTTATTAAAGTTATAATAATTATTATATGATGACATAATGACATTAATCACATCAATATCTACATTATTCAGATTATAAAGTAATAAATGTTAAATCATTATTGATAAATTAATATTAATCAACTTAATAATAATGAAATATTAATAATATTAGCATCATATAATACATGCTAACTAATTTAATTAACTAAAATAATAATATTAACTAAATGTTTATCAATGAAATATTAATTTAATATTAAATAATAAACAAAAATTGTTGAACTTATAAATTCATTAAGAGTTAAGTTATGAAAGTTATAATATTTATGAAAATTATTAAATTTATGAAAATTACTTTATTAAACTAAATAAATTTATTAATAATATTAAATAATTAATTAAATTAATATTTTTGATTGGGGAAAAAATGGGTTTTACAAGGACTCGAAACCACAGAGTTTACAAGAAAGATAAAATATTAAAACAAAGTTCACTAATATAGGAAAGCTGCATAACAGAGAAAAAAGGACAACAACAATGAGCCAAAAGTTAGAAAAAAGCCAACACTAGATAAACAAAGCTAACCTAAGGACTTTAAGGTATCAACAATCTTGGCCTCAAGGTTATTCATTTCCTGAGCCACCTTCTTCAACTCATTGATCTCCTAAGGTGCATAATCCGCTTTTCTCTTCCAGTTGGCTTTAGTCCTCTTCGAGGGGCCAAAATCCTCTTTCTGGCTTTTGTCTTTGTCAGTTATTAAGTCCAAAAATAAGGTCCCTTGCTAAGTTTTTTCTAGCTTATCCACCAAGGTGCTCATTGTAGTAGCAGAATTCTTCACAATTTTGTGGCTTTGCTTCATGATGTAGTTCATAGTTTCCCAGATTTTGCCAATTTCCCCTTCTAGATGTTTTATCATTTTCTTGTTTTCTAGATTGATATTATTATTAAAATTAGTTATAAATTATCTGTTTATTATTTTGAAAAAGTATGGGGAATTGGGAAAATGGAATAAAAGAATTCATTATTCCTTGGAGTGGATAAAGTGGAAAGAGACCCATGTGGGGTCCTTCCAAAAAGATATTAGCATTTAAGATGGAGTTGGACATGGATTGACCTTGGGATTAAGAATGTGCACATTTAAATGGAGTGATTATATTATTAATGGCAACTGATAATGTATGAGGATGTGATGGGAGGAGAGAGAATGAGTGGAAGGAATTAAAAAGTGCTTTTAATTTTAAGTGGGAGAGAATAGGGATGCATCTATTCTGGCTCCAAAACGACAGTATGGATTGACTAACAGGCATGTTAGTCGCGCGTTTTACACTGTCAATTTTGCAATAAACGACTATGATTGACTAACCTGTCACTAACACGCTGTAAGAAAGGTATGTTTTGGAGCCAGAATAGTAACACGTTGTAAGAAAGGTCTGTTGTGGAGCCAGGATAGCTTCAGCCAGAGAAGAGGGGGGTTGGATTAAATAAATAAAAGAATTTATTTATTGCAATGGGGAATTATGAATTTGATCAATTCATTTTTCAGGACATGTGGGAAGAAGAGAACCCTTTAATTAAATAAATACAATATTTATTTAATAAAGTTGTCATAGGGAGTTATTTAGCTATGTTAATTAAATTAATTTAGCTAAGGTTGCACAAGCAAAGGAGCGCATAATTAAATAAATAAATTATTTAGTTAGCGGTTAGGCTTATGATAGGAGGAATTGTAGGAATAATTTGATCAAATTTGGGTGTCTACACATTGAAATTATTAATAGACTTGAAATTTGATTGAATGAATTAAATATATTGGATTAGATGTGTATTTCACAAAAAACTAAAAAAATGATTTTATATATTTGACTATACCCAATAGGAGCCACTATTTAAGAAAGGTTAATGAATAGTTAGTATAAAAATTATTATGTTTCATTCTTTCTTGTGAAGTAGACATCTAATCCAGTGTATTTAATTCATTGGATCAAATTTCAAGTCTATTAATAATTCCAATTACATAAGGACTATTATATATATTATGATAGTCATTTTCTATGTGACATGGTAAGTTAATATGAAAATATTTGTTTGTCTTTTTGAAATTGATTTTAACTCTTTCAATATATTCTAACACATTCAACTTTGTTTGGAAAAATAGGGGTAGTTTTTTTATTAATTAAACGTAATCACTATAGAGAAAAACAAAGCAACATGCCCAACAAAGGACCACAACCTAAGAAAGAAGACAACCAACCAATCAAAGCCCTTCGAAGGCTCCCAAATAATTACTCATGTCTTCCATAACTAAATATTGTAGAATTCAAGAATAATTCATGGACAAAAGTCTGTCCAACACTCCATGTCCCCATCTACTTATAAGCCCATTTTGCCAAACAATTTTCCACCCTATTCCACTCTCGAGGAATGTAAAACAAGGTAGCAAAGTCCAAAGAATTACTAAGACTATAAATATGATTTACCACCAAGGCATTTTATGACTTTTCTCCATCCAATTGTCGCTTATTCGACATATCTTGATCACTACTTGTGAATCAAATTCACATATAATCTTTCTCCAACCAAGGGTACAACCCTTTTAGTGGAGAATAGCCAAAGCTTCAGTAAAGCTGTTAGTTTATTATCCTTTATACATATAAAATAAGTATAAGACAACCCCTTAATTATCTCTACTAATACCACCAATCCTAGCATGTCTTAGATTTCCTATGAAAGATCCATCAATATTACTTTTTACAACATCATTCAACATCAATTTGTTAAACACAAAATTAATTGCACTCACTACATGGTAGGACATAACACAATGTCTCTTGTTGGAAACGAAAATAAACTTTTCATAGATAGGTCAATCAAATAAGAAGCAAAAACAATAGTAAAAATTAACTTAGATTAGTAAATGAAAGTAGTAGTTTAATTTGGAATTCAATGTTAATTTAGGTAATTAAATTATATACATATATAATTTTAGGTTTGATGAAGAGGAATAAAATTAACGTGGAATTAAAATTGATTTATAAGTAGATTACAAATAGAATAGATTTGTCTATTTGTATATTGCTTTAAATTATACATGAAATTTATGTCCAACTTGTTTAGGTTGAGTCCATACCCTTAAATATCTTTAATGTATATAAATTCATCCTTAGTAATGATGATTTGTTCATACTAGTTATATGTCTATGATCTCTAACTTGCCTAATTCCTTGATATATACTCTTCTATCTGGATTGAAGATATTTAAAAATACCTTAAGAGGACTATCAAATACTAGGCAACAAGTTATCCTGTGTCAAGTCCCAAACTTGTTTAGCTACTTGAATTCATTTAGCTACACACACAAAAGTTTACTTTCATTAAATATATTATTATTATTTCTATCTAAGTGTAATTGGTTGGAACACTCCTGAAAGAACTTAATATCCTTTTGTGATAGTCAATTTTTATCTATTACACATACTCATGTTAATTCCCATCTAGTTACGCTGAGAGCCGTAACCTACAATGGCATCATATAGGGGTCATCACCAGTAACAGTGTAAGAAAAAAGAAGTGCTTTGTATTCATGGGGATGACTGGGATATTCATGGACATTCTATAACTGATGAAGTCAAAATGATTGGACATTCTATAACCAATGAAGTCAAAAAAATTCGAATGTTACAACTACATATACAGCTTTTTATGGACTCACTTCCATGATAACCATTTCAATTCTGACGTATCGTTTCTAGTTAAGAACTGATCAATTCATGATTGTAATTTTTGTAATAGAGGTCACCACCAGTGTCCATGTCATAAAAAAGAAACCTTTCATATTCCTGTCAGTTATACATGAATGACGGTTACAAATAGAAGTGGAGAGTATTATGATTCACAAGTGTGAGCATTCGGTTATAAACACATGATAGCAGAAATGGCTATGAAGTGTTTTCTATGAGTTGTCTTCTATGAAGTGTTTTTTTTCAATGACAGATGAGGGGTTTCTTCAAAGAAATAAATATAGCCGATGAGAAGCAGAGGATAGATCTCCATCGTCTGAATTAGCCAGGATTGCTACTTTACACAAGGGGGTGGCAAATTTCTCGAAGAAATAGAAATTGATTTTGATCACAAAACACTCTTCATTGGTGAATATCATGGGAGAAAGATAGGCTTGCAGATCTTTTTTCCCATTATGGCAAGGTTTTGTAGATTGATAATGAATGATCACGTCACTGGGTGCGCCAAAGGCTTCAATTTTGTCATTTCACTAAACCTTCAATTCTTGATATGGTTCTCCAGGACAAGAAAACCATCGACGGGAGAATTGTATGTTTCTTTTATCATTTTGTTGCTTTTCTTTTCAACCATATATGAATATACCTTGCTAAATTCTTTTGGGTTTTGTATTTTTATTCTTTTTTTTATCCCTAATGGTTGTTTGATCTTAGACTGATTAATTATCTCACCCATAGTAGGCTGCATAGAAGAAAATGAGGTATTGTCATTATAGTTTGTTAAGGCTATCTAACATTTTTCCTATAAACTCTGCTAAAAAGTCTGTTAAAAAGACTATTACAAGAAATATTTTGGCATTCCATGGGACCACATTTCTTTCAGGCGTAGTCGGTATGCCTTCTCTTTGCTTTCATATTTTGCATGCATGTCTACCGAAGCATTTTCACTATAATATCTGAAAAAAATATCCCTAACAGTGTCTTTGATGGATATCCATACATAATTCCAAAGGTCCCATGTTGTGCATATCCTGCAACTATTACACTGAATGAGATGGCATCTCTCTAACACATTATATCAAACAATTTGTGCACCTTGCCTATGGTTCCCCATTTTCCATTCATGTCTAATAAGGAAATTGCAACCATAATATATGACAAAATCCATTTTTCATTATGCCTTGTTACATTATACGTTGTTGCAAAGCTCGTATTTTAGCAAAGGTAGGGAGGATGCTAATAAAGGTTGTAAATTCCAGCTTTACACTTTCCAATTGTATTACCTTCAAAATTTATAAAGACCTTTTAGCAAACCCATTTTGTGCATTTTCTAATATCATCGCAGTCTATGACACCACTTCTTTGGGGTATTATGTCAAACAATTCACTTACCCTATCTATGCTTCTAAATTTTCTATAAAAATCTGCCAAATGCACTTTTATTTACATCTGATAACTAATAATGAATTTGACGGTTCTTTATCCAAAGCTAAAGTTAGGCGTATGATTTAATTATTTTATTTTTTATAATTATGGGAAAGAGATATCCTTATACCACATGATAACAATATTCTATGAGATGAAGTTTATAGGCAAAGAGTGTTTTGAAAAAATTGGTAAGCAAATGAAAAGAAATGTAGAATCCAATTCCTACCGGTTAAAAATGGTACATGAAATACAAGCATGCTAAAAAGCGTTTTACACTTTTGAAAAGATATTATTTCGAGTTTTGTCTTTTTATTGAAGAGGAACCCTAAACTATTATATCTCGCACAAAAAAGTTTCAAATTCAAAGTTTGTTAGAAATGTGTTTAAAATTTATAATTATCTTTAACTACTCAATATTTAATGTTTTTTGAAGTGTAAATTATACTAAGTCAAAAAAAGGTCATTAAAGATGGAGTTATATATAAGAAAGGTGTCAATAAAAATTAATAATGCATTATAAAAAAGATATATTATACATCATAAATATTTTTAGAATCCATGCATAATCTATTTTTCGAATCCATTTGAAATTTGTTCTTATAAGAGATTCGTATGAATTCTACAATGCTTATAAGTTTTACTTACTTATGTCTTCAAAAGATAGAAATACAAGCTGATTAATATTATGACATTCACTCACATGCATTTTCCACTTTAAGTTAATTTTTATGAAAATTTTGATTCATATGAACTTTGCAATGCTTAAAAGTTTCGAGCTCAATCTATAAAATTTACCACTATATCACATGTGAGTTATTTTAAATCTTATATTAACCTCCTCTACAAACTCAAATATAAAATCCTAAATTACACCACTTTAAATTTAATAATTGTTATTAAAGAAAATACATTAGATTTTATATATAGAAAATATTTTAACTCTATACCTCATGAGTTTGTTTATGTGTATTAGAGAGACTAACACATGAAAGAGAAGTGCTATTTAATTTTTGTTTTTAAATGTAAGTGTAATCAATTCAAGTGTGAGTATAAGTATCACACTCTAAAATAAAGTAATTTTTATTCAACTATTTCTTTTTTGCAATCATTGTTTCTCTATGTTGAATTTATATAACAATTATATAACACTAACCCCAACCTTGATTGGATCTTAACACTAACCTTAACCCTATTCAAATCATAACACTAACCATAATCCTAATTGTGGTCAGGGTTAGGGTTCAATAGGATTATAACAATTCAATTAGGATAAGGGTTAGGTTTACAATTCAATTAGGGTAATGGTTCGTGTTATAATAATACTATGACAGGGTTATAATTATAGTTAGGGTTACAAAATAGAATCAAGATTAAAGTTATAATTAGAAATAAAGATAGGGATATGATTAGAGTTAAATTAGGTTTAAGGTTATAATTAGAATTAACGTTACTCCTCATTTAAATTTAGGATTAATATTCAATCAAGGATAGGGTTAGGGTTTAATTATAGTTATGGCTTAAATAGATCATGCATGTTGTTGTCTATTATAATGTATTATTTTACAAAGAAATGTATTGGATGTTAATGTCTTGGGTCTAATGGTGCTTGAACCATATTTTGTTTAATATCTTAATCTATAACCTAAAATCTAATGTCTTAATCTATAAGCACCACAATTGAACCCTATTAGAACCCCAACCCTAACATGGTATTAACCCTAACTCTCATTGTGCTTGAACCATACTTTTGTCATTTCTTCCATGTTGCTCTATGATATATATATATATATATATATATATATATATATATATATATATATATATATATATATATATATATATATATATATCTTGCCAGGTATCCTTCTCAATGCACATATTTTTAATATTTTTTACCTTAACCTAACCTTCATTGAATGTTAACCATAGTTTAATCATAAACCCAAACCTAACTCAAATATTGCCCCTAATTGAGTCCTAACCCTAACCTAACCTAAACCCTAACCCTAATTGAGCCTAGACCCAACCATAATTGAAGTGTAACCCTAACTATAACTAAACTCTATTTTAAGCCTTTTGAACGAATCCATTTTCTACAAATCTTGCAATATTTTGCATTCAATGAGATGACATTCTAGCCTTTGTTATGTCTATGATTCCACATCTTGCATGCATATCTACCAAAGCATTTATAACTATAATATCTGATAAATTTTTTTTCTTATCATTATGCTTCGATGAATCTCCATGCCTCATCCAAAAGCTCCCATTTTCACACAGGTAGGGAGAACGCTGCAAAAGAATTTGGCATTCTACCAGCCAATCGCATTTGTCTTAAAGTTTCAAAAGCCTTTTCAACTAATCCATTTTCTCTTCATTACATATCAATAATATGCATATTGAAAAAAAGAAACATTTCATTTAAATATAATAATTTACAAAAATAGTGTATTAGAGTGGTTCGTTTCAATTTGATCTCAACAATTTTTCATTTGCATATAATTATAAAACATGAATTAAGTATTTTTGTTATGTAGAATGTTGTTTTTTTTGAATTATTTTTTCTCTATAAAAGTTAAAGAATAGGAATTATAAAAATAGAAACAATATTTTGACAAGTAAAGGAAGGAAAGAATTTTAATTTTCAATTTAGAAATATCAAGAAAGAATTTCCATGTTTCTAAATCTTAAACATAAAAATACAACGTTTCTAAATTTGATAAATAAAAAATACAATTACATACCAACATAAATATTTCAAAAATAATATATAAATTATTATTTTCAATTAAGAAAGATCAAATAGAATTTTAATGTTTCTAAATTTCAATCATAAAAATATAATGTTTATATATTCAAACAATCAAATTAGGTACCTACAAAAATATTATATATAATATTTAATATGTAAAATTATTTATTATTAAAAGTTTCTAATTTATCATATAGATGTGATATTTCTATTTATATAAATTTCTATGTTAATAATTTTAGTCATAAATTCAAATTGGGCCTATAATTTTATTATAATCCTACCAATATGATAGCTTTGGCTACAATGATCATGCAAGTTAGATTCTATTATAATGCATCTATTATTAAAAGTTTCTAATTTATCATATAGATTTCATTTTTCTATTTATATTCTATTTATTAGGAGCTAAACAAAAATTTTTTAAAATAATATATAATTTTTAATTTTAAGTTTAAAAATATCAATAAGTACTTTTATGTTAATAATTTTAATCATCAATTCAATTTGGGCTTATAATTTTATTATATTAATCATACCAATATGATAGCTTTGGTTGCATTGATGATGCAAGTTATATTCTATTATAATGTATCCATTTAAAATAAAACATATTGGATGTTAATGTTTTGTGTTTCATGATAAATTAAGTAGTGAGTTATTTTTGGTTGAGTTGTATTTGAGTCCTACATGGGAGGTATACTTTTATTCTAAATTATTTTTCCTAAATATATTTTCTATTAAACACAACATATTTAATGTATATTTTTTATATATGATGAATTGATATAATAGTTATTAAGGTTATGATCAAATTTTAACACTAACCTTAACCTTAACTAATTGAAATCTAATTGAATTATAATACTAAATAAAATCCTTATTCAACCCTAACCTAAATAATATTCCTAAAAGGGTAACCACTAATATGATCTAATATCAACCCTAACCCTAATATAATAAGAATTGATTCCTAACAAAAACCTAACCCTAAAATTAATCCTAATCATAATTAAACCCTATAATGAATTTAAATTCTACCCCTAAAATAACATTAACCCTAAACCCAACCTAACCTTGATTGTATCCATAACCTAAACCTAATTTCAAACCCTAACCATAATTAAACCTTTACACTAAAGTAAACTATGCTAACCCTATTTGAATCCTAACACTAAATTTCTAAGCTTAATTTAATCCTAATTGAATTAAATTATAATATTATCTCTAATCCTAATTGATATTAAAAATAACCTAGAATAGTAACCTTAATCATAGTCTAACCTTAATACTAACCCCAATCTAACCTTATCTCTAGCCCTAATATAACCTTAATTGAACACTAACCATAACTCACCCCTTTACTTATCCCTAACACTAAGGCTAACACTAATTGTGATGTAAAGCTAACCCTAAACCCTAAACCCCAACGTAACCACAACCCTAAACCCTAAAACTAGCAACAATCATTTTTCCTAACCCTAAAGTGTAACCCTAACCATAGCAACAATCCTTTCTCCTAACCCAAAATCCTAACCCTAACCATAACCCTCAACCTTGTAATCCTAACCATAACCCAAAACCCATCCCTATCCCTAACCCTAAACCTATATCTCAACCCTAAATCATAAACCTAACCCTAACAATGATGTAAACCTAACCTAACCATATACCTAAGCATAATCCTTAGCCACAACCCTAACCATAATGCTAACCCTAACCTTAACCAAATTAAATCCTATCCTTAACCATAACCAAAATGGTAAATGTAACCCTAATCATAAGCATGATATAAACCCCAACCCTTAAGCCTAATCCTAACCCTAAACGTAACCCTAACCCTAACGGTGATGTAAATGATAACCATAACCCTAACGATTATCTAAATTATAACCTTGAAATTAACCCTAACCCATACCCTAAACCATAATTCTAACTCTAAACCATAATTCTAACCCTAAACCTGAGTGTAACCCAAACACTAAACTTAACTCTAACCCTAACCATGATGTAAACCCTAACCATAATCCTAATCCTAATGCTAAAACCTAACCCAAACCCTAACCCTAGCCTTAACCATAATTTAAACCCCAACACTATCGATAATCCTAATCCCTAATCCTAAACATAATCTTAACCCTAACCCTAACCATGATGTATATCCTAACCCTAACCATTACCCTAATCATAAACCTAACCATTGTGTAAACCCAAACCATAATCCATACCCTAACTATGACATCAATGCTAACCCTAACCCTAGACATAACCTCAAACCCTTTGCCTAACCATAATCCTAACCCTAACCATTATATAAATCCTAACCCTAATCACAACTGTATTTCTAGCCATAATCTTACAATAATCCTAACTCTGACCCTAACCCTAACCATGACATAAATCCTGACCCTACTCATGATGTAAATCCTAACCATAACCTATCCCTAACCCTATCGCTAGCCATCATGTAAACCCTCACCCTAGCAATAATCCTAACCATTGAACCCCAAGCTTAACCATAATCCTAATCTTAATCATAACCCCAACAATGATGTAAACGATAACCCTAAACCCTAACAATAATCCAAACCTGCCAAGACCTAACTTTAACGCTCAAATTATTGCTAAATATGACATAAACTCTAACCCTAATCATAACCATATTCCTAACCATAATCCTAACCAGAACCCTAACCCTAACCCTAACCATGATTTAAATCCTAACCATACCCATGATTTAAATCCTAGCAATAACCTATCCCCAACCCTTACCCTAGCCCTAACCCTAACCAGAACCCTTAACCCTATCATTAACCCTAACCCTATCCCTAGCCATCATGCAAACCATAACCCTAGCCATAATCCTAACCATTAAACCCTGAGCCTAACCATAATCCTAAGCCTAACTATAACCCCAACAATGATGTAAACCATAACCCTAAACCCTAACCTTCATCATAATCCAAACAACAACCCAAACCCACCAAAATCTAATTTAACCCTCAAATTATTGCTAAATATGACATAAACCCTAACCCTAATCATAACCATATTCGTCACCATAATTCTACCATAATCCTAACATTGAACCTAACCCTAACCATGACATAAATCCTGACCCTGCCCATGATTTAAATCCTAACCATAACCTATCCCTAACTCTAACCCTAGCACCAACCCTAACCATAATCCTAGCCTGAACCCTTAACCCTATCCCTTTACCTATCCCTATCCCTAACCCTATTCCTAGCCATCATGTAAACCCTAACCCTAGCCATAATCCTAACCATCAAACCCTAATCTTAACCATAATCGTAACCCTAAACATAACCCTAACAATGATGTAAACCATAACCCTACTCCCTAACACTCATCATAATCCTAACAATAACCCAAACCTACCAAAACCTAACTTTAACCCTCTAATAATCACTACATATGACATAAACCCTAACCCATAATTTTAACCCTTACCCTCTCTAATTATAATCTTGACATAAATTGTAACCTTTACCCTAATCATATAATCTTAAACCTAATCCTAAGTCGTAACCCTTTACATAATCCTAACCCTAAACTTGACCATAATCCCAAATAATAATTCTAATCCTAACCCTAACTATTAACTTAAACCTAATAATGATGTTGACCCTTACCATAATCTTAACTGTAAACCACAGCCTAACACTAACATATAATTTGAACCTAACAATGTTGTTAACCCTAATCGTAACCTTAACCTTGATGTAAAGCCTTACCCTAACCATAATTATAATCCAAACCCTGTACACTTATTATAACCATAAACCAAAACTAAAACTAACCATTCCCTAAACCTAACCCTAAAACCCTAGCAATATTCCTAGATATGATATAAACCCCAATCTTGACCATATTCCTAACCCTGACAATGAACTCTAACCCTAGATTCCTCATTGAACCTTGACCCTAAGTCTAAGACTAATTTAAATTGAATACCAACCCTTAACCCAAACATTATCCTAGATTATTAACCTTAACTGTAAGATAACCTTGACCCTAAACTTAATCTTACCACAACTGAAACCTAACTATAACCTAACCTTAAATGTAACTCTAATCCTAGAATTAGACCCTATTAAACTATATGCCTAAACTTAACCCTAACCCTAACTAAAATGTAATTTTAATTTAACTCTAATCCTTGACTAATCCTAACCCTAATTTAGCCCAAAACCTAACTATAATGATGGTTACGCTAATATTAAATCCTATCCCTAACCATAAACTTCACCCGAACCATAACCCTAACCATAATCCTAAACCTAAAGCAAACCCTAACCTTGATGCTAACCCTAACCATTATCATAACCCTAACCCTAACAATGATGTAAACCTTAACCATAGCCATAATACTAACCTTAACCCTAACCCTAGCCCTAACCCTACATTGAATAATCATAAATAGAATTATAATCCAAACCCAACCCCATGTTATAATTATAACCCTAACCCTAACTGTAATTATGGTTACGCTAACCCTAAATTGGATATAAACTCTACACATAACTAAAACAATAATAATAAACCCTAACCCGAACCATCTACTTAACCCTAACACTAAAATCTAACCATAAGAAAAACCCTAACCCTATTTGTAATCCTTAATGCTCACATTAACCATAATCCTAAAGCTAAACCAAACCTTAACCTTGATCCTAACCCTAACCATGATATAAGCCCTAACCATTATCATAACCTTGACCTTAAAACCTAACCCTAATTATAACTGTAACCCTAACCCTAACAATGATGTAAACCTTAGCCTTGACCATAATAGTAACCTTAACCCTAACACTAAATCCCAACCCTATCCCTAACCCTAACCCTTACTGTAATTCTAAACCTAAATCAAACCCTAACCTTGATGTGAACTCTAATTGTAGCCCTAACAATGATGTAAACCTTAATCCTAACCATAATACTAACCTTAACCCTACCCTAACTCTATCTGTAACCATAATATTGAGCATTGAATAATGTTTTATACTACCATTAAATAAAGTCTAATATAAATCTTACATTTAGTATATGCTTTAATCTTGCAACACATATATATTTATTAAAATTAGTCTAAATGGATATATAAAATTTCATATATCTCCACATAATAATATAATAATATTATAATATAATTCAATTCAAAAGAAAGATACTATATAAATATATATTGCATTTATTTTATGTTTTCCATGTCGCTCCGCGCGACTGCCACTAGCATATATACCTTAAATTTTAATTTAATCTATATAAAATACGCCAAGAGATATCCTTCTCGAGGCACCTATTTCTAATCAATTTTATACCCTAAATTGAAATAGGCACCTCGAGAAGGATATCTCTTGGCATCTTTTATATAGATTAAATTAAAATTTAAGGTATATATGCTAGTTTGGTATTAACTTTCACAATACAAATTTGTGCAAATATGGGTGCATTACATTATCCTTCACCTATCCCTATTATACACATTCCCACACATTTATCCACATCTTATCCATTTATACACGTCTATACATATAAAACATATTTTTTATATCTATTATGATTAGACATCCATTTTGTACACAAACTTTAATGTTCCATCATCTTTCCTATAGTGCTTCAATCTTTCATTTTCACTATGAAAAAATTTCTCACTTATTTGACAATTAATTCAACGTCACCAACAACTATTAGTTTTTAGATCCTTTTTTCTTTAGTTGCTAATGTCCCAAACATCAAAGCTTCATACTTAGCATTTTTTTATTGTTATTCTTAAAATCAAGCTTGTATGAAGAGGGGAATTTTTATGTGATGATATAAGAGAATTTATTGGATGTTTTATGATAGAATGGTGTAAATATGGAAAGATGTATACAATTAAAATAGCACATGCATTTTCTTTATTTGCTTTTTCTTATATGGTATATGGTTTATGTTTGAAAAATATGTATGGAAACTATATTTTTAATGTTCTTTATCTATCTTTATTTATTTTCTTCCATTTGTTAATATTCGATAGATGTAGTGAAAGTTGGTAGTTGTCAAGGAGAAAAAAGTCTTTTATTATCTATTAAAAAGGTCAACAATAAAGAACAATCTCTCTCTCTCTCTCTCTCTCTCTCTCCTCTCTCTCTCTCTCTCCTCTCTCTCTCTCTCTCTCTCTCTCTTTGTCTACTCTTTTTCATCTTATTTTTTTCTTTTTCCTCATCTAGATCTCTTTTTCTATCTCCCCCTCCCCCTCTCTATCTATATATTATTATCACTACCTCTCTCTTTTTTACTATCTCTATCTGTATTAATCCCTCAACCCTCTCTATCTGTTGGGTTCTTTCTCCCTCTCTTTACGTATATCTCCTTATATCTCTACCTCTCTCCCTATATCTCCATATCATCCTCTATACTATATATCTCCCTCTCTCCTTCTCTATGTGTTGATATATCTCTCCCTCTCTACCCACTCTTCTCTCTCTCCATCCCCATACTTTGTCTCCTTTCACTATCTATATCTCCCTCCCTCTCAATTTGCCCCACTCTCCCTTTTCTCTCCCCATTTATGTCTATCTCTTTCTCTTCATATCTCTCTCTCTATCTCTCTTCACATATATCTATATCTTTCCATTCTTCTCCTCTCTCTCTCTCTCTATTACTTGTCTTTGTCATCTTATTTTCTTACTCTTGCCTCATCTAGATCTCTTTCGCTATCTCCCCTACCCCTCTCTACCTATATCTTATTATCACTACCTCTCTCTCTTATTTAATATTTCTATCTATATCAATTCCTCACCCCTCTATATCTGTTGGGTTCTTTCTACCTCTCTCCCTATCCCTCCATATCATCCTCGGATACTATATCTCTCCCTCTCTCCCTCTTTATGTATCGAGATAACTCTCCCTCTCTACCCAATCTTCTCTCTCTCTATCCCCCATTTACTTTGTCTCCTTTCACTATCTATATCTCCCTCCCTCTCAATTTGCCCCACCTCTCTCTGTTTCTCTTCCCATCTATGTTTTTATCTTTCTCTTCATATATCTCTCTCTATCTCTCTTCACATATATCTATATCTCCTCACTCTTCTCTCTCTTCACATATCTCTTTATCTCTAAATTATTCTCTTTCTCTATATATATCACACTATTTCTCTTTCCCCATCTCTATTTCTAATTATCTCTCTACTCTCTATTTTTAACCTCTCCATGTCTCTTTCCCCCTCTCTCTATATCTCCTTATACCTCTATCTCTCTATCACTCTATCTCTCCCTTTTCCTCTCTATCTCTCCCTCTCTACCTCCTTATCTCTCTTATCTCTCCCTCTCTATCTCCCTCTCTCTCTCTCTCTCTCTCTCTCTCTCTCTCTCTCTCTCTCTCTCTCTCTCTCTCTCTCTCTCTCTCTCCCTCTCTCTCTCTCTCTCTCTCTCTCTCTCTCTCTCTCTCTCTCTCTCTCTCTCTCTCTCTCTCTCTCTCTCTCTCTCTCTCTCTCTCTCTCTCTCTCGCTCTCTCTCTCTCTCTCTCTCTCTCTCTCTCTCTCTATATATATATATATATATATATATATATATATATATTCATCTCTTCCAACTCTATCTATTCTTTTCTCCTCTCTGTCTTACCTCTCCCGCTCCTACTCTCCATGTCCCTCTCCTTCTCCTTCTCCACATATATCTTAACATCTCCTTTCACTCTTCCCCCCTCTATCTCCCTCTCTCCCTACCATCATCTATCCCTCTCTCCCTCTCCCCTTATTACAAATATAACATGATCTTGTTGTTAATGGATCCTAATCATCTTTCTGAATCAAAGGTTTTTGTTAAATTATGTTTAACCTCCTTGTAAGTGGATGCATCACATCTTCATTGAGACCTTTGTCACTCTAACATCATTTTTTTCTAAATGCCCTACCAACTCACCTCATGCACTACACAAATGTATGCAAAAGATGGACCAAAATTTCCCTTATTTGACTTTTCACACATCTTCAGCATACCCCTTACATACCAAGGTGCATTTGCCAGTGTATTATTTACCCACATGCATTGAAGGAGAAATATATTATAAACGTTAAGGACTCTATTAAATGCATGATGAATAAACCTTTCTTGTTTTTAATGTATCAAAAATATATGCATATGTAAATGCAAAGCATTCAAATGTTTGAAAAAGCTTTCGTTTAATCTACATTTATTTTATTTTTAGTAATTCATAAGGATTGATATTTATTAAAATTAGTTATCAATTCTCTTTTTTATTATTTTGAAAAGTATGTTTTATAATAAATTATTGATAATGGTTATTTAACTATTGAGTATTTGGTTATTAGTTTGAATTTAAAGAAAGATCTTAATTAATTATTATTAATAAATTAATAATTAGTAATGTTATAATAAGTAATTACAAATAATTAATTTTGAAAATATCTTTTAATACTATTAAAATGTTTTTTAAATATTTTTTAAGGATAATATTAAGATATTAGAAATAAATAATTATTAACATTTTAATAAAAAATATTAACAAAAATAAATAATAAACTATGATTACTAATTATTTAAAGTTGTTGAAATTATAGGATTGATACTAAGTTTGCCAAATACTATTTTAAATCTTTTAATTATTCATTATAAATAAGAATAACACTAAATTATTAACCATAAATAAGTTTTAAATAACAATTTTATTAAAAATTATTAATAATAATAAATGATAAATTATAATTATTAATTATTTAAAGGTGTTGAAATTATAAGATTGATACTAAGTTTGCCAAATACTATTTTAAATATTACTCTTTATTGATGGATAAGATATCCAAGGAATGAACACAAACCAAACTATTTTAATATAAGGGTATTAATGGGTTTGTTGGTTTGCTTTTATATAGTTTCCATGATCAAAGATTGCTCAATATACAAATAAAGGAAATTATCTATTCAATATTATTTTGAGGAAATTATCTATTCAATATTATTTTGTGTGTTTTGAGATAAAAGAGATCTAAAATTCTATTAAAATTAATATATGTTAATAGTCATATTATTGTATTATTAATAGCACTTTCTTTCTTTGCATACTAATGAATATAAAGTAGAGGCTAACATGATTTTGAAATGGCTACTACATAATTGTTTGCTTTGCAGGATTTATTTTCATTCTTTACTTTTTTATCATAAGAATATATATATTTTTATAATTGACAAAATTTTAATTTTTTGTTAGAATTAATATTATTATATCAAATTTTTATAGACATGTAGGCAAAATGAGATAAAAAATAAGAAATATATTGTAATAGTTTGTTGCAATATTCCCCAAAATCCTTGTTATTTGTTCTAATATTTGACATTTGGAACAAGAGATAGAATTTATTTTTTTGATAATTGAACTACTGGTTAGGGCTGGTCCCTTTATTATATGCAAAAAAATATATACATCATTATTAAGTTCTAGCTATGACAATTTATTCCTTCTATGTCATTAATACAAATTAACTTTCAGAAATCATTCCTCTACAATATCTACTAACTCAAGATATCCTTACATTGTTACAAAACTTCCCGCAGGCCCATATTGTTCAATGACATTCGAGAATTTGAAGTTTTGTTCACAATCTAATTGCCTTCTTATAAATCTACTCCTTAATTCCAATTATATCTTACTTTCAAAAAACTACTATTCCTATTATGATACTATGCCAAAGAACTCATGCACAAGGGGCAATGATAATCTTCTAACCATCAACATTGTCTTTCATTTCTTCGTCCTCCACTAGGTCTTCTACTTCCATGATGATTTCATGACTCTACAACTCCAGTCCTTCCATCTCAATGAGCGTTTCCATTCAATTAGGTGCTAGATCAACAACTACCTTTGTCCAATTTAGGAGGAAATTTAGGTTTTTTACTGCTTTCTTCTTATAATCTTGATACTCCATCTCATCATCCATGAGAATAATTGGTAGTTTTGGGACTTCCTCTCCTTTTTTTATCAAAATCTTTAGGCAAAGGAATCCAAAAATTCTCACAATTCCTCATAATGTCTTCAAGGTAGCCTAGGAATTGGGTTTTGAAAATGGCCTCACAAAGATTTCTAGCCATCTCCTTTCTTAACCCCCTGTGCAAAGCTAAAGCTAAAAACATGGACGAGATGTCCATGTTTACTTGATATCTATGATCTGTCATTATGAATTCCTCACCCAAAAAACAATTTGATCGGATAAAATACTAAGCGGTGTTCATATTATAGAATGGAATTCAATCTCTTGTTTGTGATCCCTCCTAAAAAATCCATCTGCATTTTTCTAACAATCAAATGAAATGTAGTAAATAGATAGGTGTGATTTGTTGATGAAACCCTATATTTGGAAATGTCTAGTCTTCTCAACAATTCATCACCCTTTTCGATCCTTTCCTAAATTTAATTTATCTTCAAGTCCACCTTAGCTTCACATTATTTCACATCAATTAAAGTTACCAAGATATCCTCCCATGATTTCCATCATTATTTGGTTGATCAAGTTACGAGGAACCCCTCATTAGGTGAATATTAGAATTATAATTTATCCTTTTCCACAAAATTAGTGCCAACTACTCCTTCCTCCAAACATCTTATCCACTTAATAATTTAGTCTTTTTTGCCTTGGATATATAACATTGATTTGTCAATCCACCTATCTTAAAAATTACTTTTGCCCACCTGCCTTGAACTCCCATCTTTATTAATAGTATGCCTCAATTTCAAATTTTGTTATTTCTATTTAACCAGATAGCCATTAATTGCCACATTTAAGTTCAAAACCATTACTTCTACTAATCATGGGAGGCAAAGGATGAAGGACATCTGTTGGTTCATTTTTGGCTTAACTGAAATGAGTTAATTATTATTAGCAACAATTTTTGCTATCATATCCACTTCACTATTTCCCTCCCTATACATGCGAGTAGCTCTGAAATCTTCTAGCTTCATAACCATTTAGCCATCAACCAATTTGGAGACATATTATTGTGAACCTAACAAAGTCGTTCTTATCTCCACCTTCAAGATGTATTTTCCTTGTTCCAAACATTAATTACTATTAGGGAATCACCTTCAAGATGTATTTTCTTTGTTCCAATTGTTAAGCCCATTCGTAGCCTAACAAAGTTGTTCTTATCTCCACAATGTTATTAGTTGTCACTCTTATGGGTTCTAATTGTTGGGCAATTGTAGTTCCTTCCTCATTTCTAGCAATACATCCCATACCTGCATTGTTTGGATTACCTTTTTCTGCCCCATTAGAGTTAACTTTAATCCATCCTACTTGTAGACGAGTCCATTTAGTGCTCTCTCTACTAGTTGTTGAAGTCTTGATTGTCCCATTCTAATAGTTTTTAGGAATAGCTAAACCCTTGAATCTCTTAATCATGAAATCATACCACCAGCTAAATATTGAGCACTTTTTCATTTTATACTTAGCTACCGAACTAACTAGTTCCAACACCTGATCTTCTATTTTCTAGATTAGAATTTTCATTGGAATTTCCTTGTTTTGGAAGGTTCTCCAATTTCTTTCTTTCTAGATTTCCCAAATTATCACTCAGGGGGTAAGCTACCACAACATTTTAAAAAGGCCTATTTTCTCCATTCCATTCCACATTTAGAACTAGTTACTTACATGTTGTTGTTTGGGGTAGTAGAATTCTAGTTTATCCATAAAGTAATTCCAACATTTCCATGAGTATTGGTGATCTAAAAATAGGTGATCCACCATTTCCACACTCACCTTACACATGACACATCTACTTGCTCCTTGGTAACCCATATTAGTCAAACAATCTTGAGTGAGAACCTTTCCTTAAATTTCTATCCAAGAAAAGACTCCAACTTTGGGAAGACAATATTTACTCCATATAAGCTTACATGACCAATCATCTTTAATTAAGGATGTATTTAATTTATAGCCTGGACCTACCTTATAAGACCCCAATTTTGGTCCACACCATCTTATTCTATTTGGTTTATTAGATGGAATTAGCTATCTCTTTTCTAATAAATCTACAAGGGCTTCTTTTTGCACTCTTGAAGCCTATAAATTCTCCATAGATTTCCATTATTAGATCTGTTAGGAATTGAATGCAAAAAATATCAATTATATGCAAATAAAGATTAAACAAAGGAATTAAAAACACAAAAATAATAACATGGAGGAGACAATTTTTCACGTGGTTCACCCAAACTCGAGCTACATCCACTAAACAGAGAGTCCAATATTAATATCTAGCAAAATCGAACTAATTACAACCAGTAATATCTTTCAACTTAATACCACTGCAAAATGCTACCAAAAAATATCTACAGAAAACCCTAACCCTTAACCATTTTATCAATAATTATATCAGGTACAAAAATAGGGTTACAATATGTCAACCAATAGAAAAATAACTCTCGATGCCTTTATAAAATAATAAAAGTTCATTGAGCTTTTGGGGGCAGTGCCCTCAAAAACCTCCGCGAGAGTGCTGCCCCTCGACCCCACCCTCTATCGTGACAAGGAGCATGCTAGGGGCACTACCCCTTGGACCCTACAAGGGGTATTTCCCTTGACCCCATCTTGGGGACACTTCCCCCAAACCCCCATTCAATAATTTGGGGGGAAACTGCGTCGATAAAAGTAGAGAAAATTTAACTGTCTGATTAGGCTCCATACAACAATAAGATCCTCATTCAATTTTCTTCTACGACTTTCTCACAATCTTTCATTCTTTCTCCCCATTTTAATAAGGTCTATCATCTTATATCCTCCAAATTTGGATGGTCTTCAAAAAATTTATTATCATTCCAACAATCTATCCAAGAGTAATCTTGTTCCCCATTACCTATCTCCCAAGTTACATGTCTTGTTATAATGTCCCTAATATAATTCCAAACTAATGAGCCTCCAGGGGGTCTCTTACCTTCAAAATATTGATCAGATTGTTGGAATTTAATTTCTTCCTTCTTATTATATTAACCCATTTCTGATCACTTTTTGCATATCGATTCCATACAAGTTTCACCCCCATCGCTAAGTTCATTAATGTTAGTTTTCTCAAACTTTCTCCACCTACATTTTTTGGCCATATTTTAACCCAAGCCAGCAAAGGTGTTTTGTTTCGATCGATGATTCTGTTCTAGAAGAATCTTCTTATTATCTTATTCATTTTTTACTCAGTTCCATTTGGTATTTTAAAATATGACAGAGAGTATATAGGAACACTTGCAGAGAGTACTGATTTTATCATTAGCAACCCTCCAGCAAAGGAAATCCCTTTTCCCTTCCATGCACTCATCTTGTCTGCATATCTTGAGACTAAACTCTTCCTATACTTCTTTTTATTCATTCCTTGAAAAAGTGGTGTTCCTAAGAATTTACCTGGGAGGTTAGCCACCTTAATTTTTAACATCGTGGCGAAGTCCCTTTGAAGGATCCATTGGGTAATGAGAAAGAACACATCTGACTTACTCCAATTAATTTGTTGGCTTGAAGCATCATAGCATTTAGCAAGAAGGGATATGATATTCCTAGATTATGTCCTGTTTGATTGACCAAACAACATTGTGTCATTTGTAAATTGTTGGTTGGTCATCAATTTCACACCTAAAACTACCTTAATTCCATACCAATTTATAGCCTCCTTTATCTTGCTTATTCGTCTTCCTAGTGCTTAAGGCTTAATTATAAAAATAAAAGGGGATATGGGGTCACCTTTCCTTCTGCCTCTACATGAGCTAAAAAGGCCATGAGCCCCACCATTTATCATCACTGAGAAGGTCAGGGTTGAGATACAACCATCAATCCATAGGATCCATTCCTTTCTAAAACCAAATTTTCCTTTAGAACTTCCTTCAAAATTTCTCTATCAACCTAATCATAAGCTTTTATAATATCTAGTTTTATGATCACTCGTTCTTTCTTTGGCTTCCTAGTTGAGTGAATTACTTCATGAGCTATTATTATACCTTCCACAATCGATCTCCTAGGAGAAAAGGCACTTTGTTCTTATGCTATTGACATATTTAAAACTCTTTTAAGTCAGTTTGCAATAATTTTGGAGATTGTTTTATATGTTGTATTTGTGAGAATTTACCAAGATCAAGAGGCAATGGAAAGAAAAAAATAGAGAGACAAAATATATGATAGGAATAAAGTGTATTCTATCAAGATGAAAATAATGATCAACTGGATCATCAATCGTTACATACAATGAATATGAGCCTTCTTATATAGGCAAGGCTATATGGATATGTGAGCACACAAACATGACATGTGGCTCAATAAGAAACAAGGGTAGGTAGGAAATAGGTGTGGGTAAGTAGGAGAAACAATATAATATTCCACATGAGGTGGATCACCCACTAAATGTCGAGTGTAACAACAAGATAAGTCCACAAAAGGTGGAAATTCTCCTACACACACTATCCTAATGTGGCACAAACATCCAAGTGTCTCATACCCAAACTACTATGAATTGCATGTACCTAAGTAAACTTAAGTATAGTATAATAATATTCATGATGAATAATTATTTACACCAACACCCCCCCTTAAGTGCAACTTAGGGGAATGCACTAAAGTCTACAATGCAACTAAGCAATGGAAGATGGGTCCCGACTACCAGGCCATGTTAGGTACCCATGTACAAACCCAAATGCATGCAAACCAATGCAATGAAATATCTCACAAAGCAGGGAAAGAGAGAAAAGCCCAATGGGAAAAACCCTCCCCCAAGAGAGAGATGAAAACTAGATACAAAGAACTCTCATAGAAGTATGTGAAGGACAAAACCCCATGTGAGGAAAAAGTCCCCCCCATGTGAGAGAAGAAGAAGAAAAGATAGGTAGCCCCCCCTCAATGTGGAATCTGCACCAATTATAGAAGCTCAATAGTGTATGAAGAAACTGTTCCATGAATGTCGAACAACATTCCTCCCCTTAGGAAGAAACAAAACCAAAGGTGTATCCATGAAGTCTCCCCAAGCATGAAGGGAATATGTAGGAAAAATACTCTTGATGAAAGGAATCTCTGAAAACTGCTCAAGTGTCCCCATGTTGATGCTGAAAGTTACCCCCTCCAATGGTGGTAAACTGTGCCATACTGCTGAAAAAGGCACTCCAAGATCTAGTGGAGATGGATGTAGAACAATATCCAAAGACTCATATGTCTCCTCAAAAGATAAAGAGACCCCCTCCCATAGTTGGACAAAAGTATCCACAATCATGTCAACCTCTAAAGATTGATCATGTAGAGAATGCACAAGAGGGTCAGAGTGATCCCTCACAACAATTGAAGAAGGATCATCTTCATCAAAGAGAAGATGAATGTCATCAATGATGTCTCTCAAATCTGTAATGTAGGACTCCACAAACAAACCTATAATGTCTGTCAAGTAGTCATCCCAATCAACTGAAGTTGGAAGACATGAAATATCCTATTGTAATGAATCACAAGAAGGCAAAACTGATGCACTAGCTACATCATCAAGTGGTGTGATATCAATAGAAGGAGATGATATGCAAGGCTCAAGAATGGGGTCACATGTGAGAATCCCCAAGTTCAAGTGCCCCAAGTTCTCCTCAAAATATGAATCATCAACATAGGAAGAATCAACGTCATCAATAGGACCAAAATGTGAAAAAGAGTACAACCAAGATGCATGATCAACCACTCCAGTCGCAATGATAGCTCCACTCTCCAGGTCTCTAATGATAACTGAATCAGGTCTAAACTCCACAGTTTTCCTAGTTGCCCCATGTGTGATTTGATAGATGGAAAGACGATTGTTTGTCAAGTGATGTACACACAACACATCATTGAAGGAGTTATCCCCAATGGCAAAAGATACTTTCCCAATCACATCCATGTATGTATGATTTCCCATCAAGATCTGCAGTATGTGGCAAGGCTCAAATGTAGAAAACATAAACTGCAAAGATGCCATATGATGAGAAGCCCCTGAATCTAGAAGCCATCTCCTTGAATCGTGACTTGTATTAGTACAAAGAGCTTGTCCCTTTCCTTTATCTATCCCAAAAAGTGATCCTTTCCTTTATCCTTGGAAGAAGAAGCCGATGTAAACATTCTAGAAGGTAGGTTGATTTTGTTCTTCTCAAGAAGATTCTTCAACTCATCAATATCCTTCTTATAACAATGATGTTCATCATGTCCTGGCTTCTTGCAATATCAATAAAAAAGATTGTCCTTATATGATTTCCTCTTAGGTGAGAATGGTGAATAACCTTGTTGTGGACAGGAAGATTGTGCTCCATCTTGATGTGGTTTTGACTTATGTTTCTTTTGATTCTTTCCTTTTCTTTAATTGCTTTGATTCCCTTTATTAGCCAAAAAAGCTTGATACTTTGAAGATTTGAGAATCCCCATCATGGTCAACTTAGATTGCTCAAGTATCAACATCTCCCTGAATGAATCAAATGAGGGAGAAGTGTATGAGGAAACTTGAGCTAACCTATGGGTGTGAAAGCTAGATACAAAGGCTGCATACTCTTAAGGAAGCTTGTCCAACAAGTTGTAAATCAATTGAGCATCATTTTTGTCAATTCCACAATCCTTTAGCTTTGCTCTTAGCTCATTTTCTTTTGTGACATAATCTTGGATTGTATTAAAATCCTTGGGATCTAAAGTTGTGAGTTCACTATCAAGATTGTAGCCCTTAATCTCATCAACTTGACCATACAATTTCTGAAAAATATCCCAAGCCTAGTGAATTGTAGTACGCTTATCAATGTGAAAAATGAGGTCATCTGATACATACTTTCTAAGAGTTCCAAGTGCCATAGCATTCTTAGTAAGCCATTCAATTTGAGCATTAGGACCAACCTTAAGATTAGGTGGTGCTGTAATAGTTACATTTACATAATGAATGAGTCCTTTTTCCATTAGTTTACTCCAAGCCTTAATCTTCCATGAAGCATAATTATGAGGAGTTAAAAGTGAAAATTTAGGAGAACCCATAGCACCTCAATGAAAAAACACAAGATAGAGAGAGGCACAATCACATAAGAAACCCCCCCAAAATACTAAACAACCCCCCCCCCCCCAAAAAAAAAGATGATTTGGCACTTTATACTTAGTGCATATACAATGGGCCACTTGCAAAACAAGGCAAAGTGGACTTTTGATTTCAATTTACAACTTCTCAAAATGAGATATAAGAGACTTCAACAAATGCTGCTAGTGATCTAAACTGAGATCCAAGTAAAATACAAGTACCAAATAGGCCAAAAATGACCAAATACTGAAAGTAAAATTTCTACTCAAAATCACTATAAACAAATGGCAGATTATGAAAGTAGACAAAAAAATTATTCACTTTCAAAAAAAATGACACCTAAAAAAATTATGTCCTGACTTCTTGCAATATCCACAAAAAAGATTGTCCTTATATGATTTCCTCTTAGGTGAGAATGGCGAATCACCTTGTTGTGGAGAGGAAGATTGTGTTCCATCTTGATGTGGTTTTGACTTAGGTTTCTTTTGATTTTTCCTTTTCCTTGATTGCTCTGAGACCATGTGATATTTTGCCAAGATCAAGAGGCAATGGAGAGCACAAATAAGAGAGAACAAAATAGATGATAGGAATAAACTGTATTATATCAAGATGAAAAATATGATCAATTTGATCATTACAAGCTATTCAATGATTTTCCATTTGTCCGTACAAACAATGTAGATGAGCCCAAATGAAGCCCCCAAAGTTGTAAAAATCAGGATTTTATGATTTTCAAAAAACCTGTATCCGAATAACAGAAAACTCCTGCACCACTGTACATATCACAAAATTCTACCACAAAACAAAAACAACTGCTCGAAAAAAGGGGTCCGGATGAGTGAGATATCACTATTTGAAAATTGTCTGCAAAATTATAATTTCTAGAAAATTTCCGTCACAGCTTCAAACTTCAAATGCCTCTAGATTTGGCTTCCGAAGTCTGATTTGGATGAAACAAAAGGCAAAACTAACTTTCTTGGACCTCCTCAATCCAATGGTGACCTCATATTTGACCCATCAAGCTTCAATAATAACTTGCAATAGAAAGCTCCAAAATGCAAACCCTAAATTTCCCTCAATTGGCAAACCAATGACACTCTAATGGCTCTGATACCATGTGAGAATTTGCCAAGATCAAGAGGCAATGGAAAGCACAAAATAGAGAGACAAAATATATGATAGGAATAGACTGTATTCTATCAAGACGAAAATAATGATCAACTGGATCATCAATTGTTACATACAATGAATATAAGCCTGCTTATATACGCAAGGCTATATGGATATGTGAGCACACAAACATGACATGTGGCTCAATAAGAAACAAGGGTAGGTAGGAAATAGGTGTGGGTAGGTAGGAGAAACAATATAATATTCCACATGAGGTGGATCACCCATTGAATGTGGAGTGTAACAACAAGATAAGTCCACAAAAAGTGGAAATTATCCTACACACACCATCCCAATGTGACACAAACACCCAAGTGTCTCATACCCAAACTGCTATGAAATGCATGTACCTAAGTAAACTTAAGTATAGTGTAATAATATCCATGATGAATAATTATTTACACCAACAGTATTGCATAAGGCTATTAGTCTAAAGTCATTAATTGTATTTGTCAACTTCTTCTTTGGAATCAAAGATATAAAAGTATGATTCATTGCTCTTAATACTATCCGCTTTTTTCTTGATTCCTCCATCACCTTATGTATATGTTGACCAATTATCTCCCAGAAATATTGGACAAAGCTAGCTAGGAAGCCATCTGGGCCAAGAGCCTTGTCAGGATTCATCGAGAATACTGTTGTTTTCACCTCCTTCATTGATATTTCCATAAAAAATTCCTCATTCTATTGATCCATAATTACCTTGGGAATTGCTTCTAGAAATTCCTTTCTTGTTTCCTTATTCGAAGGTAGATTTTTATTAGCATGGTTTGAAAGAAATTTATAGCCTCTGTATTGACTTCTTCAAAAGTTTAAGTTCTTGTTCCATCTTCCCTACTAATTTCCATAAATCTGCTCCTCTCCTTTTTTGTTGTAGAAGTTTTGTGAAAAAAAATTATATTTTTGTCCCACTCTTGAAGCCAAATATCTCTAAATTTTTGTCTATAATAGCATTCCTCTCTCACCGATATCTCAAGGAGATCGGTATTTAAAATTTTCTCTCTTCCATATTCCTCTATACCCATTTCATCCTTAATAATTTTTTCATTGATATTCACTAGTTCCTTTTCTACTCTCATTTTCTCGAAAAAATATTTTTGAAATGAGTTTTATTCCGTTCCTTCAATTTCATGTTAACATACTTCATTTTTCTAATAAGTTGAAACATGTATGCATGTTCTTTGAGATTAACCTCCTTCCACCATTTTGTAATAAGACTTTCCTGGCTTGGATCCCTGAGCCACATATTTTCAAACTTAAATGGAATACCAAATGGGATATGGATTTGAAACAAAGTCAATTGAACTGGGAAATGATCAAAGCCAATAATAAGAGGAAGAATAGAGACATCATAGAACTGCATTAGTTTTTCCTAATTATTGCCCATCATGAATCTATCTAATCTTTCTGCAATATTGGTGAAGCCTTTCATCCCATTGGTGTACGTATACATATTGTTTGTTGCATGTAAGTCCTTGAGGTTATTTTTATCAATAAAATACTAGAAATCATTTTGGACTGTTGTTGTTTTCCTAAGTCCCCCTTTTTTTCCAAGTTATTTTTAGTAATGTTAAAATTCCCTATTATCAATACTCTTTCCCTTGCGAGTCCTTCCAGCCTATTTGATAGTTGTAACCATAGCTCTTTTTCTGCATAGTTTGAGCTAGGCTATATACATTGATTATGTTGAAAGTCTCATTTGTTTGTAGTATCTTGCATCTACTTGATATCCATCACATATTTCCTTCCACAATTGAAACTTCTAGTTCTCATGGGTTCCATATAATTCCCTGACCTCCTAAAGCTCCATTAGAGTCTATAAATTATCCCTTCCAATATTTAAAACAACTTAATCTCCTTTCACATTCCTTCTTTCAAAGCTTGGCCTCTTGAAGAAGATAGATGTTTTTTTTTGTTTCCTCAATTTGACATTTAATTAAACAGTTGTTAGGGGTATTTATACCCCTAACATTCTATGTTATGATCTTCATTGTGATTGGGGAAGGTCGAGGACCTTCCCAGAGCCTTTATTATTTTTCCTATTCCTTTTATGTTCTTATATAACAAAGATGTTCAGTTTGGGTTTGTTTGATATTCTCTTCCTGCTTTTTTGCTCAAGGATCCTAGGGCCTTTTATTCTTGGCTTTGATTTTCTCTAGCATCCTCTCTTCAATCCTCATTTCATCTATGTCCTCCCACTCTCTTTAACCATCCCCTTCTTCATCTCCACTTGACACCTCTGTATTTATTCCTTTCCCTTGCTTTCCTTCCTTCGCTGGATTTTGAGAGCTATTCACCTTTTTGCCCTCCTCCTCTAACACTTGTTGGTTTTCCATTACTTCTCTATTATCCTTCTACCTTACTGCCTCCAGTTGTTGACATATTGTCTGTCTTAAGTTATCAGTATATTTTAATAACACTTTCAATTCTACTTCCTTATTTATATCTTGTGTTGTTTGGAATTATTATTCATTTCATCCAGCTTGTTTCCTTGGCTATGCTCCAATCATTTTGTCAGTTGATTCTCTTATCTTCTTCTTTTAAGGGTACTTTCATCTATATCTCTACTTTCTATATTTATATTTGCCTATTATATACCTTCATATTTGTCATATGTTTCTAGATTATTTGAGATTGAGATTCCTTCTAGAATTTTTTCTCTAGGTAGGAAACAATCTAGAAAATTCTCATTCAAAATTTTAACTTGTTGTTTCCACCCACCCCCATCTATGACAATTTCTAGCTCATTATATATTCTTGAGTCCATATCAATTTCTACACAAATCTTTGTTAAGTCCCCTTGTTTTCCCATTTAGTAAATCCTCATCTATTCTTATAAATGAACCTAATGCATCTCCAATTCTCATGCTTGCTTCATCACTCCAATATTCTGTTGATAGACCCACCAGAGTAATCCATTTTAGGACTTTGTTAATCTTAAAGATCTTCGGGTCAAAATTTGAGCTCCAGTTTGTTATAGAAAAGATAATACCTTTAAAGAAGCTAGGACTACCATGTAGTATCTCGTGCTTTAAATATAAGTTTATACATTCCAACAGAAAATGACCATTTTGGAGGGGGCAAATGCTTATCTTTTTTAGGTATTTTCCTTTCCACCATTTAATTATTTCTTCAGAGATCCCTTTTTCTTCTCGTTCTCCTACCTATTTGATGATTAAGGCAAGCTTCTTCAATCTATTGATCCTTGTAGCCATAAGGTCTGAAGACATAACAAAAATCTTGTTACCCAAATATTTTTTCTTCCAGATTTTCCTTTGTAGCAGTTTTTTATTCTCCATTCCTTGATCATTATTCCATCCTCTTTCCTTTGGGGCATTCAAAGCTCCATTTAAGGCTCCTCCCATTCTTCATCCTTGGAGAGGGTTTAAACATGACATTCTTTGATTTTCTCAACTTTGTCTATTGTGTATTCTCCTCACAGGCCCCACTAGCCAATATTTTGAGTGCATCTTGAAGCTTTGGTTATTGATTGTTGGGTCTCCTCTAATGGGAATCATGTCTACCACCATAGCTACTAGGGGCCATCTTTGACTTCTAGATGGATCTTCCCCATCCTTCATATCTATTGGTCTCCATTCTCTAGAGAAAACCTCTTCATCCCACCTGGGGAGGAATTCCCCCTTATATTAATGCCCAGATTTCATATATAGTGGGTTTGAGATAGAGGATACATTCCCCCCATAATTTATTTATCAATTTTAATTTAAAATGATTAATAGATTATTTATTCATCAATTTCATTTTAAATGATTAATGAATAAATTATTCATCTATATATTGTAATAGTCTCCAACTTTGTAGTGTGAACATCCGAAGAACTTCAAAATAACCTCTATAGAAGCATGTTTAGTGTCTTTTGTGTCATACCTAAGTTGATTGTCACATAGTGTTTTGTATGTTTAGTTTATCAAAGTCCAAAATGATCAAAGTCTAACAAAATCATATATCATGTTATCAAAATCCAAAATGTCAATTTGGTGGATTGTATAATTTCATCAATTTTAAATAATTAATAATAGATAATTTACTATAGATTATTATTTATTAATTTTAATTAAAAAATAAATAATTTTTTTTTAATTAGTAATTTATTTTTATTTATAATGCTCATACATCCATGAATTAAAAAGTATTTACAAGAATTTAGCATCAATCTTATAATTTTAATCCATAATTTATTATTGATTAGGGGAGAGGGACCAATTGGCAATAGGGGTACCAATACATGTCATAGTACATGGGCACTTTCAAACCAATAGTGGTGCCCTAAAAATGTCATGTCAATGCTTATCCCCAAAAAAGTACCTCTAAATTTCAAAAAAAAAATCAATGATGTGATGCCACATCAGCATGACATTAGTACACAAGTAAACATGACTTAGTTCACACCTATGGGTCTTATGACAATTTGGGACCATTTAGGACACCTTCACAAAAATGCATGTTGATGTGGCATAATATTTGTGTAAAATTAAGAACCCTAAATGTTTATTATGAATAATTTATTATTAAAAAAATATTTCTAAAAGTTAAATTTTTAATTTATTCTAATAATAATCACTATTAATATATTATTTATTAGTAATTAATTAAGATCTTTAAAGTTAACCCAACAATAAAATTCTTGAAAGTTAAATATCAAGTATGAATAATTCAAAATGAAAAATATTTAAACAAAAAAACATTTTAATTAATTTTAACAATATTATAATTCTTTTAACCTTTTGTTAGTCTCCCTTAAAACATGTGGGATAAAAACTAATTTCCACACAAAACAACATTCTGTACAAAAGTATCTAAAATCTACAAAATACAATCGATTTTTGTGCAATTTTTTACAAAACACAATAGATTTTGTGAAATTTTTAATATCCTAATCTTTATAATTTGCATCTCCATTATTATAAAACCACACAAAATAAAACAAAAAAAAACATATTTTAGACATCTAAAGTCTTTTCCAGTGTGGACATTAGCCGCTGGCTAAAAACTATTACACAACACGGAGAGAAACAAAGAAAAGTGGTCCACTAGCTTCCGCGTGACAAAGGTAAATCTGAAAACGGGAAAGGATGAATTTTAAAATGTTTGTGGGCCCGACCATCTATGTCAATGCTTCGAGAGTGTCGGTTAAGCCCGGTCGCGATGTCCGGCATAACAGCAGTTTCCAACTGTTCTTGTCTGCACTTAAGCCTACTTCACTTCCCTATATAATCCAACCATTAGTAGAAAACACTCTGAGCACACAAGCACTAAGATATCTTGCTAGATGCAAATGCCTATGGATACTTTAAAGCTTTCTTCATTCTTTTTGTCATTCTCAGTTTCACTAACGCTTCCTCTTATAATAGTACTACTAACTTGTCTTTGCTTTTTCAAAGGCAAAGCAAAGGCAAAGCTGCTGCCGGGGCCACGAGGACTGCCCGTTTTGGGTAGCCTGCTGGACCTCGCTTCGAATCCCCACTTCTCTCTTTACGCTCTTTCCAAGTGCTATGGTGGCCTCATGTATCTCAAATTGGGCACCATCCCCACCATTATTGCTTCCTCCCAGGAGGCCGCAACTGCCATTCTCAAAACATTTGATTCCGATTTCTCTAACAGACCGCAGACCGGATCAGCGGCGGTGGATATTCTCATCTACAATAGAAGCGACATCGCCTGGTCTCCGCAGTGGCCTTTCCTGAGAAAGCTCTGCATTTTCCACCTCTTGACCCCGAAATGTATGGACAAGTGGCAGGAGTTCCGAGAAGAAGAGATGGCGCTCTTGCTCACCTCCATCTTTAAACAGCGAGCCAGTGCTGTAAATGTGGGTGATTTTGTTAACGTCTTTACTTGTAATGTTATTGGACAGATGACGCTCAGGATGAGACTCTTCCACGAGAACAACGCAGACGCCGAACATTTCAGAGAATTAATGAACGATTTTCTAAGAGCTGCTGCTCGTATTAGGATTGGAGATTTCATTCCTTTCTTAGAGCGGATTGGTTTGGGCGGTTCTCTTGATGAAATGAAGAGCCTGAACAAGCGCCTTGATCAATTTCTTATGAGGAAGATTGAAGAAAAGAAGCGTATGCCTTTGTCCAGCGAGGACGATGGCAACAAGGACTTTCTACAGATTCTCTATCAGCTCAAATCTAATTCTGCCAGTGAGGGAGAACAGCTTTCCGAGTCTAATATCAAAGCCATTTTACTGGTATGCACTTTAATAATTTCAGTTTACAGTAGTATTCCGTCATTTATATAATAGATGATTCGTGCATGCAATGATTTTAAGCTTGGAAATGCAGGACATGATGGCGGCAGGAACCGATACGGCTACCCGCACGGTAGAATGGGCGATGTCCGAGCTGATCCGCCATCCTCATCTCATGAACAAAGTGAGAAGCGAAGTAGACGCAGTTGTGGGAATGGAAGAGAGAGTAAGAGAATCTCATCTTCCTCAGATGAAATATTTAGAAGCAGTTGTGACAGAAACTCTTCGACTGCATCCTCCAACGCCGCTTATGCTTCCTCACGCATCTCCAGACAGTTCAAGGGAAGTAATGGGGCATTTCATTCCCACGAATACTCATGTGATGGTGAATGTGTGGGCCGTAGCAAGAGATCCAAATGTGTGGGAGAAGCCATTAGAATTTGATCCGGATCGCTTTGTGGACAATCCTGTTCATCTCGATGGACGAGATTTTCGAATAATACCGTTCGGCGCAGGACGAAGAAGGTGCCCGGGCTATAAACTGGGACTTCGTATGATTCATTTTGCCCTTGCAAGCTTTGTTCATGCATTTGATTGGTCGCTTCCACCTGGTGAAGAACCCCAAGATTTGGACATGAATGAGAAATATGAACTCTCAATTCACAGGAATGTTCCTCTCAATCTTTTCGCCATTCCCCGCTTGCCCACTCACCTTTATAACTCGTCGCACTAAATATTTGGTGTGGAAGTATTATTTCCTGTTTAATGCCTTCCTCCGTACAGCCTGTATCCTCTTCTTTGAACGTTTGCTAGTTCGTAAGCTCATAGAGATGTGAAGTGCGGTTTTTTATCATAAATAAAATCATCTTAGAAGGTTTGTTAGTTCATAAGCTCATAGCTTTAATAAATAAAATCATCCGATCTCATATATTCGCACCCATTTTCGATGTGTGTGTGGCCTGTGTATAAATCAAAATTTTGTTGTGTTTAATTGTGAATTGTAAGGGTTAATTCAGTGAGGCTAATTTTGATTTTTGTTTGATAATGTTTATATATTTAAGTTGATATTGTGTTGGATCATATAGTATGAGATTGAACCATGGTAGAAAGTCAAAAATCTAAAATTGTAGAATAAATGAATGGGAATGTGTTGAATGATGTGTACAATAAATGAATAGTAATGGTGAATGTATAGGAACAATTAGAAATAGTGATGAAATAAGATCAAAATTGTGGAAGCATGGGTAAATGGTATGGATGAAGCATCAAGGAGTCGGTCCAACTTTCAATAATTAATTTATAAAAAATCAGGATTATGATTTTAATCTTCATTAAGAAATGGAGGTATAATCTTTCAACACAAACACTTTATTTCCATTACAAATCTACACAGAATAAATACCATAAAATTATAAAAAATTTCTCTTAAACTAATTGAAATTATGAAAAGGCAAAAAGAAAACTTAGACACACATCCAAAGAGATGCATACAAGAAAATGTCACTAGAGAAAATGTTAAATTGGTGAATTTTTTAAGTAAGAGTGTAAGAACATCCCATGCCACTATCTTAGTTGCTTATATAGGTATACATCACTATATATGATTAATTAAAAATTAAAACATCATCTTAAAGCCTTTTCACACCTCCTTTACCTCTTTCTCTATGAGAACCTTGACCTTTCCCAAAGTAATTAACCAAACAAACATAAAAAAGAACTTTATCATATCTAAAAGACAGTCAATTAGATGATTTTCCTTGCCAAATCTTTAACTTCAACTCAATACCCATGATATATTGAGTTTATTGGTATGCAACTATATATTTTGTCGCTTTGTGCAAAGTTCACTTATAGTCGGTCCTATATTAATGTGAATTTTACCGAAATAATTTCTAGTTAAATTTAGTTCAGAAAAATTGATTCAATGACAAGAAACATTCTAGACAATCTTTCACACCTTCTCAACCAAATTGCTAACTATTGTACATCATATATCAACCATTTTGATGATTAAAAGTTTTTCCTAATATAAAATTTTAACAGTGACCTTCAATTAACCCTACCAACTTTATATCTTAAGTTTTTATTTCAATCCATTGTTTCTAAATATATAATTATATGAAATATTTCATCAAAACAAATCTAAATATAACACTGACTTCTTCCATTTATCTTTTTCTGAAAATATAAGGATTTGTTATTTTTTCCTTATATAAATTATACACATCACAATTATATATCCTAAATTTAATTATATGACATAAAAAGAGCAATAACTGGTTGAAAAAGGAAACAGTGAGTAGGAAATGTGAAAATCAATATGGAATAGTTGACATTTGAGCCATGCTTTGACATGGGCATAAGAATTATTATTTCGATATTTGTACATCAACTATAGTATTCTCAGTTTTCTGCGTTCATTTCACATTCACATTGCTTCATGCCGACAATGGTGTACATCAATAACAAGCCCTAAGGAGTGAATAAAAGTATCTTTGAAAAATGTGAAACTAGGTTTAATTTTAACAATTAAAATATATTAATAACATTTGAATAAAAAAGTTTGAAATTGATTTTTAATACATTTATAGAGATTTTCAACTAAATTTTTAAGAGGTATTAGATTTTAATTTATTATTATTATTTTCTTTACTATGTTTATACATAAATACATTAATTTTAATTTTTAGTTAACAATTTTTTTTTTTGGTTTTTTTAAAGTTTATTTGAAAACTTATTAATTTTTTTGGAAAGTTGTCCTTTATTATTTTAACAATTGTTTCTTTCTTTTTTAATGTTGTTTTGAAAAGTTTAACAAATATTATAAACTTATATGTTATTTGGTTTGATTTGACTTCATCATATTCCTTATTTATATTAACTAAATCTATTTTCTATATTTATATTTGAAAAAAAAATAAAAAAATTAATTATTGCTAACGAATGAAGAAAAATTATGTCAAAATTATTTATTAAAAACTTAGAAGATGTCTAATTTGGTCAATGGGTCCTCAATTGATCCTTAATATGCTAACAATTTTGTTGTAATTGATACTTGAATTTCATGTAAACAAATCAAATATTTTTTAACTTGTATAAGTAAAAATATATGTGACATTTTTAATTTTTGGATGTATTATAAAATATGAAGTTTTGTTTCTATATTTAACCACCCTTTCATCAATACCACTTAAAATAAAAATGGACAACTATTAGAGAAATATATTAGTGTGTAATAATGATGGTGATGGAATATATCATTTCTTACTAAGAATTTTATTGATGAAGTTTGCATTCTTTCCTTTGCATCTTCATCTTCACAGAACTTGTTAGGGGCTTTTAGAATAAAAAAAGGAGTCCCTCACTATGGTCCACACACACTTGAGTACCAAGTTTTAAAGTTTAAGATATTTTTTCTTACATGAAGGAAAAGCATATTCAAGTATGTTTTAAAGATTTGACAAGGTTTCGATGAAAACACAAAATGGTGAAAGCTTGGTATTCTATTTATCATAGTAGAGAACATTTTATACAATGCATGACATGTCATTTGGTGGTTATATAGATGATAGTTAGAGAGTTATCAACCAACCATAGTAATCCCAATGATGTCAACATCTCGTTCCTCCCCCTCATCCCCGTTAAACACTAATCTTAAAAAAATCAAACTCACCTTGCCCTAGGGACCCCCCATTAAGGTAACAAAAAAACTTGTCGATTACAAAAATTATATAAGTGTATTTCAGAAGATATTTCCTTGAAGAACAAAATCTTGAATCAAGTTACCACAAGTTTCCTCATGACCCTGATAAAGGTGTAGCTTCAAGCTGAATCCTTGAGCTCTCACTCACAAAATCTCGAATCATAGACATCGAATTATTTTGGACAAAAATCCTCTAAATTTTTTCTTGACCCTCATAAGGGTGATAATTCTTGGTCATAGTCTCATAAACTCTCTAGGAAACCATCCATACTTAGGCTCTTCAACAAACCCCAAACTTGTGTCCAAAAAATCAAACTTTACAATACATGTATTCTTCAATTTTGTTAATGTCAACAATTAAGGCAAAAAGGAAAGCATAAACAAAAAATGTTAAAAACACTTCTCATGCAAAGCATCATCTCAAAGTGAGAATCTAACTTGAGATGATAGAAATTCCTCCATCGTCTAATGTCACCAACCTCTAGTATGTCCTGCTATACTTTGTTCATTTGATGTTCTAGGTGAGACCTTGAAGGTTGTGCCATGTGACATAAAGATGACTCTGAAAGCATAATCGATGTTTGATATATGTGTAGCCATGGCAAAAAATGTCAACAAATGATGGACCCATCAATTGATCAACTTTATACCTCCATAAAATAGCACTTGGGGAAGTATTGCAACCTTCAATAGAGAGGTAATAGGATAATAGAATTTTGAGCAATCACTCCATCAATAAGACCATTTTCTGATAATTCTAGTTTAGACATGTAATTGTCCCCATCAATATCCCTAAATATCAACATTAGACACTTCCCCATTTATTCCTCAAAAAAAATTCCCTCCAAAGAATATCATAATGTTTGGACCCACACAACAAAGAACTGACAAAGCTTTTGAGAACAAATATGGCGTTCTCTTTATTATGTTTGTGTAAAATCATAAAAGATTCACTTTCAATATTCTTTCATTACAGTCCTCAGATCAAGGAACATTATGACCATTTAAATAAAAATTTGAAATATCTCCCTCTTATATCTCCAAAGAAAAATAAGCTTTCTATTTAATGTTTCCATACCTTACACTCATTAATGCAATTTAATAAAGCTTTCCTTAATCAAGATCTTGCATTATTTATTACCCTAAATTAATGAATGAAAAAGAAAATTACATAATTTAAACATTGTAGAAATGTTGTGCAATGTTTATCATGTGACCATTTAAAAATATAAATTGTACAATTTTTTTAACAATATAAAATGTTTTTAGAATCTATGAAACCAATTAACTTAAAGAAATGAATACATTAATTATTGAATAATGAGATGTCTTTTTTATTGTTGATGTTGATCTTTTGAAGATGGCTCTTTGTTCATTGAAGTTGATTTTACATGATAAAAAAATTACAAATCATTTTTCATGTAAATGTTGAATTCTTGAATAAGCTCCAATTAACTTATAAATATTTTAATGCATACAAATGTAAATTTAATCTTAAACACAAAATAGATTACATTATATTTTTTAAAACAATGTAAAATTCTAAATTTAAATCTACTACCTAAACAATTTTGAGATCACTATATAGTCAAGTATGATCAAATTGTATACAAAATCGAATTCTAATCCATCCTATTCAAGTAAAAAAATAGAAATAAATTTTTATATGTATCCTAGCACACAATAATATATTAACACAAATAAGCTTTAGAATTATAAGATTCCTTAGTAATCAATATTTTAATGGATAGTTTATGTCAATACAAATCAAGTTTACTATCTTAAAGATGAAATAAAAAATTTATTTCATATTGTTTTTGATAAAGATAAAGGGGTTTTACATGGACCCGAAACCAAAAAGTTTTACATAAACCGGCCATTAGCCAAACAGATATGAACCAACATCAAAACAGGGGAGCACCCCCAAAAAATCATGAAAGAAAAAAAGACGCAGACAAACAAGACAAAACAAATCAAAAACCCTCAATTAAGAGAATGCACCAGATCCTTGTTCTTTTGGATGGAAATCTTGTTGATTTCTTCCAGCTCCTCCATAATGAATATGGAGGTACACTTGTTGCTACTCCTGCTCTGGTTATGGAACTAGGACTATTGGCTTTGTTGTCTCCAACAACCATATCTTCCCCTCCAAGATCTTTCACCAGTTCATTGTGGTAGGATCTGTAATCATCAACCATGGCATTGATCTTTTCAAGCCCCTCTATACTGTTGTTCATGGCTTCTTTTCTTATGTCATCCAGGTTCTTGACATTTTTCTTTATCTCTGCCATAGACTATTCCACCTTTTCAATTCTATGCTCTTGATTGCATTTCATCACCTCGACGTCCTGGGAGAGATTTTGGGTCATAATCATGAGTTTCTCAGATTTACTGGGTTGAAGGGAAGCAGTGAATATTTCAATAATATCTTTAACCCCCACTTTGAGGGTATCAATTTCTCACTCCACCCACTTCCAGTAACACTCTTGGCTTCTGGTATCTTCCATTACCAGGTTCATTAGATTACTAGTCCTCTGAATCCCATTGTTCTCTTCTTTGGCCATGGTCCCCTGTTTTTCTTTCAGGGCATTGATGGGGATGTCCAATTTTATTTCCTGATCTGAATTCTTCAGACCATAGTCCTTAGCCACCAACTTCTTCCTTTTAGAGAGGGGCTTGGCCTTAGAAATCAATTTGCTGGTGGTTTTGTATTTTTTGGCCTCCCATCTAGGAGGATTCTTACTGCTAAATGTCCTAGGGGTGACCATCATCTCCCCTTCTTCCGTAGGTTTATAATCAGGGTCATCAAGAGGAATTGCACCCACACTACCCTCTAATTCCATATCCGAGTAAGAGACATCCTGGATATTAGTCTGATGGCTAGTCTCAGTTATAGAGGGCACAACTTCAAGGGACCTAGCGTACTCCATGATGAGCACAATAAGCCCTTCATGGAGAGAAGGGTTGTGTGGATTTTCCAAATATTTTTCTAGGCTATATTCTTGAGAGGAGGCCAGATAGAAAGGAACATAAATGATTTTATCATGCCTAAAATGATTCAAAATGGTAAAATGATAGGAAAAGATGTTGACATATCTACCATCAAGCGTAATATACCTCATTATGAACTTGGCCATGTCAGTGCAGGGAGCCATAAGATCTTTCCTATTGTAGCTTCCATCAACCATCTTGGTGAATCTAGAGTGTTCCTTGTCTTTGTAAAAGACACTCGACAAGTCCTCCTTCCCAGTTTTCCTATCCCTATAAAATATTCTCCCTTTCGTCGCTAGACCAATGACCATCACCACCAAGGTTTCATCTAGGAAGAGGAGAAGGGCCATGAAGTCGATATAGGAAAGGGACCATTCCCCCATCAACAACTTCCCGCCACACATCCTTTTTTTTCTTCCATTTCTTGCAAGTAGACAGTTCTTGTCTGTTCTTGTCCCCACCCATTATGCTCCTAGTCGTTGAATAGCAAAAAATGGGCCACACCAAAAAAGGCTCCAAACAGTCGCAGGAAATGGGCCACACTAGAAAAGTCTCCAAACAGTAGAAAAAGATGGGCCACACAATAAGACAAAAATCCAGGCACCAAGGAAGTTTCTAGATCTTCGATTAGGGAAAACAAAAAGGAGTTGTTTCCCCATCAACTCTATCAAATCATGATGAAAGATCATTGATTAACGCAGGTGGGTGTAATCATTATGGGCCAGCTCACACAGGTTTTTGGGGAAAAAATCCCTACTATTCCACCATTTGATCGAAACATAACCCACTGCTAGATTGGCCAATAGATCCACTGCTTTATTTTCTTCCTGGTATACATGTGAGATTTTGAAATCTACTAGCTCATTTATTATATCACGAAAATCCTTGATCAGATTAGTTGTCATCTAGATAGGATCTGTGAGTCCACTCAGACAGTTGACAATGTTTAGCGAGTTAGACTCCAACTAGACTTTTGTAAAGCCTTCTTTTTTAGCCATGTGTAACCCAATGTGGGCAGCACTGGCTTTCGCATATTGGTTAGACTGAGTGCCCAGAGGGAGGGCCACCATAGAAACCAATAGACTAGAATGATTCAAAGCCACTCCCCCACTCCCGATCAGCCCAAGATTTCCTTTAGTCGGGCCATCCACATTGATTTTGATCCAACCCGTATGGGGCAGATGTCAGAGAACATTTTGTCTGCATTGCTTTGTTTTGTGGACTAGAATGGCAATATTTTAGTCAATTTGCCACTGATTGATAGTATCCTAATCCTCTTGGAGAGTAGGGAGGGGATGATCATTCTTTCTATTGGGGCAGAAGTGTAGACAATTCTCCTTGGTAGCAGAGAAAATTTTAGTAGCCACAACAAACCTAGGAGTTTCCAAATCCCTAAAAACTCTATTATTTCTTTCTTTCCAGATGCCCTAGGCAATATGTGGAAGAGATAAATTCTAGAGAACTCCCAAAGCCTAATTATCAGAGCGCATTTTCATTGAAACCATATTCTATGGATAGTATCAGGGAAGACCCAATCAATGTTCTAGATGTTAAGGAAGTGATTCTAGATATCCTTGGCAAAGGCGCAATGAAGTAGCAGATGGCCATAATTTTCCTCCACCTCTTTACAAAGAAAGAATCTATTGGTAAGAGGAATACCTCTTCTGTAAAGATTGTCAAAGGTAGAGATCTTACCCTGCATAAACAACTAGAAAAAAAATGTTAATTTTAGGAATTAAGAGCTTGTTCCAGATACCAACCAAAAAGAGGGGGGGGAGAAGCTTCTAGAGATGAACTTATAAGCATCAACAAACTTGAACTTCCCAGAAGAGGAGAAATTATAGAACACTTCATCCTCCCCTTGAGAACGGGGGATGTGAATACAATTCAACTAGGGTTGCATAGGTAATAGAGCATTATCCACAGAGTTGAGGTCCAACCAGACTCCATCTCTAAAATAATCAGCCACCCAAGCGCCAATTTTTCTGAGACATAATTCTTTGAAGGGAGGATCACAAATAGAGTCCGATAGGGGGCCATCACCAGTCCACCAGTCATCCCAAAATCTAATTTTGGTATCATTCCCCAACATCCATCTGCAACCATGCAAGATAACTTTGGAGGAGCCATAGAAATTACTCCATAAATCAAAAACAACATTGAGAAGATCAAAATTTTCTAGAGTGTTTTGAATATTTGGAATGTGGTATTTATTTTGAATATGTCAATCCATTCAGTATTATCTTTAAGACATCTCCATAGCTACTTGGCCATCAGGGTTTTATTGAAATCTCTCGGATTCTGGATGTCTTATCCCCCCATGGATTTGGGAAGGCAAACCTAATTCCAAGCCACAAGATGTAATCTATTCTTAGATTCAGTTCCAGTCCATAATTTTTTTTTTGAATTCTTTCCAGTTTATCAACAATTTTGGCTGGGATTTTGAATAAGCTCATAGCATAAACTGGGAGGCTCTAAAGCAAGGCTTTGAGTAGCTAGAGTTTACTAGCTTGGATTAATAAATCACCTTTCCACCTAACCAACTTGTTCTGGAATTTGTGTATAAGATTCGTCCAAAAGGAGTCTGGAGTCGAACCATGGCAGAGAGGAATACCTAAATAGGAGTCGGGCAAAGATCCAACTTTACAACCAATAATTGAGGCAATCTTCATTTTCCTGTGTTCAGGAGTGTTAAAGAAGAAAATGGAGCTTTTAGCTAGGTTAATTTTTTGCCTTGAACCATGTTTATAGATATTCAAAGTCATTTTTAAATTATTAGCTTCTTTAACAAAAATTTCCCCCATCAATAGAGTATCATCGACAAATTGTTGGTCAGAGCATGTGGAGGCTTGAGATGAGGGTTGTAAGCCCATAATATTGCCATTTCTGACTTCCTTTTGAATAATTTTACTGAGAGCTTCACTCATCAAAATGAAAAGGAAAGGGGATAGAGGATCCCCTTGTCTTATGCCCTAGACGCAGAGAAGAAACCAAAGGCAAATCCATTAATCAACACAGAAAATTTTGGGGTGGAAATATAATACTCAATGATCTAGATGAAGTTATCTCTGAATCCAAAAGCCCTAAGGATTTGGAGGAGAAATCTCAAATTGAATCTATCAAAAGCTTTCAGCAGGTCCAATTTCAGAAGAAAAAAAAAACCAGGTTTTCTATTGATACAAAGGGAGTGGATATTCTCATGCACCACAATAATAGAATCTCGAATCTATCATCCAGGGACAAACCCATTTTGATGTTTAGAAATTAAAGAGGGGATGAGAGTCTTAAGCCTGAGCATCAAAATCTTGGTGAATATTTTATAAAGATAATTGCAAAGGCTAATAGGTCTAAAATCCTGAAAAGAGAAGGCATCAGGTTTCTTAGGGATGAGGATAAGGAAGGTGGAATTCAGTTCTTTCAAGAGAGAGTGGGATCCAAAAAATTCTTGAGCCGCAGTGACCACATCAGTACAAATAATCTGCCAAAATTTTGAAGGAAAAAAAGAGAGAAACCATCAGGGTCGGGGACCTTGTTACCTTCAAAAGAGAAGACCGCATTGCAAACTTCATCAGGAGAGGGAATTTTGGTAAGCTCCAAGTTCATGTCCTGAGAAATCATGGAGGGAACTTCCTACAAGATTTCATTTTGAGCTAGATGATCAAGAGGCTCATCCACAAAAAGGAGATTAGAGAAAAAGTTGATGGCTTCCTGGAAAATCTCATCATGCTTATCAACCCATCTCTATTCGATCTGAATTTTGTTTATTCTATTAGCAGCCCTATGCTTAAGAGTCATCGTATGAAAGAACTTGGTGTTTTTGTCGCTACTTTTGAGCCATAGAGCTCTAGATCTCTGCTTCCAAAATTCCTCTTCTTTGGAAATAATGTCATGCAATTTAGTCAAGATTTCAATTTCATTGTTCAAGACATCTTTATCAAACCCAAAAACTTGAATATGATTTTGAACCTCCTCAAGATCCAATTTGAGCTTCTCTTTAGCTTTGAAGATATTGCCAAAGGAGGATTTATTCTAATGTTGAATATTAGACTTGACATTAGAAAGCTTCTTGGTTATACGAAACATAGCCGTGCCCTGGACATCAATATTCCACCACTCCAAAATTTTATCTTGGATTTTAGGGGCCATCAGCCACATTTTCTCAAATTTGAAGGGGTACGCCTTTCTGCCAAATAATAGAGTAATGAAGAGGCAGATGGGAAGTGATTAGACCCAACATAGGCCAAGGCATTGAGACGACAGGAAGACATCTGAAGCCAATCAAGAGAGACAAGCCCCCTATCAAGCTTAACCTAAAAAACATCCCACTACTGCATCTATTGGACTAGGTGAACTTGGCACCAATAAGATCCAGATCCAAAAGGTTCAAAGTGTTGATCATGTCAGCCAAGTCTTGTCTACTATCAATAGAGATAGGAATACCCCTTGATTTCTCCATATTAGAGAGAGGAGTATTAAAATCACCCAGAAGAACCCAATTTTTATTAGGGAAGAGCGATCTAGCATGGAAAATGCAAGACCAGAGGGCTTTCCTATTAGATCTCCCATTAGGAGCATAGATGTTGGAAATAACCCACAAGGATCCATCTTTAAGACTAGAGAATCTAGTAGCAATGTGATTAGGAAAAGAGAGAACCACCTTACCACAAAGTAGTCTCGGATTCCAAAGGGTGGTGATACCTCCTGAAGCACCATTTGCATCTACACAATGAACACCACAATCTCTGAAGATCGCCAGTTTAGTTTTTTCCACTTTGCTACCGGGCAGTTTCCTTTCTTCGACAAGGCAAATATCAGGTTTATGATCTCTGACCAAATTGGATAGCAGGTCATGCTTGTGGGGGTGATTTAAACCCCTTATGTTCCATGAGATGAATTTCATTTAGCATGAGGGGGGATCCCATCTTCATTTTTGGTAATGTTCTTTGGGCTCCATCTGTAATGGCAACCCGACTCTACCTATCTCTTCTAACAACATTGGGTGGTCTCCCCACCCCCCTTGATTCAAACCCATAGTCTGCTTTTTGTCTATTTTTGGTTAAGACCCCCCCTGAGATCAGAGTGTTTTGGCCAATAGGGGAGTTTCTTCTTCTATTTTTGGGTTTGACCTTAATAAAAGGAGCAAATTCCTCAAGAGATGATGCTTGCAAGGGGGAGGTCAGGGGTTTTGACTCGATAGAGCTATCCATATCCACAATCAATTGAATGGAGATATCCTAAGAAGATCTAGAAGAAAATGGGAGAACCACATCAAAATAGGGGGCCTCCATAATAGGGGATTCCCCAATAATCTCCTCAGGGGATGAGAGGTTTTGGTCAAGGGAAGTAGGAATGATTGGCTCAGATCTAGGTGGAGATCCATCCAGATCAATGCCTAAAACATTCAAGGGAGGGTCTACGGCCAGAGCATTCATCTTCTCTAAGGGAAGAAAATCATTCCTCTTCCTCCATTCTTTCTTTGGCTTAGCCGAACACTGCCTGGCCTAGTGACCCACTTTTTTACAATGGAAACACACGAAGGGGATGGATTCATACTCCACTTTCTGCACCCATCTGCCAAGCTTGGAGAAAAGATCTACCTCAAAAGGTATTTTAGTATACTGTTTGACGTTGACACACATTTTGGTATAAGCTAGTCGTCTTTTAGCTATAGTCATTAGGTTGATTAAGATTAGTTCACTGAAACAAGCTACAATTCCCACAAATATTTCTTCTCCCCAAAATTCCTTGGGTAAACCTGGTAGTCTGACCCAGATAGGGGCTTCATTGCATTCGTAGTCTTTTGGATTAAAAACTTGGTTCTCACTTTTTAAGGGCTAGCGAGGCTTTGCCTAGCATCCAAGGACCTCTCGCCAAAATAGATTGAAACTCTTCTTCATAGGTGAATGAAAAGGAGAAGAAGCCACCAGCCATAGCCAAAACATCAGTATGACCTTTACCTTTCCATTTCCTAACCACCCAGGATCTAACTGGCTCAATATTTGGGCATGATCCAATAAATTTTCCAGCCAAGGCTAAGTGCATGTGAGCCCTATTTAGTTCCATAATATAATCTGATATAGAGATGGAGCAAGCACCAGAATTAGTAAACTTAATGTTGATCTTAGTAAATTTATTATTTTAAGTATAGAATTAATCAAATTTAAGTTTCTTGGTATAACTTTTCAGGTGATTTTTTTTAAGTGATGTATGAAAATGTGTTAATAAGGTTGAGCATTATAAAGGTAAACCAAAGAATAAATTTAGTATGAGGGGGCGTGTATCTTTTTGGAAAAAAAAACTTTTTACTATAGTATATTGTTAGTTTAAGGTGAAAGCTATTTCAAAATTTAATGATATACAAAATATTAATTTAAAAACTAATTATACATCATGTATGCTTCAAATTATAGGAGATTGCTTGTCATATTCAAATATACCTATAATTAACTTAAATTTAAATATTTATAAATATTAATTTTAATATAATTTACAATAAATTTATAGCACTATAATAATCGTTAATATTAATTATATATTTTCTAATATTATATTATTCTCATTTAGTGGGGTGATGTAACAATTTAAATGATACTCCTACTGGTATAATGGTTGATTGATCATACATATAGTTTTTTGTTGAGTATAATTTTCTCAAATGCCTCTATGAACTTCTAAAAGTTCATTCCATACAAATCAAATTACATGAAAAATTAGATAATATATAGAGTTAAATATAGCATGTTTCCCATCTAGATGAGGCTATATCACAACATAAGAAGTTATCTAAATGAGATAAGTTTTTTTATTAACAAAAGAGAGATAGGCCCATACCATTACATATCCACAAGGTGACACCTAGAGTAGATGAGGGATGCACATCCGATAAAACAAAACCCCACTACAACAAAACCCAACAGGGCAACTCAAAAGCCAACAACAACTAGAAAACCAACTAAAAAATATAAAGAGACCAAGACCCACAAAAACCAAGAGTAACCACCCAATAAAGGCACAAAGAGATGGCCAACTACATGGGGGAACCTTTTTCCTACCAATTCTAGCACAAACTTAATACTTTATCAAAAAATGACACTTTCTTACTTGACCAATGAGAAATCAGGGGTGGCTTTCACTAGAGACATTGTGGGGCTAGAAAACACAATCGGGGCCTTTGTGCATTTACGTTTTTTCTCCCTTTTCCTATATACATGTCCACCTTGATAGCCTATAGAAAGGAATTGTGCATATTGGCCACATTCTTGCAAGCAATATTAACCTCTTCAATTTTCTTCTTGAGGGCCTCCTAGGATTTTTTTACCTCTTCTAGCTCAATTTTGGTCCCTGCCATTTTGAGCTTGGCATACAAATCTTCAATCTTTTCATTCACCTTATCCCATTCCTCCATGAGGCCAATGAGGTATTTGGCAGATCTCCACACTCTATCTTTATCTAAATCATCTAGTCGGGTGTTAGCCCTGATTTTAGCCTCAGTCCCTGCCTCCAATTGATTTTTTTTTCTGATAGCAACATTCATCTACCTAAATAGCCACTTTAAAAGATCATATTGCATCCACAAACCTTAGAACCCACTCAAGAGGCCTATAGATAGTAGGATACATAATAACATTGAAGTCCCACACAAGATCAAGAGCAGTCACATAAGTGGACCCACCAAGAAATCCCACCACAACACAAGTGCCATCCATCTCTAGGATATGAACAAACTGAGAAATCTACACATTCCTTTTGCAAAAATAAATAATAAAAAATAACCTAGAAGGAGGGCCAATAGGAGGAAATATAGATCCCCACTCAAAACACTCATTCCCACTTGAAATAAGGGAGTGAGAAGAAGTAATGCTAGGAAATGAAAGGCCCCAGAATAACCTCTGAAGCACAAAGTATCCAAATGGGTCCCCTATAGAAAATTTTGAAAAGAAAACCTCAGGCACAAACCTTCCACCTACCTCCAACAACATCTGCAAAAAAATGGAGCAACGAAAACATTGAGAGGGTCAAAACCATTCCATGAAGCATCATAGCATCGCATGCCACACTCCACGTTGACCCTGTTGTAGCAACATGCATTGTCTGAACACACCAAACTACTGAAGAAAGGAGGGAAACTCTAGGAAAGAGGGAAATAGGAGCCAGTTGCTTCCCACAAACCCCGTTTTGTGCAAAACACATCAATGCTCAAAGACTAAAGGAGTAGAGTAACCACACCACCACCAGGGTCCCCAAACTGGGGATAAACTAAAACCCATAGAGTTGCAATAAGGGAGGAGACACAAGAAATGAACCACAGTTGGGAAAAAAGTGTAGACCCATCCCCGTCTTCCTCACCATCTCCATCTTCCACCTCAGAGTCCCCTACATCGCCTTCAACACCTGAAACCATAGAACCTCTATGCCTTTTTGTTACAATTATTTATTTATTTATCCTTATTTATATTATCAAATTATTCCTTTAAATATCTCACTATCCATCTATTTATCCTCGCTATCTCTCTTTATCTCCCTATCTCTCTATCTTTTGACATTTTTGACACTTTGAGCACTCAAGAGAACATCGCTAGGGTGTGACTCAGAATGATTAGGAGACTTGGGGATAAAGCCAAGGGTATACCTAGTGTAAAACCCAGCCACCCAGATGTGATCACACTAATGGTTCGTGCCCACGATGAGCATAACGAAAGTTGCACTATGTTGCCACCTTTCATTGAATGCATTTGACAATTTTTGATGTGACTAAAAAAGTCTACACATGGGCAAATGGATCTGATTTACCCAAAAGAAAGAGATATTTTTGTATTCATCCACCAGAGGACCTCGTAGGTTTAGACGACTCATCCATACATGCCACGGGCTCCGAGATACACAACATCAAAGTTTGACAGTTTTCACACTTTGAGCACTCAAGGGAAAGCATCGCTAAGGTGTTGCTCGGAATAATCACGTGAGTTCGGGAGAGAAAGAAGGGCATACCTAGCATAAACCCAACCACCGAGATGCGATCGTACTCATGGTTTGTTCCCATGACAAGCATAACAAAAGTTGCACTATGTTGCCACCTTTCATTGAATGCATCTAACAGTTTTTTATTCGTGTTGCCCCATATTTGACATACCCAAATTTTGAACTTCAAATTGGTCCCAATGTTGAATGAAGGCCCAAATATGTGTCTATATGTAATGAGTGAGCATGTGATCCAATGTTCTTGTTAGTTAAAATGTGAAAAATGGACAAGTCTTGAAAATTACAAATAATTGAGGGAAATAGTTTTGTAAACGTGTCCTAAGCATCATTATTTACCATATGACAAATTTTTTCCTGAACCCAGTTCACAGTTTGCCATATTTTAAATTTTCAAATTTTGATGTCCCTCGTTCGAAAATAATTTAAATCCCTCATCCTAGGTATTTTTATGAGGAAGAAATGATGGTATTTTCTCATTTCCCTACCATTAACATGTGTTTCAAATTTTAGAGCCTAACTCCTTACCATTTAAAAGTTATGGTTGTTTTTGCCTAAATTTGGGTATTAAATTTAAATGGGAAATATTTAAATTATTTTTCAAAACAAAATTAATATTTTAAATTGGTTTCAATATTGTGATCATTTCGGGGAAAAATTTATTTTAAAATACCTCCCATCTATCTTTCTCCCACTTCATGGTCAACAGCTCCAAGAGTCAAAATCACAACCCTTGAGAGAAAATGGTTAGGAATCCTCCATTTTTTAGCATTCTTAACCCAAATTTATAACCTTAAAAAGAAAAGGTTAGGATTGCTCCAAACTGGAGCATCTATAACCTTATTTTTTAACCTTGTGTGGATCCACTTTATGAGTTACATGTAAAGGTTAGAAATGCTTTGTTTTGGAGCATCTCTAACCTTTTTCACAAGATTAATAAAACATGCTCAAGGGATAAGCCTATACAAAGAGTAGTAAATGAAGGGCAGTGGTGATAGAAAAGGCACATGAGATGTTTGATAGGGTTTCCAAAAGAGATGCAATTTGGTGTAAACGACTTTCCAAACTTAATAGTGCATGAAAAATGTGGAATCATAAGACTTGTTTGACAAAATGCTTCAAGAGATTGCACCTCACGGGATGTGTAATTGATATGCATAAAATGGACATGTTGAAAGGGCTTCAGATACTTTCAAATATATGCAATTGGTAGGCATTGAAACCAATTCCAATAACCTTTGCATCCATCCTCCTTGTCTATGTGGGAGAATTTTGGTTTGAAAATATAATTGAAACTATTCAAGTGACATACATGTTAATGTGGAACCACTGACAAGGCATTTGAATTATTTTACCAAATTCATTTAGTAGGCATCTAGCCAAGTTGTACAAACATTTCCTCTCTAGCCCATACCAATATGAAAGTGCCTACCTCAAAAGGAATATAGTCTTGTGGCCTGATATGTTTGCAGGAGATGCTCAAAATAGAGCTTTTGAAAGGACTTTAGGAACTTTCAAGAAAATGCAAATATGATTGATTGGTGTCAATTCAAAATTCCACAACCTTCATCATCAATCTCCCATACTCGATAAAATAGAGGTTTTATAGCAGAGTATTGGCATCCATTGAAATATTGATTGAAAGTGGGTTTTTGTCCAATGGTGTAGTTGCAAACACTCTTGTAGACATGCATGTAAAAAGTGGAAGCACACATGCAAGGCACACAAAGCATTTAATAAATTGTCTCAAAGAGAAATGTTGTAGCATACCTTACACATGAACTGTCTAATAGAATGTAGTGTGATGCACATTGTGGGAAGAATAGACAATGCACGTGAAGTGTTTCATAGATATTGTGATGGAGATGTCATCTCATGTAATGCAATGATTGCAAGATATGCACAAAATGTATTTCTTGTTAACTCTATAGAAGCTATCAAGCAAATGAAATTGGTAGGTGTAAGGCCGAATTCCACAACCTTTGAAAGAATCCTTTCAGTCTCTGTCAAAATGGGAGCTTTAGATCAGGGTATGGACATTCATCAAAGAATAAAGGATAGAGGAATTTTGTCAAATGTTGTAGTTGCAACTACTCTGGTAGACATGAATGTAGATCTTGGAAGCATAGACAATGCATGTGGAATGTTTGATATAATTCCACATGAAATGTAGATCATGGAATCTTTGACAGTACACGTGAATTGTTTAACAAAGTGCTCAAAGGTGGCGCCATCACATGACACATGACACAAAGACTGTAGGAAATACACATGCTCAACTTTTTAGGAGAGTTAAAAAAAATTCAAGAAAATTCAATTGGTAAATGTAGAGCTTATTCCCCACTATGCCAAAATAGATTCTTTGCAAATAGGGTATAGACATTCATCAAATGATAATGGATAGTTGCAAATTCAAACTATGGAAATCGTGTACTTGCATGCAAATTGTGGAAGTATAGATATAACACATGAACTACTAGATAACATGCCTCGACGTGTGTCATCTCATATAATGGTAATTATAGAAGAGCACTACCAGGCTAGCCTTTGCTTGTAATTTAGTGTCATTATGCTCATTTCTTGCACTCTCTTGGGTTGCTAACATTTCATTCTCTAAATATTAGAGAATGCATGTCAAAAGGTGTATTAGTTTGATGGATGTACAAATGTCTTTAAGAATGGAAGCGATAGAACTAAATATAAAGGTGATCAATCATCTTGTAATTGAAATATGCACGTTTGAAGAAATGTTATTAATGAATGATCACTCTATGTCAATGATCAAGGTGGTGGTATAGTTAAAAGTGCAGATTAAGCAAACAAAGACAAACAATTATCAATTTCAAAAACATTTTCAAAGGTATTAGAGATAAAGCAAGTGAAGATTGGGAACTACTTGAACAAGATTAATAGCTTGGTCTTTTTCCAAAGGTGTAAGTTTAAAATTACCTTTTTGTAAAAGTGACTTGTGTCACTCATGTAATTAAAGTTAGAATTTGGACTTATTTCTTGTAAAATTAGTCATCCTCACTTATTTCCAACTCATTTCTCGAAAGGTATTTATTCTAAGTTTTGACTTGGCTGGTTATCCCAAGTAGTTACATGAAGTGGTTATGGGTTGGTTATCAATGTAAACCTATAAATACGAGGCTTTCTTATTTGTAGGGGGACTTTTAGGGCGGGGGGGAACTCTGTAGAATTTTGTAGAGAACTATGTGATAACTTGTGATGATTATACCTTTATTCTTAAGGGTTTTGAATTTGTATTTTTTCAAAAGAATGATGAAGAATACATTGAGTTCATATGTCTTGAATGTATTTGTGAGTTATAGCTAATAATTTCTCATATTTTGAATTAGTAATCCCTTTATGCATTTGCGTAATACATTGGTTTTCAATTCCATGATCTACGTAATCAATTTGATGAAACATATCATTTCCTAGTATCTTGACTTGCATGTACTAGTACAACTCATCTCTTCATATGTTGAGGTTTATTGTACTTCTTTCATCATCATTGCATGTTTCAACCTATTTGGTAACAAACCCCTTTTTTAATTGTTATTAGTTGTGGGATCTCAATTGGTTTTCACATTTCTACTGTTGGGGTTTCTGTGAGTCATCTTTCCTTAGTTTTATGTTTTCTCCTTTTTGTACTTTCAAGTTAAAAGTACACAAAAATCCCAAATACCCCCATCATATGAGGGAGTTTCCCCTATCAAATGTAGAGGAAGATTGTGGTTTTACTACAATCTCTCCAACTATTGGAACATTCATCACTACTCTTGAGGCAAACAGAGTTAGTTTCAAATAAACAACTGCAGTGACAAATATGTTTACCAATAGATTTTGTCAACTCTGCTGGGGAATGAAATACTAGTGTGTTTTATTCCTCAAAAATTTCAAGGTACCATCTTCGGAATAAAGGTTGGCAACTCTGGTTGAAAGATCGAATTTAGAATAATGGTTTGGTACAAAGGAAAGCTAGAAAGTGGGAGTGAAAGTGATGTTGAAGACTATATATATCAAAAGAACCAAGCTCCTGATGTGCCTATACAAGTTTAATTCTTGAAGAGCTTCTATGGTGGCATGCAGTTTACTCCTGATAAGATTCATCCCTCTTTATGTCAAGTGTTGCAAGATATTGAAGAAAAGCATGGACAAGAGATTAGTTTTCTTGTTTATTATCATTTACCCAATTCAACAACAAACAAGAAAGATGAAGAAAAAAGTGATCTTTCTCCTATACCAGCTGCTCAACAGAATTGAAGTCTTGATAATCCTGAATAAGTCAACTTCTTGGAGAGATTCTGTAGTGGAAAGAAACTTGATCCTAATAAGGTCCATCCTTCTCTACTCCAATCTTTGCAAGTAATTGAAGAGAAAGAAGGAAGGGTAAAATTGTTTCCTTCTCATGATCATTCACTTGAACTAGAGGTAAACAACGACAATGATTAATTAAAAGATCTTCCTGTTTCACTTGCTGCTCAAAGAAATCAAGATCTTAATGATGCCGAATAATTTTAATTTTTGAAAAGCTTTTATGGTGATAGGAAACTTGATCTTAACAAAGTGCATCCTTCCTTGCTTCAAATATTAAAAATGATTGAACAAAAATAGGAAGGAGAAAATTATTTTCTTGAATATGTGTACATTCCTGATGAGATGTCTTGTGATACAAGTTTTGAAAAAGATCCATCACATTATGCATGTGTTGAGGAAGATGAAGTCATATCAATTCAAAAGGATACATGTCAAAAGAAAGATCAAAAGAAAGTGTGTGAAGAAGAAAAAGAAGATGGTGTTGGAACATGTCATAACTATTGCACTGAAGAAATATTCCATAAACCTAAGAACAAGGAACTTAATGAAGAGGTATCAAGTGATTTTAAGTCTTGTTTGCAGCCCTAACTTGAAAATAATGATGAAAAAAAGCATGAAGAAGAATCCCCTATAGTTTTCATTCCAACTTGGGGTCTCAATTCTCCTGATGATGACTTTCTATGTGGAGAATATATTATCATTCATCCATCACTAACAGTTGAAGATCAAAACTTTTCTGAGGAAATAAAAGGTGTGATACCTAGTCAACAACCTTGTACGAAAATGACCAATGGAGAAGCAACCGTAAGTAAAATTTTGTAGACATATTCTTTATCTTCAAAAATGGATACTTTTACTAAACTCCTAGATCAACCTCAAGTGAAAGAAGATGAGCCATCAAGAATTCACTCTTTATCATACATGTCACCTGAGTACGAAGTTTTCAAATTTCTTGTTCGAGTATGATGAAGAGGAATCATTGAGACAAGAGAACACAAAAATTAATGCAAATGTCTATGAGTAGGTTGAAAATGAAATTTATGTAGGTATATCAACAAATATCCCTATCTTGATGGAATTACAATCTATTCCATATGAAGTATTCAAGGTTCAAAGCAATCCTCTTTTTTGAATCTTTAGATCAAGAAGACACCCCTATACAAGAGGATAGTTTTGGGAACTGTTCCAAAAATACAAAGATAAATTAGGTAATGGATGATCTAATGAAGGAAGCCAATGAACTTAATTCTCATAATGTTTGCATTCCAGATTGGTGTTTGAAGGATTCAAATTATGACTTCTCCTATGGTGAAAGTGTGTACCTTAATCCTTTGTTTTCAGATGAGTGTATCTCTACAGGTGATTTTCAAGATGCTATTCAAGAACATGATTCAATGGTTATGTTTACTCAAGTTTCTTCACATCATAGATTATATGAACGTTGTCCAATTCATGGATTAATTTTATGCAAACTAGACTATCAGAGGGATCTTTAGATAGAGGATATGGGTATGCTTGAAAATATTCCAAAAATTGTCAATAATGTTCAAGGTGGTACCAATTTGATTCAAGAGAGCCTGCAAGTTTATGATGAGAGATGGTTGTTTGGTTAGTTGGAAAAAGATGTTTCTCATCTTATACATGTTGATCTTTCTAACCTACTGAGCTTATAAGTGTCACATGGATGCATGCCACTTTTCCGCAAAGGTGCCTATTTCTCTCAACCTGTGAATGGTTTTGTATGACAATCCTAGAGAAGTTTAAGGTGGTATTTGCCTACCATGTACATATTTAGTTAGAAGTTTGTGTTGTTTTCATCCCATTTTTAGTTTTTGTCTAGTTTCTCTAGCTATTACCTATGTTGTTTTCTCTTTGACTCTGTTGCCTAATGGATAGTGCACTAGCCTACAAAACCAAAGATTTTGGGTTCTTCTTGTGTCCTTTGTAGTCCTTGTCTCCAGTCAGAGGCAACTATTGCCCCATATCTGACATACCAAAACTTTGAACTTGAAATTGGTCCCAATGTTGAATGAAGGCCCAAATATGTGTCTATACATAATGAGTGAGAATGTCATCCAATTTTGTTGTCAGTCGAAATGTGAAAAATTGCCAAGTCTTGAAAATTAAAAATAATTGAGGGAAATCATTTTTTGAGGATGTCTTAAGCATCATTTTACCAAATGACCAATTTTTGTCTGAACCCAGTTCACAGTTTGCCATATTTTAAACTTTCAAATTTTGATGTCCCTCGCTCAAAAATAATTAAAATACCTCATCCTAGGTATTTTCATGAGGAATAAATGAGGTAAGTTTCTCATTTACCCACCATTAACATGTTTTTCAAATTTTAGAGTCTAACTCCTTACCATTTCAAAGTTATGGCTATTTTTCCTAAATTTGGGTATTAAATTTTAATGGAAAATATTTAAATTATTTTTCAAAAATAATTTAATATTTTAAATTGGTTTCAATATTGTGATCATTTCGAGGAAAATTTTATTTAAAAATACCTCTCAACTATCTTTCTCCCACTTCATGGTCAACAGCTCCAAGAGTCAAAAGCACAACTCTTGAGAGAAAATGATTAGGAATGCTCTGTTTTTTAGCATTCTTAACCCAAATTTATAACCTCAAAAAGAAAAGGTTAGGATTGTTGGAAATTGACACTCAATTGGTTGGTTTCATTATTATGTCATTGATGGCAACACGGTATTGTGTTTTGGCTTCATGTTCTGGTTCAGTTGTGTATCGGTAGGCACTTCATAGACACTACATTGACAGGATAGAAGGATTTATTTGGTTACCGGCAATGCAGGCAGACATGGTTTAGAATATGGTTATTGGTATTGGAGATTGACATCTCTTGGATCTGGCATTGGCAATTGTTGTTAATATTTATGCATTCATGTTATCTAGCCGACATGTAATTTGATATTGTAATTATCTTTGTAAGCCGACATAAGGTATGATAAGTTGTGTAGGGCATATAGGTCACTTTGATAGATCATTTTGTGATCATCATCATTGGAATATATAAGTGGAAGGAGATAATATAGGAGATGTGAAATATATCAAAGAGATCATGTATGTGAGGATATTTATGTAAGGGTTATTCTAGTAAAGGTTTTAGGGTTTCAGACTAGAACAGTCAGAGCTTAAACCACAACTATATTCTGGCATAGAAGATGCTTTCTTAGCAATTCAACACTTCTCAAGATTGTAGTCTGGACTTATATATAGTCAGTGGCTCCATTTGTGATTGAGTAGTGTCCTCTAGGCTACAAGTCTTCTTGCAAATGTAGGCCCCTTATATTTTCTAATATATCTTCATATGGCCAATGGATTAATATTGTGGGTCACAAATCTCACTATGGTTTTTCCTCTATGAGGTTTTCCACATATAAATCTGTGTGTTATGATTCTCATTTATGTGATTGTCTTATTGGTTGCTTTAATTCTTTCAATTATGTATGTACCAGTATACCGGTTGGTGTCTGCATGTTGTAATAAGGCTAAAATTGATCATTCCAGTATAAAACTGATTCACCCCCCCCCTCTCAGTGTTATTAGATTCCAACAATTGGTATCAGAGCCTTGTGTCTTGAAGGAAGTTTAACAGCTTGAGGAAGATCCTAAATCCAAAATCCATGGACATGGCTTTGGAGAAGCAACTTGAGATGGCATGTGAAGATTATGATGTTGAAAGGTTGAAGAACTTAAAGCTACAAGATGAATTGATTTCTTCTAAGGAATTCATTCTTGTCCTACAAGAGAGGTTATCATCTATTTAGGCTAGGAGGAAGGAACTTTTGCAAAGTTGGGATGATGAAGAGAAAGATGCACTTAAGGAACAATGCCAGAAATTGAGTTAGGAGAACATGGCTATGAAAAATGAAATGCAAGCTATAACTATGAGGATGTCTAAGGATATTGAGGACCGAAAGAAAAAGAAAAAAAATCTTGTTGTATCTCTGAAGAACAAATTTGAAGAATGTGGAAGGTTGGTTCATGAGAATGATATGTTGAGAACTAATTTAGTACAATCCTAGAGTAATGAACAAGAGCTTGAGAGACAAATAATAATTCTCAGAGAAGATTTAACTACTGCAAGTGAGTATAAAGAAAAATTCAAGATTAGCTCAGCACACCTAGATGAGTTATTGAAGAGACAAAGGAAGATGGAGATTCCAATGGACTTGGATTTGAGCGAGGACAGAGTTCTGGTACTGCTAATGAAGATCAAAATCATAAAGCATCGGTAAGGCAATTTAATGCTTATAAATTTATTGGTAGATGTTTTGTTTGCAATTATGCTCCCGATAAATGTTCTAAATACAATAAGTATGGTCATAATACAGAAGATTGCAGAATGAATGTCAAATGCTATGCATGTGGAAAGTTTGGACATATGGCTAATCAGTTCAAGTCAAGCAATTTCACTGGTTTTAGCAAAGAAACTCAAAGGAACAATGTTACATGTTATACATGTAATGAGGTTGCACATATTGCTAAATCCTGTAGAAGCAGAAATCCACCGGTTGATAATGGAGGATCAAATGAGAAAGGGAAAGAGAAGGTTAGTGAAATCTAGCAAGATCATAATCAGAGATGGGTCAGCAAGACTTAAGAACAATCATCAGATGGAAATGCACTGGTTACTTATCCGGTAGAGGAGGTTGCTCCTGCACCGACGAGTAGCTCATCCAGTGAGGCAGATGCCTTAGGGGTAGGAAAAATTAACAAGGATGTTACATATGCCCTAGGAAGAGGTTCTGGAAGATGTTCCAGACATTGGAGATGTTTATTCAGCATGGATATGTTATGTTCGAGATACGGTATCTTTCACCGAAAGTCATTTATGTTAATAGAATATTAGGGTTTTTCACGGAGGATAAAAGGTCGAATTCACTTCATTATTGATCACCTTACATTCAGAGTGATTTCAGAGGAATTAAAAGTGACTAAGAGCGATCAAAGGAATTTCAGAGCAATCAGATTTCTTCTTGAGCGATTTCACCGGTGATTGGAAGAATTTGTTAAGGGTATTCACCGAAAGCAATTAACAGGAATTTATCTTTAAACATGGAAGCAGGGTCATCATCTATTCCTATCTTTGTTGCAAAGCCAACTGTAGTAGAGGTCAAGGACCACCCAAGGCCAATTTTCAAGTGGTATCCACATGTGGCTACCCTGGAAGATTCTGTTGGAGCAATTTCCCATTTTCTGGAGATAGTTGTCTATGTTGAAGATGTTAGGGCATACATACACTATCACATTGAGGACTTGGGAACATTTGAAATAAAGGGCATGTACATAAGTGAGCTGATGGGAGAATCTAGAAAGATCAAACCAGCATACAAGCACATTGAAGACTTAGGGTTTACCGGCATTCTGGACATTCCAAAATTTGAAGATGAGATAATCAGGTATGTTTTGAGCAAAGTACATGGGGAGTTCATCTGGTTAGATAGACCTTAGAAGATCACCAAGGAAGTCATAAGGGCAATCATTGGTTTACCATCGGTTGGGCAACATCTAGAAAAGAAGGTTTTGAATTATTATGTCAAAAAAATCACCAATGTGACATCTGACAAGAGATCTATGAGAATAAGAACTATTACTGACACAGACATCAAATTTGGTAGCATGATCATTGGATATAAGGTAACATAGTCAAACCGACTGAATTTTGTTTCCAGTTCCTGAATTTTAGCTGCATACAAAATGATGAGAGAGAATGTGAAATTGGATCTATGCGTTTGGATGTTAGATGAGCTATTAATTAACCTAGGAAAGCTTAAGGGAGAAAAAAAGGGAACCTTCCGGTATGGAAACTTAATAGTCTACTTAATGTTATTTTTCATGAATGATACACCTGATTTTGGTAAAAGGCAATGGGCATTTGACATCTTGGTAGGGAGACAATTGAAACAGTCAATTGTTGCTTTAGGAAGTCAAAGAGATAAAGTATGGGGATATTTCAAGGGATTTCAGAAATTTATGAAGTCTAGCGAAAGGGTTCCTAAGCATATTGTAGAAAAATATTCAACTGACATATGCTTCATGGTGAAGAAGGATGAAACACTTATGGAAGAACTTAAGCCTCAGAAGATTTGGATTGAGGAAATGGGATATGAAGTGGATGCATAGATTCTTGAGGCTTATGCAAAAATCTTGATTGATGCACTTATTGATGAGGTAGAGAAGCTGTGTGGTATTGTAAAGCAAAAATCACAAGAGGTTGGAATAGAGTTCAACCGGAAGAAGAGAGAGAATTAGGAAGGAAAAGAAAGCAAATTTGTTGAGAAGGTCTCATAGGAATCAAAACATTAATTGATGTTGTTCTAGAGAAAGGTAGGAAGAGGAAGAATCTAGAAGTACACATTGAGCTTGTTACAGCAGAGTCTAAATCTGAGGATGACACCCTTAGCATTCAATGGGGTTGTAAGGAAGAAAATAAAGGAAATAAAAGTAGAAGCTAAAAAGAAACCGGTTAGGAAGGTTACATTAAAAATACTGGAACAAAAGCAAGCACCAAAGACAACACCTTTAGCTGCATCTGGTACTGCAAAGAGGAAGAAGAAGAGTGACATTTATCTAGCAATTCAATCTGGTAATGTGACTATCATTCCACCTAAAAATTGTGTAGAGTTAGTAGATGAAATCACTAAGGATGGCATGTTAAAGAATGTACAGTTCTATTATGAAAACTTAGAGGATGATGAACAAAGAGAGGTAGAGGAAGCAGTCTTATTATATTTGGATATTTATAAGAAAGCCTTAATAGAAATTGAAAACCAAATGCCGGCATAATTGTATAATATGTTAGATGCTAAAAGACTGTTAGTATTGTAAGAAGACAAGCATATTAAAATTCAAGAGTTATTATTTGTTTGTGTTACTATTGCTTCAGAGGAAATGGAAAGGACACTTGAGGTGGCAGATAGAAAAGTCTTTAATAGTAAACATAGAATAACCAATCTGATGCTAGGGAGGGTAAATGAAATAATAAAGGAGACTCAAAAGGCATGGGTTAAGTTCTTTGGAGAGAATAAAAGTTTCTTTAATTCACCAGAATCAAAGACAGACACTTTAGACACCCTAATTGAAGGAAAAGGAAAGGGGATTATGGGTACTTCACCCTTAGTTTAAAAAAATATTAAGATAGTGGAAATCAAGTCCTCGGTTGATACAAATGTATAGACAAATATTGAGATATAGGCTAACACATAGAGTGAAAAAGTTGATGATGTATTGGATACTAAAATTGAGGATAATAGTCATCTAGATACAAATGTACAGATTAAGGTTACAGTTCCTACAGAGGAACTGACAGTTATAGAGACTGCACCAAGTAGCGAAGCCACCGGTGCAAATGAGGAAGCTATAAAGGACAAATCATCAGAGGAGAAGGAAAGGGAAACTGGTACGGAATTGGTAGTTGGTCCATCATTGTTGACAATTGACACCTCATAGGTTGAAAAGAAAAACATAACCAAGATGATTCCTCCTGAACTCATGATGATGATAGCACAAAAACTAATGAAGGAGGGATCTATAGATAAAGGGATTATTGATCAGTCAATCAATGTCTTACACAAACTAGTCTCGGAGTGCAAGATTGAAAATGAAGCGAGCCCATCTGGAAATCTTAAGATAATCAGTGAGCATATTTCAAGGGATTTTCAATCCTTACAGTAGATTTCAAACCGGCAAGCACTGGAGAGGTTCACTCAGGCTAAGAGAGCTGCATTTGATTAGATGATTGAATCTAAGAAGAAGAAGATTGGTGAACAACTGAAATTGATAGATAATTCTTTGAAGTAATGTACAAATATTTATAGGGTATGTTGTAACACTGATATACTTACAGTCAATGTGGATAAGAAGATAAAACAATTTCAGGAGAAAATTGCAAATATAGCTAATTCTTTTGATGGATTGACTTCATTGACTACATCCATTGATGGTCAAATTCTGATTTTGGAAAACCAAATTTTTGTTCTTGAGAAGGAAAGAGAAAAAATTATAAGAAGAGCCAGAAGTCTAAGAGGTTTGGTGAGTCCCTGGTTGGATTCACTCAGTGTATTTAACAAAGAATGTATGGATATGGTGGAAAATCCCACACCGACAGAGGTAAATCAGAAAGAGTTATTTACACATATATTAAGTGGACCTGTATCCATTTTTGACACTTTCAAAACTAGTTGGGATACTTATCTTGAGCTACTGAACAAGGCTTATCTGGAAATTTTGAAATTTGTTAAGCTCCGGTAAGATGTTTTTGGGATATTCATTGTATATTTATTTGGATCTTTGACATTCTTTTTAGAATTTTTGATGGCATTGATGTCAAAGGGAGAGTGATATAGATGTGAAAAAAAATAGGAGTTGTATATATTAGGGGGAGATATGGAGATAAGGGAGTATGGAGTATTTTGCATTAATGTATATTCAGCTCAGGGGGAGCAGGCAAGATGAAACCGGCAGATGAAACCTTGACCATTTTTCATATGATTGTTGCAATCAATGCCAAAGGGGGAGATTGTTGGCAATTGACACTCAATTGGTTGGTTTCACTATGTTGTCATTGATGGCAACATGGTATTGTGTTCCAGCTTCATGTTTTGGTTCAGTTGTGTACCAGCAAGCACTTCACAGACACTACACCGGCATCAGAACTGACACTAGCAAAACATAATGATTTCTTTGGTTACCAGCAATGCAGGTCGGCATGGTTTAGAATTTGGTTATCAGTATTGTAGGTCGACATTACTTGGATCTAGAATCGAAAATTATTTTTAATATTTATGCATTCATGTTATCTAGCCAACATGTAATTTGATATTTTAATTATCCTTGTAAGCCAACATAAGGCATGATAAGTTGTATAGGGTATATAAGTTAGTTTGTTAGATCATTTTGTGATCACCATTATGAGAATATATAATTAGAAGGAGATAATATAGGAGATGTGAAATATATCAGAGAGATCATGTATGTGAGGATATTTATGTAAGGGTTTAGGGTTTCAAACTGGAACAGATAGAGCTTAAATCGGAACTGTATTCTTGCATAGAAGATGCTATATTAGCAGTTCAACACTTCTCTTAATTCTATTCTGGACTTATATGTAGTCACTGAGGCTCCATTTGTGATTGAGCAGCATGATCTAAGCTATAAGCCTTCCTGGAAGTGCAGGCCACTTAAATTTTGTAATATCTCTTCATATGGCCAGTGGATTGATATTGTGGGTCATAAATCCCACCGTGGTTTTTCCTCTTTAAGTTTTTCCACGTATAAATTTGTGTTGTAATTCTCATTTATGTGATTGGCTTACTGGTTCCTTTACTTCTTTCAATTTTGTATGTATCGATATACCGGTTAGTGTATGCATTTTTAAATAAGGCTAAAATTAATCATTCTAGTATAAAATTGATTCACCCCCCTCCCTCTCAGTATTATTGGATTCCAACAAGGATTACTCCAAAATGGACCATTTCTAACCTTATTTTCTAACCTTGTGTGGGCCTGCTTTATAAGTTACATGTAAAGGTTAGAAATACTCCATTTTGGAGCATCTCTAACCTTTTTCACAAGATTAATAAAATATGCTCAAGGGATAAGCCTATACAAAGAGAAGTAAATGAAGAGCAGTGGTGATAGCAAAGACACATGAGTTGTTTGAGTGGTGATAGCAAAGGCACATGAATTGTTTGATAGGGTTTTCTAAAGAGATGCAATCTGGTGTAAATGGATTTCCAAACTTAATAGCGCATGCAAAATGTGGAATCATAAGACTTGTTTTACAAAATGCCTCAAGAGATTTCACCTCACGGGATGCATAATTGATGTGCATAAAATGGACATGTTAAAAGGGCTTCAGATACTTTCATTTACATGCAACTAGTAGGCATTGAAACCAATTCCAATAACCTTTGCATCCATCCTCCTTGTCCATGTGAGAGAATTTTGGTTTGAAAATATAATTGGAAGTGTTCAGGTGACATACATGTTAATGTGGAACCACTGACAAGGCATTTTAATTATTTTACCAAATGCAATCATCAGAAGGCATCAAGATGAGTTGTAAAAACATTGCCTCTCCAGCCCATACTAATATGAAAGTTCTTACCTCAAAAGGAATATAGTCTTGTGGTCCGATATGTTTGTAGGAGATACTCAAAATAGAGCTTTTGAAATAACTTTAGGAACTTTAAAGAAAATGCAAATATGATTGATTGGTGTCAATTCAATATTCCACAACCATCATCATCAATCTCCCATACCTGATAAAATAGAAGTTTTAGAGCAGAGTATTGAGATCCATCAAAACATTGATTGAAAGCGGGTTTTTATCCAATGGTGTAGTTGCAAACACTCTTGTAGACATCCATGTAAAAAGTGGAAGCACACATGCAAGGCATACAAAGAATTTAATAGATTATCTCAATGATGGTGCCAACTCATGCCACATGACATAAAGATTGCAGGAAATACACATGCTTGACTTTTGAGGAGAATTTTAAAAAATAAATTCAAGAAAATTCAATTGGCAAAAGTAGAGATAATTCCCCATTGTGCCAAAATAGATGCTTTGAAAACATGGTATAGACATTCATCAAATGATAACAAATAGTTGCAAATTTAAACTATGGAAATCATGTACTTGCATGCAAATTGTGGAAGTACAGATATACCACATGAACCATTAGATAACATGCCTCAATGTGTGTCATCTCATATAATGGTGATTATAGAAGAGCACTACCAGATTAGACTTTTCCTTGAATTTAGTGTCATTATGCTCATTTCTTGCACTCTCTTGGGTTGCTGACATTTCAATCTCTCAATATTAGACAATTCATGTCGAATGGTGTATTGGTTTGATGGATGTACAAATGTCTTTAAGAATGGAAGCGATAGAACTACATGTAAAGGTGATCAATCATCTTGTAATTGAAATGTGCATGTTTGGAGAAATGTTATTAATGAATGATCACTCTATGTCAATGATCAAGGTGGTGGTATAGTTACAAGTGCAGATTAAACAAACAAAGACAAGCAATTTTCAATGTCAAAAACATTTTCAAAGGTATTAGAGATGAATCAAGTGAAGATTTGGAACTACCTCAACAAGATTAACAACTTTGTCCTTTTCCAAAGACACGAGTTTAAAATTACCTTTCTGTAAAAGTGATTTGTGTCATGTAATTAAAGATAGAATTTGGTCTTAGTTCTTGTAAAGGTAGTCATCCTCACTTGTTTCTAACTCATTTCTAAAAAGGTAGTTATTCTAAGTGTTGACTTGTGTGGTTATCCCAAGTAGTTACACGAAGTGGTTATGGGTTGGTTATCAATGCAAACCTATAAATACAAGGCTTTTTCATTTGTAGGGGGACTTTTAAGGGGGGGGGATTCTACAAAATTTTGTAGTGAACTATGTGATAACTTTTTATGTTTATACCTTTATGCTTAAGGGTTTTGAATTTGTATATTTTCAAAAGAATGATGAAGAATACATTGAGTTCATATGTCTTGAATGTATTTGTGAGTTATAGTTACTAATTTCTCATATGTTGAATTAATATCCCTTTATGCATTCGTGTAATACATTGGTTTTCAATTCCATGATCTATGTAATCGATTTGATGAAACATATCATTTCCTGGTATCTTGACTTCCATGTGCTAGTACAACTCATCTCTTCATATGTTGAGGTTTATTGTACTTATTTCATCATCATTGCATGTTTCAACCTATTTGGTTAAAAACCCCTTTTGTAATAATTATTAGTTGTGGGATCTCAATTGGTTTTTTGTATGTCTACTATTGGGGTTTATGTGAGTCATCTTTCCTTAGTTTTATGTTTTCTCCTTTTTCTACTTTCATGTTAAATGTACACAAAAAGCCAAAATACCCCCATCATACGAGGGAGCTACCCCTCTCAAACGTAGAGGAAGATTGTGGTTTGACTACAATTTCTCTCCAACTGTTGGATCATTCGTCACTACTCTTCGAGAAAGCAGGGTCAGTTTCAGATAAACAACCGCAGGGACAAATCTGTTTACCAACAATGCGATATAAAATGTCTAGGCACGGGAAAATAGATTTGAGTTGTCCAAAAGAGAGAGAGGTATTTGTAGTCATTGACTAAAAAAACCCATAGGTTAAGACAATTTGTCCATTCATTTCATGGGCTTCGAGATACGCGACATCAAAGTTTGATGGTTTTCACACTTTGAGTGCTCAAAGGAAAGCGTCGCTAAGGTGTGGCTTGGAATGATCGGGTGAGTTGGTGAGAAACCCAAGGGCATATCTAGTGTGAACCTGGCCACCCAAAAATGATTGTATTGACGGTTCGTTGTCACAACGATTGGAATGAAAGTTGTGCTATTTTGCCACCCTGCACTGAATCCATTTGATGGTTTTTTATGCGATAGAAAAAGTGTGACAACGAGCAAATGGATTTGAGTTGTCCAAAAGTAAAAGAGGTTTTTGTAGTCATCCACTACATGACCCCATAGGTTCATATGGTTCATCCATACCTACCACAGGCTCCGAGATACACGACGTCAAAGTTGGATAATTTTCACACTTTGAGCACTCAAGGGAAAGTGTCGCTAAGGTGTAGCTCAGAATGACTGGGAAAATTGGGAAGTGAAAGAAGGGAATTCATAGCATAAACCTGGCCACTAATACGTGCTTGTGTTGATGGTTCGTTTCCACAATGAGCTGAATGAATTTGACAGTTTTTTGTGCGACTGAAAAAGTGTGACCACGAGAAAATATGTTTGAGTTGTCCAAAAGTGAGAGAGGTTTTGTAGTTGTCCACCACATGACCCCGTAGGTTCAGATGGTTCGTCCATGGGTTCCATGGGCTCTGAGATACGCGATGTCAAAGTTGGACAATTTTCACACTTTGAGTGCTCAAGGGAAAGCGTCGCTAAGTTGTGGCTCAAAATGATCAAGCAAGTTGGGAAGAGAAAGAAGAGCATACCTAGCGTAAACCAGGCCACCCAGATGCCCTCACTCTAATAGTTAGTTTCCTTGATGAGCAGAACGAAAGTTGTGCTATTTTGCCACCTTGCACTAAATGCATTTGATAGTTTTTTATGCGACCAAAAAAGTGTGACCACAAGCAAATGGATTTGAGTTCTCTGAAAGTGAGAGATTTTTATAGTCATCCACCACACAACCCTGATTGTTCATATGGCTCATCTATACGTGCCATGAGCTTTGAGATATGTGATGTCAAAGTTTAACAATTTTCACACTTTGAGCACTCAAGGGAAAGTGTTGCTAAGGTGTGGCTCGGAATGATTAGGTGAGTTGGGGACTAAACCAATGGAATACCTAGTGTAAACCCAACCACCTGGACATGCTCACATTGATGGTTTGTTTCCATGATGAGCAGAATGAAAGTTGTGTTATTTGGCCACCTTGCACTAAATGCATTTGATGGTTTTTGATGTGACAGAAAAAGTGTGACCATGAGCAAATGGATTTGAGTTGTTCAAAAGTGGGATAGGTTTTTGTATTTCTCCACCACATGACCTTTTTGGTTTAGATGGCTTGTCCATACATTTCCATGGTCTTTGAGATACGTGACATTAAAGTTTGACGGTTTTCAGACTTTAAGTGCTCAAGGGAAAGCGTCGCTAATATGTGGCTTGAAATGATCAGGTGAGTTGGGGAGAGAACCAAGGGCATGCCTAGTGTAAACCTAGCCACCTGGATGTGCTAATAGTTCATTTCCATGATGAGCGGAACAAAATTAGTGCTATTTTGCCACATTGCACTAAAGGGAAAGTGTCGCTAAGATGTGGCTCGAAATGATCGAGCAAGTTGGGGAGTGAACCAAGGGCATACCTAGTGTAAACCTATCCATGTGGATGTGCTCATGCTAATAGTTCATTTCCATGATGAGCGGAACAAAATTAGTGCTATTTTGCCACATTGCACTGAATGCATTTGACAGTTTTTGATGTGACAGAAAATGTGTGACCACGAGCAAATGGATTTGAGTTGTCCAAAAGTGGGAGAGGTTTTTGTATTCATCCAATATGCCACCCCAGAGATTCAAATGGTTCATCGACATGTGCCATGGGCTCCAAGTTATGCGACATCAAAGTTTAACAATTTTTCACACTTTGAGCGCTCAAGGGAAAGTGTCGCTAAGGTGTGGCTTGGAATGATCGGGAAAGTTGGGGAGTGAAAGAAGAGAATATCTAGCATAAACCTGACCACCTGGATGTGCTCACACTAATGTTTCATTTCCACAATGATCGGAACAAAAGTTGTGCTATTTTGCCACCTTCCACTGAATGCATTTGATGGTTTTTGATGCGACAAAAAAAGTGTGACCACAAGCAAATGGATTTGAGTTGCCCAAAAGTGGGAGAGGTTTTTGTATTTGTCCACCACATGACCCCATAGGTTTAGACAACTTGTCCATACATGCCATGGGATTTGAGATATGCCACATTAAAGTTTGATGGTTTTCACACTTTGAGCTTTCAAGGGAAAGCATCGCTAAGGTGTGGCTCGTAATGATCAGATGAGTTGGGGAGAAAACCAAGGGCATACCTAGTATAAACCCAGCCACCCAGATGCACTTGCACTGACGTTTCATTGTCGTGATGAGCATAATGAAAGTTGTGCTATTTTGCCACCTTGCACTGAATTCATTTTATGGTTTTTGATGTGACAAAAAAAGTGTGACCACAAGGAAATGGATTTAAGTTGTTTGAAAGAGGGAGAATTTTTTGTATTCATGCACCACACCACCCCATAGGTTTATATGAATCATCAACAAATACCACGAGCTCCGAGTTATGCGACGTCAAAGTTTGACGGTTTTTCACACTTTGAGCGCTCAAGGGAAAGTGTTGCTAAGGTGTGGCTCTAAATGATTGGGCGAGTTGGGGAGGAAAATAAGGGCATATAGTTGATTGCCACCTGGATGCACTCACACTGATAGTTCATTGCCACGACAAGAGAAATGAAAGTTATTCTATTTTGCAATCTTTATTTTCTAGTTCCCTCTAAGTATCAATGTTCTAAAAAGGTTAATTGGAGAAGTTGTTTGTGCTAGTAATCACAAAACTATCTCACTCATTGTTAAACAAAAATATATTGCACAGGAGTATCTCGTAATGAAATTTAATATTACAATGCCTCCAATATTTCATTTGTACAAATATATAGGTCACATGTACATACATCCAAATAAGCTTGATATTACACTTTAATTTTTTGTATTTACATTCAATTAAATGAACCATCTAGATCTCCTCTACTCTTTATTATGTCAATAATTACCTCATGGTCAGACTCATGAACCTTCCATAGGTTTCGGTTCAGTGGTCTACTCCCATATTTAGTCAAGTGAACATTTGATGCCACCACAAGATTTGAATAATGAAGAATCTTTATATGTGTCTCGAAGTCCTTAAATAACCACAAGTTAGATTTCTTCAATCTATACGTCCTAAGCCATGTACCAGTAACAACGACTGATCCTGTAGGGTATTCAAGATTTCACCATCTACCACAAGGCCATCTAATATCTTTTTTGTAGCCACACAACAACATAGATAACAATTTGTTTATTCTTCATTGTCTTCAACTACAATAACTACATAAACATGCCCTACAATCATATTTGTATTTTTGTACATGAATAGAGTGAACAAATAGATATAAAATGAATTTTTTTATATATGTATGTAGATATTTTACCTGGTTGGACTAGATCTAAGACATGGTCAAATTCAACTGAATCTTCCATCTATGTGAGTTCCAATGCTATCGAGAGTTGATATGTCTCAAGTGGGCTTAGAGTTCTCATACACCATTCGTCGACCCACTCCTTTGACTTGCACATGTTCCATGTTTCATTTGCATATGATGAGCAAAAGTGCACCATATGTCATGTATATATAGTCCATGAACTTGCATTAGAGCTTGTAAAATAGTGTAGCTCACTCGAACTTGTCAATGTACAACAATCCTCATATTTTGCAATGTTAGTATCATCCATCAACCAAAAATATATATGAACTAAAGACTCACCTTGATTACCTAGACCCATTGTAGCATTAGACCACTCGACAATAGTTCTTGCATCTGTCAAGTTTTCTTTATCTATGTACTTTAACTCTTCTCATGCCAAGGCTCTTTTGATAGATGCTCCTGCACCATCATGTTCCCTCTTTCCATGCCCAACGTCACAAAAATTTCACATATGTTGAACAATAGTCCTCTTATGCATTCTACTTAACCAATAAAACATCTGATAGTTATTGAATTGTGAGGAACAATTATCTGACCATATGATGTGTTGCCAAAATGAAATATACCCATACTAGCCAAATTGTGGCACAACATCTGAAAGCAGCCTTGCATAAACTCTGTAGAATGTGAATGATCATCACTAATATAGAAGTGGTACTCCCTCAAAATATTCTTATTTTCACATATGCTATCAGGAGCCTACACGAATGCTATATGCTCAAATATAGCAACCTGTGTGGAGTTGTAATACTAGGATTGAATCTCATTTTGTGGCTCTAGTGTGTAGTTCACTACGAAAACAATCAAAATGATGGTATCGAGTGGAAATGTGTCCTTGCATATCCTTAATTGCAAGTCCAACCATCAAGATCTATTGGTATGCCTTGCATACTCATACAATATTTTATCATGAAAAATGCCCATAAACTGATACACTGGAATCTTTTAAGTGACAAAATCACACCTTTTTTCTTCTTTTCCATCTTATAAACTATAGGCCACCATCTTATATTTGCCAAATTCCACTAGTTCATTCCCAATAACATGTTTACTATCCATATGTTCACACATTGGGAAACTGTGAAAGTCACCACAATGAACACATGTGCCAACCAATCATATTTTATTGTAAAATTGTTGACCATCAACTCTTTCACATAAAATGGTAGATATGAAGCCCCTTGAAGATCTAGGTGAAGCCTTTATGCTACATTCCTACGAAATATTATTAGAATGCTCAATATGTACTCTAAAATAGCAAGTAGTGCATGTGTGATTTATTTTGACATAAAAATGATTTGCCATTTCAAAAAATCTTTGACTAATTTATTTTGAGGATACATGTCTAAAAACTTGGCAAAAAAATGTGTTTGAGTCATATCCAAAAAATTCTTCGGATGTGGATCACATATTTGACTACCAATTCTCCTCCTTACAACATCTCTTTGATTAGGAGAGACCTTTGTATTAGTCTTCCCAAATTCTTCAATCAAGGATCTGAGTGCTTCAATAATTGCTTTATCTTTTTGTGGTAGTCTACCAGAGAATGCCCATAATTCTTCATCATTTGATCTTCAACTCTTTCACGCCTTCCCACAACTCTCATTAGAGATTTTCTACTAATTTTCATTGCTTTACTTCTCTTTATAATGAGCCAAGATTTCTTGGTTTGAGTGCATACTATTGTTGATGTGAGGACATGTCGTGTCACATTACTATCTTTTATGTGTGATTTAGAACCCACACTCTCATATGCACTCATTAGATTCTTGACAATTGATTTCTCACTTGAATCATCCGATGCTCTTAGCCCAAGAATCCGCATGATGGACCTAAATTTCAGATTTCTTGTCATTTTAACAAATAGTTGACATCTTCCACTCTCATTTAACTTTTCAAAGTACAATCTCCAAATTTGGTTAACATATCTTTGACAAGTATGCTTTGGAATCTTATTAACCATTGGTTGAAAAATATTGGTATCAATATCAATCAAATACCAAGGCTTTCTATGCAATATTCTAGGAGATGTTCTCAAAGTTTGAGTTGCCTCAATAATGTTAACAACATTAGGCATAGATGGCATACCTTCAACCGGAGATGAAAATGATGACGTATCTTGAAATTGAGATGTACTTGCAATGTTACATGTTGTAGAAGGTTTGCCTTCAACCTTATATGTGAGAGATGGTGTTCCTTCAACACAAGATGTAAGAAATGGTGTGCGTTCAACTTGAGATGTGAGAGATGTTGTTCCTTCAACTTGAGATGGGAGAAATGGTGTGCTTTCAACATGAGATATGAGAGATGTTGTTCCTTCAACTTGAGATGTGAGAGATGGTATGCTAACAACCTTGGACATCAATTGTCTCTTCACACAAAGGTTTTGTATTTGTTCTCTTTTTTTCCAATACCATATCTCTCTTGTGTTCTTCAATTGGCATGCCTTTTTCTATGTTGTTCAATTTCCTTAATTGATGAATTTGCCTCATATTTTCTCTTGTCTTTGCATGCTTAGTTTCATGCTCTTCCCATGTTATCTTTTATCGTCTTTTCCTTAGCATGGTGGTGATTTCTAAATATTCTTGCACAAAGATTGTATAAAATAATTGAATAAACCAATAGCAACATATGAAATTAAGTTATGATGCTAAAATTGTTAAAGTTATGATCTAAGTAGAAAGATGTAATAAAGGTGGTCTTATTCACATATGAACTACTTATATTTTTCTCTTATTGATGTAGATAAATTGTATATTATGAAATAGCAGCAAAAAAAATTGTAATAAACATTTCTGTAAAAAATAATAAGAAAATTACCCCATATAGAAAAAATCCTTGCAAAAACTTCAAATGTTTGTCTTCTATGATGTCCAACCAGCAAAAAGGTGGTGAAATTGTGATGGAATATGCTAAATATGCTTCTATGATAAGTAAACGGCATGAAAAAAGAGTTTCCTTGTCTTGATCAGAGAAAAAGCATAGACAAAACTAGGAAAGGTGGGCCAAAATCATGGGTCCAATATCTAAGATTACTGTTTTTAATGTGCAATCCATTTGGCTCTATAAACCATTTTAACATTCACAAAAAATAGAGATAGGGAGATATAGGAGGAGAGAGAGAGAGAGAGAGAGAGAGAGAGAGAGAGATAGGAGGAGAGGGAAAGAGAGAGTCAGAGAGAGAGGGAAAGAGGGAAAGAGGGAAAGAGAGAGTGAGAGAAAGGGAAATATGGAAAGAGAGAGAGAGAGAGAGAGAGAGAGAGAGAGAGAGAGAGAGAGAGAGAGAGAGAGAGAGAGAGAGAGAGAGAGTGAGAGAGAGAGAGAGAGAGAGGGAGAGAGAGAGAGAGAGATTAAGAATAGAGATAAAGAGGGAAATATAGGAGGGGAGAGAAAGAGGAATAGAGAGAGTGAGAGAGAGGGAAAGATGGAAAGAGAAGGAGAGAGAGAGAGTGAGAGAGAGAGCGAAAGAGAGAAAGAGAGGGAGATATAGGAGGGGAGGGAAAGAGAGAGTGAGAGAGAGGGAAAGAGGGAAAGAGATAAAAAGAGGGATAGAGAGAGAGAGAAAAAAGAAGAAAGGGAGTTCGGAGGTAGAGAGAATTGAAGAATAGAGATAGAGGGAGATATAGTAGAAGAGGGAGGAATAATAGAGATAGGGAGATATAGGAGGGGACGGAAAGAGAGAGTGAGAGAGAGAGGGAAAGAGGGAAAGAGGGAAAGAGGGAAAGATAGAGTGAGAGAAAGGGAAAGATGGAAAGAGATGGAAAGAGGGAGAAAGAGGGAGAAAGAGAGAGAGAGAGAGAGAGAGAGAGAGAGAGAGAGAGAGAGAGAGAGAGAGAGAGAGAGAGAGAGAGAGAGAGAGAGAGAGAGAGAGAGAGATGAGGAGAGGGAGGAAGAATAGAGATAGGGAGATACATGAGGGGAGGAAAAGAGAGAGTGAGAGATAAAGAGGGAAAGAGGGAACGAGAGAGTGAGAGAGAGGGAAAGAAGGAAAGAGAGAAAGAGAGATTGAGAGAGGGAAAGAGAGGGAAAGAGAGGGAAAGAGGGATAGAGAGAGTGAGAGAGAGGGAAAGAGAGGTTGAGAGAGAGAGAGAGTGAGAGAGAGAGGGAAAGAGGAAAAGACAGGGGGAGAGAGAGAATAAGAAAGGGACCAAGGAAAGAGAGAGAAATGAAGATTAGCGATAGAGAGGGAGGAGGAAGAATAAGAATAAAAGGTCAAGGAGGAGGAAGAAGAAGAATAAAAGGGTATCTAGGTTAGTTATTATCATCATGTTGAACATTGTATTCTTATTAAAGATTATTGGAGGTACACCCCTTCAAGTAGATTAGGATGTTGCCTCCTTAAAGTGGCATATTATTATCAAGTATTTGTATAGCCAATTTTTTAATATTATTATTATTGTGCAAGTTATTTCATTACAAGGTCAAATAGAATCTCTTTAGAAAAAAAGAAACCTAGAAAATAGTGTGTATGTATGCGTGCGCACACACACACACATATTGCACTTTGATCCTATTTGAAAGTGTTGTGAAGGAGGTTCCCAATGTATAGGTGTTCAAGTATGGGGTTGATTTAGTATACATGAAATGAATTATCAATTTAAAACATTTATAATGAGTTAATCATTCAAGTAAATCACTCAATTGCAACTAAGGTTAAAAATATTAAGATAAATATAAGATAAAATCTATACATTTTATACTCAAAAGAAACTCAGATGGTATAACTTTGTTGCTTTAGACAAAGTTTTGAGGAAGTACACAAGCCAATATTTAGTGGTTACATATTTAATATACTCTTGAAATATGATGACCTCAATGCAATCCAATTAGAAGAGCTTCAATGAGCAATTCATGATCTATTTGATCTCAATGAGTTTATGTATATAGCTAGGGCATGCACCTATCCTATATGGATAGATTCTTATCTTGGATGGAAAGGAAATTTCTACCTGAGCTTTTTAGGCAAAGGAAATTTCATGTTTATTAGTAAGGTGTGTGTTTATCTATCCTGAGATTCTAATAATTGTTCTATTATTGTATATTTCAATCAATGGATTTCTGACACAGTTAGCCAAAAGGGTCCTTGCAGAATGAAAAGTTATGCAATAATGGAGATCTGATCTTTCCAAACAAGACAGGTGTAGATCAGATGACAGAAGAGTAAAAGGCATCACAAAGAAAAAGGGTTCAATCAAGAAAAAGGAGGTGAGCGGTGGGCTACCAGGGTAGTTGAAATGCAACACTCTCAGATGTTTCCAAAATGGAACATCAAAAAAAGCTTTTTGGAAAAACGTGTTTCCAACTTCCATTCTAAAGAGTTTTTCATCTGCCATTCTAAACAGTTTTTCATCTGCAACACTCTCTAAACGTAGTTATTTTTTTTCCTTTTTCCATGCAGTTGCTTATCTTTAGGGTTTTTAAGCCTGGAATTTGACACATTAGATGGTTGTTTTTCACTTTTGAATAGTATTTGATAGCTTAAAAAATTTATGCATTGTTTTTTGTTAATTTATTATTATTTAATTATTTTTCCATCAATTATAATTATGTATTTCTTATTTGGATCTATGTTTTTTAATTTTTATAAAGTTAAGATGGATAATTTTTAAGTTTTTAAATTATAAAAATTATTTTTCTTCAATTGAAAAATTTACATCTTATTATTAGCGGGATCCAAATGAATTTAGATATTGCGCACTAATGGAGACATATTAGAAGAAATTTGTATCACATTTATTTAACTAAAATAAACCAAATATCTAATTTTTATTCTACATTAAAAAGTCTAAATAACTTCCAATTATTTCTTAAATATAATGAAAATAATTTAATTAAATAATATATAATAATAATATAATAATTAAAATGCATAATATAATAAGAGAACATTTAAGTGTAAGTTTAATTGACTTTTAACTTTTTATTTTTGTTTTGGATATAGTATTATTATAATAATATACATTTTTTAAAGATATTTATGAATATATATACTAATTACCAATAACCATAATTTAAGAACCGAACTTTTACTCCAAGAACATGGCACAAACTATCTTGGGTTAATTAAATTGAAATATTTATAATTTTAATATAGAATTAAAATTATATATTATTATAATTTCATAATTATATAATTTTAAAGTTAGATCATAGTAATTATTATTTTAAAATTTAAAATAAATATACAATATAATATTTTCATCAATTATATTATAATTATGATGTTAATTAATACTTATTTTAAATATTTAAATTAAATCATTATTAGAAGATTAATATTATAATTAGTAATTTTAAGGTTATAGGTAAAATAAACAAATATAACTTAAGTTATAATTATTAATTAGGGGTTGTATTTAATGTTAAAATTAGGTTAATAATTAGGGCTATAGTGAAAATTAATGTTAATGTTAGAATTAGGGTTGTGGAACTAGCCTAGACATAAGATTAAAATTAAGATTAGATTGATGGTTAATGTTAAATTTAGATTTAAACTTATAGAGATTATTGTATTCTATAATTATATAATTTTAGAGTTGTAACATATTAATTTTTATTTTAAAAATTAGAATAATTATAGAACAACTATAAACTTTAATAAATAAAACACTTTCAACTTTGAATTTCAATTTGTTCATTATATACTAAAATTTTGGGTACTCTCATATGTATAGCTACAATACATATCTTGAAAGTATTTTCAATTTGTTCATTATATACTACAATTTTGGGTACTCTCTAATGCATAACTACAATACAAGCGTATCTCCAAATTAAAGTATGTTATTTTCAATTTGTTCATTATATACTACAATTTTGGGTACTCTCTAATGGATAACTACAATACAAACATATCTCCAAATTGATATTTTATAACTAATCTATTAACTAGAAATTTTTTCATTATTGCAATACTATAAATACATAATATGTTTTAATAAAGCATACAAAAATATAGTAGGTCATATAATATTGTAATTTGTAATATTGATATATATTAGTTTAGAAGGCTTATTATAAAAATACAAATTTATTTAGAATATTTTGAAATGGAAAGATATAGTTGTTTCTAATTTAATACTTTTTTAATACAAATTTTTAAGATATATGTAATTTTTCATGTCAACTTTCAAACTTGTCATAATTGAAATTATAGAATATAATTGTTAAATAAATTGAATTTGAAATTTTAGAATATATTTTATCTTCATATATGAATTTAGAAACTTAGTAAATTTAATTTTTTAAATATATTTAAGAAATTAGAAATTTGGTATAATATATAAAAATTTAAAATTTTGATATTTATTTATTGATTGTCATTTAATGTTAATATATATTATATATTATTGTATTAATTTCAAAAATTACTCAATAAATTTAAGATTTTTTGATATATTACTAATTTATCATTTTTTCTAATTGGTTATATTCTTTATATATATAAGATATCCATATGTGATATGAATAAAGAGAGGAAAATGATTTTCATTTCTTTTCAAGAAAGATGTGCATTTGTATTTTGGTGTCCCTTCCATCGATGTGGGTTCAATCTTCTATATTTATATTTTTTGACAGGTAATATTTTTATTAAAATATCAAATGAAAAGCATTGAAATGACTAAACTGTCATAAAAAGTTAAAATAAAATTAAAGAAGATAATAGAGAAATGATTTGAAAGTTTGTTTATTGATGCAAAGGGGCTATATATAGATAATCTTTATTTGATTATAAATTTATCATGTCATCGTATATTTTAGTAACATTTGCTTTTTATATTTTTATTTTTAAATTTTGATAATTATAGAATATTATATTTTAGTAATTATTTAAAATACGTAAGCAAAAATTATCACATTATTGGTTGGGGAAAAACAATGCTTCAAAATTGAAGTTGTTGCATAGGACTCTATTATTAGTGTCTAAATTTTAGATTTTGTAGGTTTGATGCATTTGTATGTATTTAATTACTTAACTATGAGATACTATAAAGCACATTTTAATATTACTGCTTTTTAAGAAATTGAGAGTAGGTGTTCTATAGGGACCCAATCCTTGTCATAAATGAAAATTTAGTAGTATTACATATTCAAAGATTTACCACAATATTCACAAATAGGTACTATAAAACTCATTTTACTATTATTATTGTTTAAAAATTTGAGAATATAAGGGTTTTATAGGCACCCCATCCTTGCAACAAATTAGTGTATAAATATTACATATCCAAACAAATACCACAATATTTACAAACCTATCAATATAAATATTAGTAAACAATAGTCCATAACAAACACTCTTGTTGTTGAACAAATACCACTTGATGTATTAGCATAATGGTGATTAAAATTTTTAAAAAATAGTAGATAAATTATAGTTTAGGATTTGTAAGTTTAGTTGTTTATGGAGAAGAAGCTTATGAAACTTTTTTTTAAATTATAATTTATCATGTGATGATCTAATTTTACATTCTTTCTTTTGTAACATTTTTTTTTTAATATTTTTATCTTTAGATTTTGATAATTATAAATTATTGTATTCTCATAAATTTTTTAAATGGATAAGAAGAAAGGATCACATTATTGGTTCCAAAAAAATGAAAAATATTTCAAAAATTGTTTAAGTTGGTGCATAAGAATATACTACTAGTGTCTAAATTTTAGATTATGTATATCTAAAGCATTTGTATGTATTTAATTTGTATACTGTGAGACACTATTAGGCACATTTTACTTCTTTTAATAAAAATAAAAATAAAGAATATAGGGGTTTTATAGGTAACCCGTCCTTTTAATAAATTGATATAAAATTATTACATATTCAGAGGGCTACCACAGAATTCACAAACCTATCAATAAAAATATTCATAAACAACAATCCATAACAAACACTCTTGTTGTAGAATAAATACCACATAATTGTTGACAAAAAAAATACCCATTCATAGATCCAAGGGAAAAGACAAATAAAAAAGATCATGCTACAAAATATACATACCAACTAAAAACTAAAATATGCAAAACTTAACATCCATATATTGGAGAAAAACCATCAACATCCATCGTAATAGCTACCTGCATTTAAAGGAGATGGAGACATGAGTTGTAACTCTAACAATTCCTAACAAATGATACTAGCATCCTAAGGAAAAATCTCCCACCACTCATACAGTTATTTACAAGCACAACTAGAAAAATATGAGGACTTACCACATTCTCAAGATTTACAAACTTGATACCTTTTTGAACCTTTCCTTGCTATAGTGCCCTTGTGATTTTGTTATCCTCTGAAATTAGAAGAGTATAATCATTGATAATATCTAGAATCCCTATATGATATGACACTACCAAATGCCTTAAGATAGAATTAATGTCCTTATAATAAGAATCCATTTCTTAAACATGATCTAATAAATTAAAGACTCATAAGTTCACATGCCTACCACATCCTCAAGATTTAGAAATTTAATACATTTTTGTGCCTCTACTCGCTATAGTGCCCTTGTTGTTTTGTCATCCTTTGATTAGAAGAGTGCAATAATTTGCAATCTCTAGAATCCCTATATAATATGACACTACCAAATTCCTCAACATAGAATTAATGTCATTACAATAAGAATCCTATTGATGAAGACTTATACACTTCACCAACATAGAATAAAAATACATTAAGTGTATCATATTCTCTCTTGAAAAGAAACCCTATTTGGTCAGTCCAATATGATGTGTTAAAGAGCTTCTTTCCTACAATCAAGCCTTTAGCAAATTCTAAGAGACCGAAGATCTTAAATACATCAAACTTGACAATAAAAATTGATGTATTTAGACATATGAAAACTCATTTTCAAATTAATCTCAAAATGATAAGATTTAGAAAGTTAACTATTCTTTAATCTTAATCCTAAATCTAAATGAAAACTTGTTGTTAACATATGAAATCCACAAAATCAGACTCTACTTTGCTAGGGCCCAGATTTACCATAGCTCAGATAAAGTTGACAAAATATTCAATGGAAATAATTCATAGTTCAGATTATAAAACATTCATCAAAACCATAAGATAATGCAAATAAATGAACAACTGATAATTGAACTCAAATTCATCAAATTCATAAAAGTGTTCAGACTAATCATGCATTGGAACTTACAATCACCAAATGTCAAATAGTACGGACTTAGACTTCACCATTTATCAACTCTAACAAATCATCACACTAAACTAACTTGATAATAATAGTACTGAGAAATATGAAACCATGCTACTTTCAAACTCAACACAAAAATGGACTGAATGAATTAAATTTCTGCCTTACTTTTTCCAATATGTCTGCAACAATTTCCAATTCCTTCTGAAAAATAATGAAAGGGGCATCAGCCTTTAATAGATTTTAAAATTGGGATGAAAGGCCAAGATTAAATCCTTTCAAGGCCCCAGATTAAACCTCTAAAACCCTAAGACAATTTACATTAAATATTTTTCATCAACCATACTAAAAGACAAAATAAGACCTTTTTCCTAGAGAATAAAACAAAATAGTAGTTTTTTAAGGAAAATACATCTTTTTGGATTTATAATATTAATTTAAATTTTGCCAAATGTCTTAATTTTTTCAATAAATCATTTCTTCCTATGTTATGTCCAATTGCTTTTTCTTTTGCAGCATATTCCATAAATTTTTACACAACTAGGTTTAACTCGTCTTGAGGTGGTGCGGGAATCATGTTGATTCTGAACACTATTGCATCAAATTCATCACTAAAGTACTTATATTTAAGTCTTGTTCCAATCTGACATCTTTGTAGCTATGTATCATCATGTAAAGCATATTAGCCTCTTCCAGATTGTCTTTAGAAAATGCAATTTTGTTGTTAGAAGAAATTTTTTTTTTCCATGTAGCCTCAAATGCTTGAACATTCATTTTACTTTTCTTTGTGTTGTTGCTTTCAATTGATTGTCCAGAATTTCGTATAAGATAGTCAATATTAATCCACATAAATTTGGATCAATGGTCAACAAATAGGATTTTATCAGAAGATTAAAATCCTATGCACTTCAAGCTCTACTAAACCTAGGGGGTTTCCCTCTACGATACTTTATGATTTCCAACAAATTATACCAAGTATTGCAATATAGAAGATTATTCTAAATGGAACTTAATCACTGGAAATTTAACCAAAGTAAATGTTATAAACCTTAAAATAGTTCTATTCTTGGTTATTTAGCATTTGGAGTGCAACTGAGAAAAAGATCCTATCCTAAGCCTACTCCTGCAACATAAATTTAAAGATGATTTTTAATAATGGGTTTTTTTTAACCAAATCTAGAAGTATCATAGATTAGTGTCTAATCCTAGGGTGAAGAATCAAATCGAAGCTTATGAATACAAACTCAAACAACAAATCACTTTAAATTAGTCGACCTTTTAACATTAATGCATCCCCTCTTGTTGTTGCATAATCATTCTTACAAATCCATGTCATATGAACTAATTGACACTACTAAGAAAATTTGTACATCCATTCACTGTGAAAGAATCCAAACACCTCAAAAGTCAGAGATCCTGAATCTCTACAAATGAGAAGGAGAAAGAAGACATAGAGGAAAGGAAGTTTCCATATTTACCCTCCTATTGACGCTATCCCCTTTTTCTTTTAGATCAGATTTTTGAATCTTCATTTATTTCCCCTCTCATCAGCTTTATTTGTCTTTATTCTACAACAAAAAATATCCCTTTTTCTGCACATTGCCTTTTCCCATTAAATATTCTTTTGATGGGAAAACATCAACTTTGTTGCACTTTTCTTTTTTTTTTGTTTAATTTTTTTTCCCACTCATAGTCCTTCCTTGTGCTTTGACCTCTCAAGTGAAAATGTTTTATATTTTTCCAAGCATGCATATGATCCCCCTTTAAAAAATAATGCTCCACCTAGCATATTCTTTCAATAGAAAAGTTTACCCTTAGTAGTAAAATCAATAATCTTCTTTACCTTTCACTTATCATACTATTTAGTCTTCCTTGTAGATAATGAAAACATTTTACTACATTATTTTACCTTTTGATTTCACACCCATGTAAAAACACCTTTACTTGTTAACAAATACATGTTACCACATTTCACCCTGGGCCTAAAACTCATGAGAGCGCATTTCACCTTCACCTCGATGAAAAGCCCATTACTCTTTCGCTCTCTATCCTTTTGCCAATTAAAATAATTTTTACCACTATGAAATAATAGTGTTGAACATTTTTTAACAATGTCTTCACCAAAGTTATTGCTGCATTAAAAGACTTTTCTTGGTGCACTCCTGAAAAAGTAATTCACTCTCTCTCTTTGCACTTTTTCTTTTTGAAGAAAAATAATTTTAACCTTCTAGTAAAGAGTGTTTAACTACAATATTTTAGTGATACACCCTGTATCACTTCTTGGACAAAATAATTTTAATTTACCCTCATTTGCATTTAGCTCACATTTACTTTATCAATGTATTATACTATATTTAAAAGTATCTCACCCTTCTATAATTGAAACTAGAAAATAAGTACGCATTATTCCCTTCAAAGGGAATCCTCTAGCACTGGACTCTAAACTTCTATTGACTCTTCATACATGCATCTAGCCAATCAAATATTTTGACTACCACATTATGAAGAGAGCGCATCCTCTCTTAAGGAACTGGTTAGAATAATTACATTGGAAATTACTTGGGTCAAAGACAATGAAAAACTCTAATAGCCACGACTCTGCAGTATAATAGGCATATCCAAGACAACACCAGTCTCAATCCCTTAATTACATTACATTATAAAACATACGTAAGTACCAATAAATCATACGGAAGTGGCACGAACAACTTTTGCTCCATCCCTTAATTACATTACATTATAAAACATGCTTCATGTCACGTTTTACTGCACACCTCCACCTTTCAGCTCGCTAAAAGCTTTTATTACTTGTGCAGTATTTGAGCACAACACAGAGAGATGCTTTAAAATGATTTCTATCATATCTTATATTCATGCATTTATACATTTTTAATCTTTCATATAAGTCATAACCTGCATCCCTTCATCCTATTTGTTGGGTTCCTATATAAAAAATTTACACACTTTCCCCATGCCAAATACATTCATTTATACTTATCAACACTTAAGATGAGAGCTTGATCTAATTCTTCTTTAGATGTACCGCCTTACTCAACATTGTGTGAGCCAATAGCTAAAATACAAGAAGTAAAAAATAAAAACAAAGATCCCACTATAGTGGAATCTGTGGCTAATCCCTATACTTAAATCTCTTAAGATATAGCTACAGATGTTAATAACTCCATTGTTGTAATAAGGTCAAGGCTCAACCCATTTAAATCAGCGTATGCAAACTGCCCTTAAAAATGAATCACAAATGTTTTTTTATCACAGTACCCACATGGGTACCTTTAATGGAATTCTCTTAAGACAAAATCTAGTGCATTGTGCATTTCACACTTAGGTCTGTTTGCTTATATGCTTTGTAAGCATTTTCACATATAGAAACACAATACAAAGTTGTTTGGCCGTTTTTATCACTAGCAGGTGGATTTGATAATCACCTTTTGACAAGACTCTCCTTAAGCTCATAGCAACCACCCAAAAGTATATACAATACCTTTACCAAACCTGTATCAAACAATTTCCAATCATGTTCCATGTTTTCCTCCTTGCACAAAACCTCTGCAAACCAATGTCCCATTAGTAATACCAATGGAAATCTCCAGGTTGCTCACATTTGTACTTCAAAGTTATCATAGCTTTTAGTAGGGTTATTTAGCTGCACATAAAACACACAAGGTAAGCACCTACTATAAACATGTCTCATCCTATTTTTGACCAAGATCCATACGGTGCAAGTTAGATGCATTTTAGATAAAACAAAACATATCCAAAACCCCTTATTTCCCTAAGAAAGTTAATCGTTGCTAATCGTTGCTAAGAAAGTTTATTTCCCTTTTATATTGATGTGACTTTACATTTTCGTTGAAACCCTAAATTAATTTCCTTGATCCATCTATAAGGTAATCGTTGCTAAGAAAGTTTATAACTAATTTCCTTGATCCATCTATAAGGTAATCATTGCTAAGAACATCTATATGGTTGCCTTTCTTCTCTGCTCATTGATGATAGCATATAGCATGGGTGGGATTCATTTTTCCCTCCATTGAACCACTGATGGAAGTACTCCTTTGGCTATGAGAATTACAAGATGGTCCCTACACATCTTTTTAGCATTTCCCCATTTTTCAATTAAACCTCTTTACTTTGTAGAATGATTTTAGATGATTTTGAATTATTTAAATAAATTCCCTTTTCTCCAAATTTATCTAAAAATGATCCATCATTAATTCTAGGAGAACGAACATAGAGATAGCATTTCTTTAAACATATTATTATTTAAATAACAAAGCTTTAGAATTGAAGTTTTGATTGTCCTCAAGCATCATGACATGTATGTTGGGCCCCTCGGTTGGCCTAGCTAAAAACAAAATCATTTTTGAACACCTGACCCTAGAGATGGTTAAAACCACAACTTTACATCCTCTATATTCAAAATACTAAGTGGTTTTTCATTGAACTTATCATTTGATGTATCTACACTATCACCAAAACACCTTAGGTAGCCTCCAAAAACACCTTCAAAAATTGATCAAACTGACATACATGTTGAATGTTAGTGTGAGAATCAAAATGGCAAGTGGATTTGGATGACAATGACCGAGGCGAAAAATATTAATTATCAAAGCTACTCAATCGAGCATTTTCTAAAATTACACATGTTGAACCTATTTGGAGCCTAGCACAAATAGGTCCCTTGAAAAAATATAAAATGTTTCTTTGGGAGGCCGCCACTGGGTGGAATGGTTCATCAAAATACAATGAGTATGTGTGCCAAGAGGTTTTTCTTGAATCCATCAAATTTGCAAAATATTAATGGTCAAAGTTGGGCTCTTTGAAACTTTCTGGAAGTGTTGATGTCAAATCCATGCAAAACCAATTTTCTTTTGGCTTTGAAAAAATATCAAAATAAATAGTGGGGTGCCACAACCAAGTGAGGGACTATATGAATATGCAGTGTGATAGTCTCTTCTAAAGAACACATTGCAAAAATGAAAGCTAATTTAAAGAACACTTGCATGAAAGGAAAGGCTAATAAAGGTACACTTGCATGATTTGAAAAGGCTAAACTAATTCACACTTGTTGGAAATAAAATACTTGCTTGAATTCAAATTTACTCTTAAAAATTCTAGAAAATGCATCGTTGCAAATGAAAGTAGTCTATCCTATTTCCTTAGGTTGAAACAAGTCTTTCTAATCCCCCCTTTGCTTGACTAATTACAATATATTTATAATATTATCCCTATATACCCAACCAATCCACTAAGAATGTGGATCCAAGATCATATTTTTAAGGGGTTATTTACAGAACTTAGAGAAAAGTAAAACTATTGTCTCCATCACACCAATCTATCTTGGACATTTTCTGATACAAATAGCTCCTTCCCTATTGTGTGATCTTGCCAAACCCTCAAAGGGTGTTTTATCCCTTACATTATACTTTCTGGATCATTTTTAATTTTTAAATTTTTTAAGAAACAAGGAAGATATCGTCGTTTTACTAAGACTGCATTTTTCACAATTTAAGGGTGTTTGATTTTTAGGAAGTCTTAAAGTTCTCAACATGAATGAAGGAATTAATCATCAAATCAGTTGACCAAATCATTTTTTATCATCATGAATAATATGATACAATAATTCAATTACATTGGAGTTCTTTGGTAACTTGAGTTATCTTTGTTGGAGAAAGATAATGTAGTGTAGTGTGCAATTGCAACTTGCATGAAACAAATACTTTGCCCATTAATTTAGAAATGACTGATGCTCCATGATTTCGCATGAATTTTGGAGTGTGCTAGGAGTCTATGATTCTTCTTTACCTTCTCATAATATCTTCAAACCCTTGTTGGGAGTTGTTTGGAGTTAATGTCTGGAGCTCTCTACTACAACTATTTTGGAATCTTCTTGTTGTCATGAGTTATTTAATAACTCATTAGCTACATTGTAACATCTTGTACACTCATGGAGACATTAAAAGAAATTTGTGTCACATTTATTTAACTAAAATAAACTATAACTCATAATGATCCTTCAAATTCAATAAACTCACTTTTATAACAATTGCTCTAGGTAGCTCCAGGTAGCTCTAGATGGCTCCCGACCAAATAACTGATTTTACCATAGTTTTTCATGCAACCATCATGCATGAGTTGTAGTTCACTTTCCCCATGATGCATGCAAAGAGTTTCTTGGACTTTTGAGAACTACAACTTGATCCTTTATGCTGACAAACAACTCAGATTGCTTCATCATTATTTTTGCTACCATGATTTTGAAGATTTAGTGCTAGAACTAGAGCCCAAGACTACAACTAATAATCATCCATGATGACAAAATATTTGCAGCAATTTTTAAGTACAACAACTTGTATAGGAGTGTATGTTTACAGCCTTTGAGAAGAATAAATATTATATGCAAAGCACTTATTTGTAGAAAGAAAACCTAACCTAACATACTCTACTTAATGATGTAGAGATGTTATATATAACCATTAATTGGTTGTGAAATTTATATCTTCCCTTTCTCACAATATGTTTCCATGCATTCAACTTTTTGAGAGAAGATAATGAAAAGAAGATTTTTTTTTTTGAAATTCAATGCTTCACCTTCCTTTGAAGTGGAAACATTCTCAATGAATTTTGATTATAGAAAATGCATGGGCTGATTGGAGAGATATTGTAATCCTTCCTTATTGCACTCATGATTTAAATCATCTCCTTGTTCTTCAAGTCTTTGATTGGGCAACCCTCCTTTGACATAAAAAATCTACATGGGCAGCCATTCTTGGACTTTGAAGGTCTCCAAATAAGTCTCTCTTTTGCAAGCTTATGTAATGAAGATAAGAATCCTTCATTGTATTATCAACCTCTTTCAAGCAATAATCCATCAATTCTTTCTTTAAATAAATATCATTTGCTAGGACTTGGAGTGATGATCCTCCAACTAAAGATATTTTGAAAAAAATTGCAATGTTTTTTCTTAGATTCGGTATTTAGGGGTTTTGATTTAGTATCCCTCGAAACCATTCCAAAAATGATTTGGTTCTTGTAATCCTTATCATTTAATTTATCAATCCAACGTTGTGTCCATGGTTGTACGCAAAAGAGAATTCAGAAAACTTGCATGACAGTCTCTTCTAAAGCACACTTGCAAAAATGAAAGATAATCTAAGGCACACTTGCATGAAAGGAAAGGATAATATAAGACACACTTGCATGAATTGAAAAGGATAAAATAATTCACACTTTCTTAAAATAAAACACTTTCTTGTATTCAAATTTACTCGAAAAAATTCTCAAAAAATACATTGTTGGAAATGAAACTAGTCTATCCTATTTCCTTAGGCTAAAAAAATCATTTCTAATCCCCCCTTTGCTTTATTGATTACAATATATTTATATAATTATCATTCAATATATTCCCAACCAATCCACTTAGATTGTGGATCCAAGATCCTATTTTTAAGGGCTTGTTTACAAAACTTAGAGAAAATTGAAACTATTGTCTCCATCACGCCAATCTATCTTTGTTATTTTTGATACAAAATTCTCCTTCCCTATTGCGAATCTGGCCGAACCCTCAAAACTAGTCTTATCCCTTGAAGTCCACTTTCTGGATCATTTTTTAACTTTTTAATTTCGTTAAGAAATGAGGGAGATACCGTTGTTTTACTAAGACTGTATTTTTCACAATTTAATGAAGGAATTAATCATCAGTTTAGTTGACCAAATAATTGTTTATCATCATGAAGAATATTATACATTCTTGCAATTACATTGGAGTGCTTTGGTAACTCAAGAGTTATCTTTGTTGGAGAAAGCTAATGTAGTGTAGTATGCAACTACAACATGCTTGAAACAAATACTTTGCCCATTGATTTAGGATTGACTGCTACTTTATGGTTTTGCATGAATGTTGAAATGTACTAGGATTCTAGAGGAGTTTTCTTTGCCTTCTCATAATATTTTTAAATCCTTGTTAGGAGTTGTTTGGAATTAATGTCTAGAGCTCTATGCTACAACTATTTTGGAATCTTCTTGTTGTGATCAGTAATTAAATAACTCATTCAGTTGCAATGTAACATATTTCGCACTAATGGAGACATATTAGAAGCAATTTGTATGACATTTATTTAACTAAAATAAACCAAAAATCTAGTTTTTATTCTACCTTAAAAAATATAAATAACTTCCAATTATTACTCAAATCCATTTTTACAACAATATAATAAGAAGAAATAGATGATTTTAATGGGTTAAATATGAGAAAATTTATGGTCGCATCACATAGAATTACAAGGACCAATCCATTTGACAGGTATATCATTTGGTTATGAAATATTAATCAATATGCAAGGTCACTTTGGCAGATTTAACACTATTCTGACAACAAATCTCAATAATCTGCATTTGATTTTGACTTGGGAAAAATACCAAATGAAGTCTAAGGGCTCTAAACACTGAAACACAGATATATTAAGATGTAGAAAATCATAGGAAATGATTGGTTTGACATGAAAATCAACTGGTAGAAAAATATCACTTTGAAAATGGTTACTTTGGCTGATTTAATAGTGTGCAAACAACAAACCTTCTTAGAACCCCAAAATGGGTACTTCTAAAACTCATCAAATCTAATTCCAAGAAGCTACAAATGGACATAAGAAAAATCTAATAACAGGTAAACAATATCTCAAAGTGGTTACTCGTAATTAGAAAAGGATGTCATGTTATTAACCCTCAAAGTGTGCTACTAGGGAAAATTTGGAGGGGTGTTTCTAGGTAACATTGCAATCAGTTTCCTCGTCATGGGCACTTCAAATTTTGCCAAATTTTGAAGGTCCCAATAGTGGCTCTTTCTTGGGGATGCATGCCCCTTACAAGCATGTCAAGAATTCATATCTCTGGTAGACGCTGACTGAGGGCCTACTTCAATGGGTTTCTTAACCACTATATACTTTATTCCAAAAATCAGGCTCCAAACTTGATTGGGTGGCCTCAGGCCACCGAAAGTGTAGAACCAATATTTACCTCTCTATTAAAGGCATGATTTTCATCTGATTGTATTATGACCAATCTAAAAATATTACTATCATTTGCTTCGTTATGTTCATTACTACTGAAGTTAACAACCTTTCCTCTGAATGTGCCATTTTCTATGTCACCCCAATCATTTGACATCAAATACCCATGCATAAGCTAAAAACACTTATCATGAAGTCACACATATTTTCTACATTCATCAAATAATGAATATTCACATTCAATGTAACATATTTCATTGTCACTTGCACACTCATGATTCACCAAAGGGGTATCAAGCTGATTTAAATATATTAATAATTCATAAGTCACTTAATTATTAATGTTATGACACCCAACTACATCATCTAACAATATACATGGTTCTTCCCTCAAATCTTTTTTCACATCCATGTGAAAGTCTTAAAAAGAAAACTCATGCAAATTTGAAAAGGCCCCACCATTGAAATCAAAATAAGAATTTTTCAGATCATGATTTCTAATGTAATGAACTTCATGCATCTCCTTATTTTCTATCATGTGAACATGAATCTTTGATTTACCATCAGTTATTACATTTTCAAATTTATCACCATTTTCATTATGAAGTTCAGGATGACTTATATCTTGATACATATCATTTTTTACTTCTATTTCATGAACATGGTTTGTTTCAATCAAGAAATAGTGACAATCACCATAAATAGTGATCCCATCTTCTGACCCTACAAAAGGAATGTCTAATATTTCCACCATATGAATTGTTATCGTGGTAGCTTGCTCTAAAATTATTTCTATTTCTTTGACATCTTCCACTAATGGTAACACCATAATTTGATCCATGCAAACATCATGATGCATATATGAATCATTTGATAAGGAGCATTTAACATCAGCATCATACAAATCACTACCACATTCACTTAAAGAATATGATTCAATCTATATCTCATAGGTTGATGCAATATCCCAATCTTCTAAAAATGCTTCTATCTCATCATATATAATAGATTTGAAAACATGTAAAGATCATGTTCAAGCATACCATCACAAAATATAGACTAATTGACTTCTATTATTTCATCATGTATCAAATTTGTGAACCCTTTAAAGTCACTTTTAGTTGTGCATACCATGTCCATTAGTTGATCACAATATATGACACAACTAATTTTAGGTGCAGCCTCATTTTGGTACCCATCCATTCCATTTACTTGCATTATGTCATCATTTTGAGTCACAAATTCATAATCAACATAATCATCTTCATTAGTAGAAAGAGGGTCAAGGATTTCAACACTTTCATTATCTTCACTTACAAGACCATCAACATTATCCAAATAGCCATCATGTAGTATGTTTACCAATGGTTTTGAATCTAACTCACACAGGTTATTGTGGAAGCTATGATAGCAAGTACCTTGACTCTTGTCATAGGGTGAAGGTATACAAGGTGAATCAATAGCATTATAACTCTTAACATGCATGTGATCAACACCACTTACTTTTGGTTCACTTACTTTATTCTACAGCTGAAAATATTTTTTTATTTTTCCTTTTGGTTTTGGTTTTTTTTCCCACTCATAGTCATTCCTTATGCTTTTACCTCTCAAAAGAAAATATTTTATATTTTTCCAATCATGTTTTATTTCTCTATATGATCCCCCTTTTAAAAATAATGCTCTACCTCGCATTTTCTTTAGATAGAAAAGTTTACCCTTACTAGTAAAACCAGTAATCTTCTTTAACTTTCACTTACCACTCTATTCACTCTTCCCTGTAGATGATGAAAACACTTTATTGCAATGTTTTACTTTTTGATATCACACCCATGTAAAAATACCTTTACTAATTAACAAATACATGTTACCACATTTCACCCTAGACCTAAAACTCATGTGAGCACATTTCACCTTCATCTAGGTGAAAAGCCCATTACTCTTTTTCTCTTTGACATTTAGCTAATTAAAATATTTTTCACCACTATGTGAAATAATAGTGTTTCAGCTTTTAAAAAATGTCTTCACCAAAGTCATTCCTACATTATAAGACTTTTCTCAATGCACTCCCGAGAAAATAATTCTCTCAGTGAAAATAATACTTGTTGCACTGTTCCTTTTTGAAGAGAAAATATTTTTAACCTTTTGGTGAAGAATGTTTAATTTTACCTTGTATCACTTCTTGGACAAAATGGTTATAATTAATTACCTTCATTTTTATTTAGCTCATATTTACTTTATCAATACATTATATACTACATTTAAAATTATCTCACTCTTCTATCATTGAAACCAGAAAATAAGTATGCATTATTCCCTTCAACGGGTACCCTTTGGTATTGGATTCTAAATTTCTATTGATTCTTCGTACATGCATCTAGTCAATCAAATAGAATGACTGCCACATTGTGAAGAGAGTGCGCACATCATCTCTTGAGGAACTAGATTACACTGGCAATTACCTAGGTCAAAGACAATGAAAAACTCCAATAGCCATGACTTTGCAGTACAATGGGCATATCTAGGACAAGCCTCAGTCTCACTCTATAGCATCAACAAATCAAACAAAAGCGGCTCAAATTTTTTTTGCTCCATCCCTTATTTACATTGTCTTATAAAACATGCTTCATCTCATATTTCACTACACACCTCCACCTTTAAGCTCACATAAATATTTATCCATTGAGCTTGAAGTAAGCTTTTATTACTTGCATAGTATTTGGGCAAAACACAAAGAGATGCTTCAAAACAGTTTGTCATATCTTATATGCATGCATTTAGTCTATTTTAATCTTTCATAACCTGCTTCCCTTCATCCTATTTGTTGGGTTCCTATCTAAAATAATTTGCACACTTTCCCCATGCCAAATACTTTCAAATCTTCTCATCAACACACAAGATTAGAGATTTATTTGATTCTTCTTCATATGTACCGCCTTACTCAACATTGTGTGAGCCAATAGCTAAACCACAAGAAGTAAAAAGAATAAAAATTATTACTACATTACAGGTGATGGCTAATCTCTTTACTTAAATCTCTAATGATTTGTTTATTTTTTAAATATTTATATGGTTTATTTATTTATTGTTAATTTATTATTTATTTATTTGTTATTATTTATTTTCTTACCCCTTTTTATTATTGGTCTTTGGGAATTGCAATTGGTGGTTATTATTTATTTTATTTTATTTTCTCTCAAATTTTGAGAAGGGTTGTTATTATTATTATTATATTATTATTGTTATTATTAATATTATTATTATTATCATTAAGGTTACTATTGTGATGATTTATCATTATTATTATACAATTTTTTTGGAAGGGGTTTGCTATTAAATTTTCTAAGAAGAGCTTTTGGATTCTTGGATCTTAGATTGGGAGATGATTTTCTACATATTTTTTGGGAGATTGAAGATGCTTTTTGGTTTTGCATTTTATTGTTGTGAATGTGTTGAAGGAGCTTGTTGGTTTGTGAATCTTCCAGCATAATCAAATTTCTTATGCATCTTTCTTCCTCAAATTACATTGTCAATTCTTCATTATTCCAAGCTTGTGGGTTATGATCTTATTTTATTTATGCAATGTGTTTTGGTAAGGAAAAGGATTGCACACTGTGTGTTGGAAAGAAATGTTTGTTAATTTTCTAAAAAATTTGTATTTTCTTTTCCTCCTTTTATATCTGTTGTTTGGATGAAAGATTTATGTTACTATTTCCTTTGGTGGTTGTTGTATTTGGAGGTGTCTTCTGTGTAATCTGTTAAAATCTGTGGTTTTTATCTTTTATGTTTGCTGACATGGATGGAATATTTATGTTTATTATTTCCTTTGGTCATTGTGTGTTTTTGGTGAAATCTTTTGTGTATTGAAATATTTTATGTGTATTGATTTGGATATCAATTTATCGATATTTGTGTTGGAATTCCATTAAAAAAAATATGCTTTCTATTTTTAGAATATTAAGTCATGTGTCGGTTGTAAGGCTTACTTTATGCATAGTTTGAGTTAGAAACCTATAGCGTCATAAAATTGTGACCTTGCAATGTTTTACCGCATTTCGGTCTTTGAATTGGTGGATGAATCCCTAAGCCTGATTGGAGACCCAAAACATGCTCAAAACAGTTGAAACTTGCACCTCGCACTGCTTTTTGTCACTACTTATCCTAAATTAGGGTAGCACAAGGGTGTGGCAACCCTATCCCCCCTAGGAAAAGGGTGTGGCATCCCTATCCTCCTAGAACAGAGGCATGGCACCTCTTTCCCTGCCCTATTTAGGGCCTCCCTTGATTAAATCATGCATTGGGCTTCTCAATTGTGAGCGAGAAAGAGTTTTCCTATGTTGGCCTAAGATGGAAAATCAGTTAAAAACCCCTAATTGACATGTATATAAGGAGCATTTCCCCTCCCATTTGCTTAAGCAAAATTCAACAAGTTAGTCAGTAATAAGTGAAGTTGATCATAAGAAAGTATTCAAGTATTCAAGTATCCATTCAAGCATTGAGCATTTCAAGTCTCCTTTCAAGGCTAGGTGTTGTATTCAAGTCAAGGATTCAACCATTGAAGAGGAGATCTCTACCAACATTCAAGACATTCTATTCCACATATCCTTTCAAGCAATTTTATCAACACTTCAATTGCATCCTCTCTTGAGGTGGAATTTACTTCAGACATTTCCTTTCATTTAACTGCAAGTATTTTCAACCACTTGGTTAATTCCAAAATGGGGTTTGACCTAAAGGCAAACCCCCAATCCCAACAACATTTTCTCTCTTTTCTATGCGTAGGTTGCAATTGCGCGGCTGTTATTGCAGGTTTAGGCTTCATTTTTCAGAGATGGAAAAACCCTTTTCGGCGTGCATATTTTTCGGAGGACCAAGTGCAACTTCAAACCGGTCTCGACAAATTTTGCTCAAATTTGCAAGGAATCTTCGCCTCAATATTTTACTACTAATTCCAGGTGCATAGCTTCATCCCACATCTCTATCTCAGGATATAATTGCTTCATTGTCATCTTTACACTTAGTTTCAATTCGCTTAATTCAACTTGTCTATTTTAAAAGAGGGTTACTTTACTTTCCAAATTCATTGTCAATTCCCTACAATTCACTTAGCATTCAATCTCTTTCCATTGGGATTGGATCTAGTGATTCAACCCCCTCTTTTAATGTAATGTGTGTGAGAAGTTGAAGGGAATCGTTTGTGAAACTTTCACTCGTTTCTTGAGGAGAGTGAAAATTTCCTCTTTATCTCCCCTCATCACTTTTCACCACATTACATTTTGGTGAACCCGACATCTTGTATGTTGTACATTAAAAATTATTGCATATTGTTCATTTACAAGTTTAATTTTCTTGCAAAACCGAGTGGCTAATTCATTCAAAACCCTAGTTGTTAAAATTGAAATTGAACCTGTATTTTGTAAAAATTGCTATCTATTGTCTTAGATCTAAAAATTACATTGCTTATCAAATTCTATTCTTTTGTTGTCTTGTTCAATTTGCAAATCAAATTTACAAAATTAAATGGTTAATTGTCAAAACCCTAATTTTTAAAAATCAACTTGAATTTGTGCAAACATTAGATTCACATTCAATTTTCAAATTTGGGACTTTTTTCAGACTTGTCTTCTTGCCTAAAATTCAAATTTTCAATTTCCCTCCTTTTTTTCAAAATTCAAAATTTCAAAATTTAGTGGTTAGGCCCTAAAACCCTAATTTTAAAATTTACTTGAATTTTGTGCAAATTTCATTTTTCTAAATATTATTCAAGGTGGTCCTATCGATTAGGTTTGACCTTTTTTTAATTTTCAATTCATTTTTTTATCTTTTTCAAAACCCTAATAGGGTCCTATTTTGACATTCAAACCTTAATTTCTCCTATCTAGAGTTTGTAAAATCAATCAAATTTTTGGGGTTAGCTGTCAAATTATTGTAACTTTCATCCCTGAAATTTTTTGAAAAAGTCGAGCAAACCAGGAACACTTTCAACCTGGTCCCTGGCTTTTTTGCCAAAATTTTTGGAGACTGTTTTGACTGTATTTAATTGCTTAAATCCATAAATTGGCAGATTTTGTCAAATTTCGATCCCTCTAAAATTAAAAATACTTTCCAATTTCAACATCACAACTTTCAAGGAAACATTTAAATTTAAGAGGTTAATTATAATCTGCCTTAATTTTGTCAATTTGAAATTAAGTGGTATCTTATTGGCCTTAATTTAAATTTTAATCTCTTTTTTTTAATTATTTTCTTAGAAATTGTGTCATTCTTCTTTCCACAAAGTTCAAATTATATAATCATTATTTTCTTGAATTTTGCATTATTCAATTTTGCAAAATTTGTTCCCAAAATTTAAAATTAAAATTAAAATTTCAAATTTTCCCTCAAGTGCATGAGTTTTACAACTATTAGTCCTAGCTGTACTATCCCTGTTAGACGAAGCATTAGAATTAAGGCTTCCCAAGGTTTAATACCCAAAGAGATGGAGCTTGATTTGGGTGACTTCTTCAATGAGGATATGGCTAATTCTTCCCATCCTAATAACATCCCTATCTACCCAATTGATGATTCCAATGATGAAGAAGAAGCTTTGGCTAGAGTTTCCATAGATCAACTTTAAAAATTGGACAATCAATTTGACAACTTCCAAGAATAGATGTCCCAAGAATATCCTAATAGTGAAGCTCTTCAATTAATTGAAGGCCTAAAACGCATGATTCAAAGTGATAAGAATGAAATTGATATATTGTGTGGCATTGCTCACATTGTTGATTCTAATGTCATGTCTATAAAGAGTTGTGTTGAGAACTTAGGTTATTCACAACCTCCTACACAAATCAATCATTCTATTTCGTTGACCACTTCAATGACTAGTATTTCTACTTTCACTTCAAACATCATGACAACATCAACTCAAAATGTCATACCTACAACCATTAGTCATGGGGGAAATCCATCTTCCTCAATCAATCCTCCATCTTTATCTATGTTTTCAATGAGTATTCCTATTGTCTCCCAACCAGTCAATGTGACCAATCATTATATCCTTCCTTTTGGTGTCCCATTTCCTACTCAATCATAACCCATGCCTAATTACCATAGTGTTCCAGTACCTTATTCTCAATCAATGCCTTCTTTCAATAATATTACACCACCTTCTCAATCAAACATGTCTAACATAAATTCCTCAACCAAAGCAACCATTAATAACCTTGCTCAAACTGTGTCATCATTGCAACAACAAATTGCTTCTACGAGTCAATCCAAGTTTAGTGTGCCCACATTTGATGTTGTGAGCCCACTTTCTCTTGATATTGTTGGGTAAGTGCACCAAGATGGTGAACATAAAAGTGATGACATGCAAAAAAAATTTGAAAAATTTCATAACCCATGCATTTTCTAAAAATTCAAAAATGTGCTAGGTGTGGTTGGTTGGTAACACCAAGCCTAGCAAAAAACCATTAAAAAAAAAAAAAAGTTCCTCAAAACCCATACAGTTTTTGAGGAACATTTTATTTTATAATAAAAAATCCAAAGTTTCTCAAAACCCATAACATTATATTTTTTTGTAACCCGTGGGTTTTGGCCACTTTCAATTCCAAAACCCATGGAACAGTAGCAAAAGGAAGCCAAAAAAACATAGAACCCACATGGATTTGGTATCATTTTGGATTTTCCCAGCATTAAGAGCAATTTTCAATAATGGCACCCTGTCAAACAGGTAAGATTTGATTGGTTTGATTATTTTTGTTTGCATTTTAATTGATTCAAGTTTTGCTTTTATTAATTTCATGTCAGATTCTATAAGAAATCCTTGAAAATGAACTAGACAACAAAGACCTCTTCCTGCACAAGCAACACAAGCAAACCCTGTAAACATTGCACATGTGAAACAAGAAAACCCTCAAGACATTTCTCCACAATCACAAAATCCTCAAAATGTTGCTCCTCAACAACCACCACCACCCCTAAACCCTCCATATCCTCCATTAGATCGTGTAGATGCCACACAAGAGGATCTCATCAATCTCCTTACACAAAATAGTGCCCAAATTTCTATTTTGGTGAATATGTTGAGGTCCTCTAGTCTTGAGCACCACTCAACCCTCGCCACAATGCTAGAAACAATGGCCAATAGTGCAAATGAGGTATATAGGGAGGTTATGAAATGGAGTTCATGGAGGGATAGATGTCAAACATTTTATGTGGATGGGTTGTCATATGATCAATTAAAAAAGGGCATACTTAAAGCTGACATATGTACTATTTTCACCAATCCTATTACCAATAACAACCTAGAACTAAATACAACTTGATTTCCTATACATTGGTGTGTTCATGCTAGGCTGAAAGAAACTTTTTGGGATAAGTGGTATATGGTCTTTGACCAACCACCTTGTAATAATTGGGAGGTGCCTCTATATTTTTTGAGAAACTTGTATTGTGAGTTAATCCTCAGCGAGAAGCCAAACTACTCTGATATTTGGCAATTTTAGGGTAGAGGGAGAGGCTCTGCGCAGGATAGACCTAGGGCCCATAGTGTGGTACAACCATAGCATAAGAGGCATACAACTCCTAAACCCATGGTTCATGTTATTGTCCCTATATCATTGAAGGAGTCTATGGAGTTATACTCTTCAGGTAGCTACATCATTGACTGATGTCATTGTTCAACATGGCACATGGTTGGTCGGAGAAGATGATGTACCAGCACTTATGACATCTCCATCATTAGCGACACCTCCTTCATTAGGGGCAACTCCTTCATCAACATCACCTCATGCATAATTTGGCATGGGCCAACCCATTCAGCATATGTGTGCCACCTGCCAGGGTGTATGTTCTTGTGTAGACACTGACGCAGATGAAGATGGTTCGACATCTCATTCATGTACATGTTGCGGGAGTAGATTCCATGCTTCCACTATAGAGAATGTGGCCCTCACCAATGACCTAATGAGTATGTTGTTCACTCGCTATCCAAACCAAGTGCATTTAATTCTATTTATGACATGTTATCAATTAAGTGACTAAATCTTATAAAATAAATAAATTTTTATTTTTTAGAACAATTTAAGGTGACAAATAAATAAAATACATTTCAGGGTGTAGCAGGTGGTGGGAGTACACCACATACTTTTCAGTCAACTCTACGGCCACGAGTAGTTTCACCACTAGAGGTAAAGATTTGTAAATTTGTTAAAAATCTAATAATACATTGGTTTCAAAATATATTTTGTTAATATATATGTATAATTACTTTGTGTTTTATAGGGCTTATCAGGGGCTGAGATGTCCAAACTTGATTATATCACACTTTCGGCCATTGACTTTGGCCTAGATAGCTATGTGGTACCATTTAGATTTATATATTTTTTATTTAGGTTATATATTAAATACATTCTCTTTTCCCTTATGTTAATTTTTAATGTTAGTTTACCCCACTTGCCTCGAGGACATCTCGTGTGAGAAAGCCATCCTCTAGCACTCTGAGGTAGAAAAAGGTATCCTCCCAGACACCCAAACGATAGAAGGTAATTCAGTACAATTTAAATTCATTTGTTGAAATGTATTATGATTAAACATGTATATGTAGATATTGATAAATGAACTTAATTTATTTGTTCTATATATAGAAACATATGGGGTTTATGGAATTAATGAATGCACCTGATTTCGATGAGGTTCAATAGAGGGAAGAGGTGATATCTTCATATTCACTTTGGATTTCATTCTTTCTTGTTTGAAATAACCAAATCCTTTTATGTCTATATCATATGTTATCATTTTTCATACAAGAAATGGTAATAGCTGCATCATATTCGACTATGCCTCCTAAGGTTATAGGAGAACTATACGAGGCTTCGGTGTGCATTTATTCTACATATCTTAAAAATATTTGTTCTATCTAGTTTTTCAACAACTTTGGGTTATTAACTTGTATAATTGTCTTTAACCTATTACAGCCCCCTTCCAAACTTCCTACTAATGTTCTACAATTCTATTTCATTAGAAGTCCTACACATATAATATGGGATCCAACACGAAAAAGGGAAAAAGTATGTTTGTCTTAGATCAACTCCTTTTCACTAAGTTCACAATGGAGTTGAAACCCTCTTGTTAACTCCTTTTTGATCACTTACCATGGATATAGGAAATGATCATAACTGATTCATCTATGACTTTACCTCCTACGACCATAGCACGTCCATCTGAGGCTCTAGTATGCTTTAGTTTTTTAATCTATTCATTTTTATTTATTGTGTGTTATTTGACATATATGTTATTAACTTGTATTAATGTTATTTTAGTAGTTAAAGCCCCCTTCAGGCCTTCCCACGGATCCTCAGCCTCACGCAATTGTAGAGGACGAAGATGAGGTAATCAACATTTTAACTTCAAATAATTTAGAGTTCAGTATTTAGTTATTTTGATTTTAAATTGAGAAAATATATCTGATTGAACATTTGAATTGTCCTTGTGCAACCACCTGTAGAGCCACGTACTGCTTCGAACAGGCTCAATTTTGATGATCCACCATAGTCATAGATACCGATAGAGACATATAGTTGTAGTTTTGGTCATTGAAGCACCAAATTTTTTATATATTCAACATTGGTATATGTATATATTGACTTTGACAGACATGGCACATGCCACATTTTTTTAACTATTATTGATTTGGCCTCTATGCCATTTTTTGATATGTACATGATTATTGTTCATTTTGATATATATGAAACCCGATATTCGATCCAATTTGTTCATTGATATATATGAAAGTTGATATTCGATCCATTTTGATATATATAAAACTTGATATTCTTGAAACTTAGTTATTTGCTATTGAAATGTGATCAAACGTGTTCATTCTATATATGTCTTGAAATGTGATCCAATTTGTTCATTACATGTAACTCATATGGTGTATACTTTTAAACTAGGTTTCTCATATTGTGTATACCCATGTGCCCAAGTATCGATACCAAAAATTCTCATATTGTGTATTTTGACTGAGTGAATTTGCTTTGAGTCCTTTCAAGGATTGATGAAAGTAAGCATGAGTTTGAATATTTGAATGTCCGATGAAGTAATCTTTAGCTCTTTCATAATTTGCCTCACCTCTAAGTCTATCTTGGATTTCAAAGTTTTACTTCATGACTTCACCTTTGGAGTGAACTTCAAGTGTGAAAGTTTAGGAGTGAACTTCAGCTTCAAGCAACTAGGAGTGAAATGCATATTTCAGGTATCAAAAGAGTTGAGCGAAGTTTCTTGCTTCATGAATCAGTGTTAATGAGAGAAGTTGATAACTTAAAGAGCTGAAAGCTTCAAATGAAATTCTTTACTTCATGTTTGACCTGAGAGGAGTAAAATCATTCACTTCAAGGGCTTCTAAGGAGGAACAAAATTGTTGCTTCATGAATTGGGGAAATGAAGTGAAGTTCTGCTTCATACATTTGGGAATAGGAGTGAAGGCATCTACTTCATGAGTTGAGTGTGAGGATCGAGGTTTCAACTTAATTTTCAAACACATTAGAGAAAACTTTATCTTCACCTTTGAGCAAAATGAGCGAACTTCATGTTGGAGAGAAGATGAGGGAACTTCATGTTCAAGAGGAGATGAGAAAACTTCAACTTCAAGAGGAGATGAGTGAACTTCATGCTCAAGAGGAGATGAGAGAAATTCAACTTCAAGAGGAGATGAATGAACTTCAACTTCAAGAGGAGATGAGAGAACTTCATGTTCAAGAGGAGATGAGAAAACTTTTTGTTGGAAGAGAGATGAGCGAAGTTCATGATTTAGTAAGGTAAATCAATCTTGAGGGTAAAGTTGAAACAAATTTGTGTGCTAAAGGAAAGGAGAGAAGTGCTAAAGGAAAGGAGTGAAGTGCTCATATTTACTTTATCAATTCATTATATACTATAATTAAAATTATCTCTCTCTTCTATCATTGAAACCAGAAAATAATTATGCATTATTCCCTTCAAGGGGCATCCTCTGGCATTATACTTTATCGTACATGCATCTGGCCAATCAAGTATAATGAATTCCACATTGTGAAGAGAGCACACACATCATCTCGAGGAACTAGATTACACTATAAATTACTTGGGTCAAAGACAATAAAAAACTCCAATAGCCATGACTCCTAAGTACAATGGGCATATCCAGGACAAGCCTCGGTCTCAATCTATAGCATCAACAAATCATACGGAAGGAGCTCAAAAAAAACATTCTCCATCCCTCATTTACATTGTCTTAGAAAACATGCTTCATCTAACATTTCACTACACACCTCCACCTTTAAGCTCACATAAATATTTCCCCATTGAACTTGAAGTAAGCTTTTATTACTTGCATAGTATTTGGGTAAAACATAAAGAAATTCTTCAAAATAGTTTGTCATATCTTATATGCATGCATTTAGTCTATTTTAATCTTTCATAACCTACATCCCTTCATCCTATTTGTTTGGTCCCTATATAAAACAATTTGCACACTTTCCCCATGCCAAATACTTTCAAATCTGCTCATCAACACACAAGATTAGAGCTTGATCTGATTCTTCTTCAGATGTACTGCCTTACTCAACATTGTGTGAGCCAATAGCTAAAACACAAGAAGTAAAAAAAATAAAAAATTATTACTACATTACAGGTCATGGCTAATCCCTTTACTTAAATATCTAATGATATGGATAGAGATGTCAATAAATCCATTATTGTAAGAATATCAAGGCTCGGCTCATTCAAATCAGCATATGCAAAGCACCCCTAAAAATGAATCATCGTCATTGTTTTTTTATCATAGCACCCACATGGGTACCCTTAACATATTTCTCTTAAGACAAATGCCAATATGTTGTACATTTCATTCTTAGGTTTGTTTCCTTACATGCTTTGTAAGAATCTTAACATATAGAAATATGATATAAAGTTGTTTGCCCATTTTCATCGCTAGCAAGTGGATTTGCTAATTGCCTTTTGATTAGACTCTTCTTCAGCTCACAACAACTGGCCAAAAGAATATATAATGCTTGTGCGTGTATGATTATGGATTGAAAAACTAATCTTGAATCTTTAGAAGCCCAATCATAAGAAAAAATTCAAATGTTAATCCAACATCATATCAATGGAGCTCTTCCTCAGGAAATGCAAGCATGAAACAAACATAAACAAATAACTACAAGCATTGAAGAGACGGTTGACTCCATTTCTCTCCTATCTACCAAGATCTTGTATTCAACAATATTTTCTCATAGATTTGCAAGCACAATGCACAAGAGGCTATGGAGAATGGAGTTTGTTTTTAATGCAAAATGATTTGAAAATATGAAAATGGATATGAAATATCACAATAGCATGAAGGCAATTGATTTTGCAAGAAGAGAGCACCTCAAAAGTGAGAAGGGGAATGGATTTACAGGTGTCCTCATGGGTGGGTCCAAGTTTGTTAAGGATGTGGGATAAAAGAGTGAAATGAAAATAAAATTGTTATTTATCCCACATTTGTTGGGTGGATGTGATTGGTGGGGATTGAAGGAGATAAATAAGATATGGTTTATGCAATGATGGAGATTATAGATTTATTATTAAAAATGAATTTATGTAAAAGGATTTTAATGAAATAAATTAATATGTAAATTAATGAATTAATAGAGGAAAATATTAATGTGATTGATTAGATAGATTGAAAAATCTGATAAAAAATATCTCGCAATAGATCATAGGGAAAAAAAATTATGATTGATATTGCACAAGTGACTAAGCTAAGATGCACATTTGATGAAAATTCACAACTAATAAGCATAATTGAGCATTTGATGTAAATGATTAGTATAGTCAAATTGATAAGTTGATTGATGGGATTTACCTAGTTTGCTCAACACTTCACCTAGCTAGTGTTGCTCAATTGCGCCAACTCACCAGGCCTAGTTACTCTCTAGACCTTCAAGTCCTTCTCAATCTCTTCTGGGGTTTTATTCTTGTTATTTATAAGGTGTTTTCTTCAAGTGTTTTGGCTAGGAACCCTACCAATTCACAGTGCTTATGAGGTGCTCAATTATGGCTTCTTGGCTTCAAGTTGTCAAAATGACCTCCTATCATTGTAAGATATTGCAGAGGTGTGGAGGTGTCTACTAACATGTTTTTTATTCATTTGGGGGCAATTAGTGGCTTTCTATCATTAGGTTTCATACCGATTTCAAAATTTTCCCTAGAAAAGGGCTACAAGGAATTAGCACTAATTAGGCCTCCAAATCCGGTTTTCTAGAGCTTGGGTGAAATTTATTCAAAGGATCCCCAAATAAGTTTGTGTTTTATTCAAGGATACACCTATCCCTAAATGATTTTTGTGGTTTTGGCCCCTGGTTTCACTGTACAATGTATGAACCCCAAAATGAGGGTTTTGAAGGGTTTACAAGGCCTTTAATCGGTAGTGAATGAAAAAATTGGGTTTTTGGTATCAAAAGGATTTTCCAAAGCTTCTCCCTACATTTAAAAGTCTATCCCAACTCCATGAACCCCTCCAAACTCTTAAATGGTGATTTGGCACACACCCCTGCACTTAGCACTTAATATACACCTTTTCTCCTCTAGTCGGGTTGCTCTTGGACTCACCTAGAATAAGGTGAGAGTCATACTAAAACTCCTCTCTAGAACTTGAAATTGAATATGTAAACTATACAAAGGGTTTCCCATCATTTCCCAACAATCCATGATGGCAGAACGTGTGGAACTCATGGGGCAACCATATTTACAAGAAAATTGCTATTTACAAGCCAAAACTGGCTGTTTACAAACTTGAACAAGAAAACACAAATGAACAGTATTTACAAGACTCTAAATTGAACCAAAAACTCAATAACACATAGGAGTAACTCAATCCATTTTTGGATCAATGGATTCAGTCCATATTCAATTTCAAAACGAGTAAAATCAAGCCAAAATGTTGCCAACAAGACTGAAAATGAGTAGTTTCAGTTGTTGAACTTACATCACACACTTCTCCAACTTCTCCAAGCTTGGAAAGCATGCAAGAGAGGGTATATATAGTTTTCCCACATGTGGAGTCTTCCTAGGGCATTAAACAATCCCTAACTCCAATGCTAACCAATTCAGGACAAAAGTTGTCATGACAACTTTTTGCAACTTTTGCACTTTTGGTCTTTCCAACCTACAAGATCTATTCCAAGTCATCCCAAATGACTTTTAAAACTTTTCTAGGCCCTATTTATCCCTCCCTAATGCCTGTACCAAGTTTTGACACTTTTGACCATCAAAAAGGTCAATTGGCTACTCAAACTCACTATTTACACAAAAATGCAAGCCTAAGGAAAATGAACTCAACCTAGGCCTACATTGACAAAATAATAACTCTTGGACCCTCCTAGAGTCCTTATTCACTACTTACTTGGCTAGGGTCAGTACAAGCCAAAATTGTAAAAGCTAATTTGCCTAGGTCCTAGGTGCTCCTACACCATTCTCCCAAACAAAAGAGGATCATGTCACCTCTTTGAGACTCAAATTCTGATCAATCCCAAGCTTCTTAAACTCTATCTCCATCACCCATGTAGCTTTAGCATCATCCATACCCTTCCATTTGATTAGGTTCTCCCAATAGACTTGATTCCTTGTCTTCTTGGTGATCCTTGAACTCAAAACCTTCTCGGCCTTTGGATTTGGTTTGGCTGGTAACTGAAGGTTGTTTACATCAACTGAAACCTCTAAGTGACTGCAATTTGAACCTTTAACTAGTCCCTTGTATGCAACTAAGTCTATTATATTAAAAATCAGTGACAAGCCTATGTCACTAGGTAGATCCACCTTGTAGGCATTTTCTCCATACTTGGCTAGAATGGCATATGGATCTATCCTCCTTATTTGCAACTTGTTTGACACTCCTTGTTGTATCCTTGCTTTGTTCAAGTGCACCATGACAAGATCAACTTTTTGTTTGAGTTTGCTTGTGTTCTCCATCAATGCTTGTTTAACTGAATCATGGACCTCCTTCATTGATTGAGAAAAGTTCTCTGAATATCCACTTCTTGCTACTACACTTCCTAAGTCTCTTAACTCCAAAATGCCTCTTGGGTGCACACCATAGACCACTTCAAAAGGGCTCTTTCTGGTAGTCCTATTTATGGTGTGATTGTATGCATATTCACCTTGTGAGAGTACTTGATCCCATTTTTGACCATATTCCTTAGTAAGGCACCTTAACAGGTTTCCCAAGCTTCTATTCACCACTTCAGTCTACCCATCTGTTTGAGGATGGTAGGATGATCCAAAAGAAAGGCTGGTGCCAAGCTTTTGCCATAATGTCTTCCAAAAATGACTCATGAACTTTTAGTCCCTATCTAAAACAATGCTCATGGGTAAACTATGTATCCTCACCACCTCTTTGAAGAACAATTGAGCAATTTGGCAACATCATGAGTAGTCTTGCAAGGCAGAAAGTGAGCCATTTTGCTAAATATATCCACAATGACATAAATGTTTTCATATCCCTACTTTTTCCTTGGTAAACCTATCACAAAATCCATGCTAATGCATTCCCAAGGTCTATTTGGTATGGGAAGAGGTTGGTATAAACCGACATTTGTTGAAGTACCCTTGGCCTTTTGGAAAACTATGCAAGTCTCCACATATTTCTTCACATCTTGATTCATCCATGGCCAATAATAGTATCTTTGAACCAACTCTTGAGTCTTATTGACCCCAAAATGTTCACTAAGGCTGTAAATATGTTTCTCTTGAATAAGGTTTTCCCTCATTGAGCCTCTAGGCACACAAAGCTGCCCACCTTTGAAATATAGTTCATTTTGCAAAGAAATATCAAAATACTCACTATGGAAGTGATTTTGGTACTCCTTAAACACCTTGTAGGTATTTGAGAAGTCTTCATCCTCTAGTTACAAGTCTCTAAAACTGTCCACACCTATGCTTCTCAATTGGATTTCTTGGACTGTCAAAAGTTTTCTACTCAATGTATCAACTACCTGGTTCAACTACCCTTTCTTGTGTTTAATGGTTAATGTATAGGCCTACATATACTCCACCCATTTCATGTGTTTATGACTCAGTTTATCTTGTGATTTTAGGAAACTCAAGGCTTGGTTGTCCGTATAGACCACAAATTCTTTAGGGAGGAGATAGTGTCTCCACTTCCTCAATCCCTACACTAAAGAATGCAACTCAAGATCATAAGAGGAGTACTTCCTCTTAGCATCACTTAGCTTCTCACTATGAAAATCTACTAGTCTTTCTTCTTCACTTAGGATGGCACCTACTGCAACAATGCTTGCATCACATTCTACAATGAAAAGTTTCTCAAAACTAGGCAACACTAGTACTGTTTGGGTAGCTATCTTCTCATTCAAGGTTTCAAAACCTTTGTTTGCTGCTTCACCCCACTAATACTTTTCTTTTACTCCACCTCTAATGGTGTCTAACATTGGTGCACATATAGCACTGAATTTCCTATTGAACTTCCTGTAGTACTGAGCTAGTCCATGGAAGCTTCTCACCTCTATTGCTATCTTAGGAATAGGCCAATTTACAATGGCTTCAACCTTGCTTGGATCCATCTTGCGGTTTCCTTGAGACAACACAAACCCAAGGTAAACCAACTTCTTCTTGACAAACTCACACTTATCCAAATTCATGGTTAGCTTTTCATCATACAATCTTAGAAATACATCTTGCAAATGATTAATGTGATTTGCCCTATCTTTACTAAAAAATGAGAATATCATCAAGATATACTACTACAAATTTACCTATGAAGTCCTTCATAACCTCATTCATGAGTCTCATGAAGGTGCTTGGAGCATTGGATAAGCCAAATGGAATTACAAGCCACTCATAAAGACCCTCAATAGTCTTAAATGCAGTTTTCCATTCATCACCCTCCTTAATCCTAATTTGATGATAGCCACTCTTAAGGTCAATCTTGGTAAGGTACTTGGCTTCCCCTAAACAATCCATTAGGTCTTCTATTATAGGAATAGGGAACCTATAGCTGATGGTGATCCTATTTATGGCTCTAGAATTAGTACACAATCTGCAAGTACCACCTTTTTTTGGTACTAACATGGTAGGGACAACACAAGGGCTAATACTTTTCCTAATTAGGCCTTGGTCTAAGAGCTCTTGGATTTTCTTGGCAATTTCAACATTTTGTTGAGGAGTCATTTTATAGGCTGCCTTATTAGGCAAGGATGCTCTAGGAATGAAGCTTATTTGATGGCTTATGGTTCTTTTAGGAGGTAAGGTTGCTGGCTATCCTTCACTTACTATGCCTTTGAATTTGTTCAACAAATCTTGCACCTCTAATGGCAAATCTTGCTGCTCTTTCTTGTCTTCTTCTTTAGGCTTCATCACAAGTGCAAACCCTATACCTTCACCTTCCTCGAGTGTCTTTAAGAATTGTTTTTAACTCGCTAAAAGAACATTAGGACCTCATTCCCTCTTTTCTCCTTCCTCAAGGATATACTGAAACTTGAATGTGACTCCATCTTTCTTGAATGAGTATGCATTCTTGGCTCCATCATGTATAGCTTGTATATCAAATTACCATGGTCTTCCTAATAGAAGATGGCATGCATCCATGGGTAGGAAATCACATAACACCTTGTCCTTATACCTTCCAATGGTAAAATACACCCATGCTTGCTCATTAGCCAGGACATGTTGGCATTTGTTCAACCAAGTGACTCTATAGGGATTGTTGTGAGGTATCCTTTGAAATTTGAGCTTGATCACTGCCTCTTCTGACACAATGTTGTCTGTAGACCCTGAATCAATGATCACTTTGCACACTTTGTCCATAATCTTGCATTTGATCCTAAATAAGGACCTTCTTTGGCTTGGTTTTTCTCTAACTGGTTCTTTGATTAATGTTCTCCTTATCATCAAGTTGTCACTTACCTCTGACTCTAAGGCAACTTCTGAAGTCTTGCTGCTTGAAGAATCTTCTTGGAGATAACTCACTCTTCTTTCACCACCATGTGATGATGATCCCTTCTCTGGACACCTATATGTTGGATGACCAAGTTGGTTACAATGGTAACACTTCATTGTTGCAAAGTATGAGGAACCTCTACCTTGGCCTCTATTGTCTTTTCCTCTACCCCTGCCACTAGATCTTCCTCTGAAACCACTATTGGATCGCCTTCCTCTATTTAATCCTCCTTTACTACTGCCACTATCTTGCTGCTTAGTGAGTTTAGACTCTCGTGTTCTTTGTTCAGAACTACTTCCTCCAAAGCCTCCTCTATGGCCTCTATTGTCTTTTCCTCTACCCCTACCCCTATTGTTGCTTGAGTCATATCTTCTTTTGAGTTTTTCCTCCACCTTAAGGGCAAGTTGATAGGTTTGATAGACTATTTTTGGGCTCATTAGGCTGATTTCTTCTTGGATGTTACACCGTAGACCATTTAGGTACCTAGTACACAAAAATCCCAAATACCCCCATCATATGAGGGAGTTTCCCCTCTCAAATGCAGAGGAAGATTGTGGTTTTACTACAATCTCTCCAACTGTTGGAATGTTCATCACTACTCTTCAGGAAAACAAGGTCAGTTTCAGATAAACAACTGCAGTGACAAATCTGTTTACCAATAGATTTTGGGCAACTCTACCGGGGAATGAAATACCAGTGTGTTTTGTTCCTCAGAAATTTCAAGGTACCATCTTCAGAATAAACGTTGGTGACTCTGTCTGAAAGATTGAATTTAGAAAAATGGTTTGGTACAAAGGAATGTTGGAAAGTGGTAGTGAAAGTGATGATGAAGACTATATATATCAAAAGAAGAAAATTCCCGATGAGCCCATACATGTTGAATTCTTGAAGAGCTTCTATGGTGGCATGCAGTTTACTCCTGATAAGATTCATCCCTATTTATGTCAAGTGTTGCAAGATATTGAAGAACAACATGGACAAGAGATTAGTTTTCTTATTTATTATCATTTACCCAAATCAACCACAAACAAGAAAGATGAAGAGAAAAATGATATTTCTCCTATACTAGCTGCTCAATAGAATTGAAGACTTGATAATCCTGAACAAGTCAACTTCTTGAAGAGTTTCTGTAGTTGAAAAAAACTTGATCCTAATAAGGTTCATCCTTCTCAACTCCAATCTTTGCAAGTAATTGAAGAGAAAGAAGGAAGGGTAAAATTGTTTCCTTCTCATGATCATTCACTTCAACCAGAGGTAAACAATAACAATGATGAATTAAAAGATCTTCCTGTTTCACTTACTGCTCAAAGAATCAAGATCTTAATGATGCTGAACAATTTCAATTTTTGAAAAGCTTTTATGGTGATAGGCAACTTCATCTTAAAAAAGTGCATCCTTCCTTGCTTCAAAAATTGAAAATGATTGAACAAAAGAGGAAGGAGAAAATTATTTTCTTGAATATGTGTACATTCTTGATGAGATGTCTTGTGATCCAAGTTTTGAAAAAGATCCATCACATTATGCATGTGTTGAGGAAGATGAAGTCAAATCAATTCAAAAGGATACATGTCAAAAGAAAGATAAAAAGAAAGTGTTTGAAGAAGAAAAAGAAGATGGTCTTGGAACATGTCATAAGTATTGCACTGAAGAAATATTCCATAAACCTAAGAACAAGGAACTTAAAGAAGAGGTATCAAGTGATTTTAAGTCTTGTTTGCAGCCCTAACTTGAAAATAATGATGAAAAAAAGCATGAAGAAGAATCCCCTATAGTTTTCATTCCAACTTTGGGTCTCAATTCTCCTAATGATGACTTTCTATGTGGAGAAGATACTATCATTCATCCATCACTAACAGTTGAAGATCAAAACTTTTCCAAGGAAATAAAAGGTGTGATACCTAGTCGACAACCTTGTACAAATATGACCAATGGAGAAGAAACCGTAAGTAAAATTTTGTAGACATATTCTTTATCTTCAAAAATGGATACTTTTACTGAACTCCTAGATCAACCTCAAGTGAAAGAAGATGAGCCATCAAGAATTCACTCTTTATCTTACATGCCACCTAAGTACGAAGTTTTTAAATTTCATGTTCAAGTATGATGAAGAGGAATCATTGAGACAAGAGAACACAAAAATTAATGCAAATGTCTATGAGTAGGTTGAAAATGAAATTTATGTAGGTATATCAACAAATATCCCTATCTTCATGGAATTACAATCTATTCCATATGAAGTATTCAAGGTTAAAAGCAATCCTCTTTTTTGAATCTTTAGATCAAGAAGACACCCCTATACAAGAGGATAGTTTTGGGAACTGTTCCAAAAATACAGAGATAAATTAGGTAATGGATGATCTAATTAAGGAAGCCAATGAACTTAATTCTCATAATGTTTGTATTCCAGATTGGTGTTTGAAGGATTCAAATGATGACTTCTCCTATAGTGAAAGTGTGTACCTCAATCCTTTGTTTTCAGATGAGTGTATCTCTACAGGTGATTTTCAAGATGATATTCAAGAGGATGATTCAATGGTAATGTTTACTCAATTTTCTTCACATCATAGATTATATGAAGGTTGTCCAATTCGTGGATTAATTTGATGCAAACTAGACTATCAGAGGGATCTTTAGATAGAGGATATGGGTATGCTTGAGAATATTCCAAAAATTGTCAATAATGTTCAAGGTGGTACCAATTTGATTCAAGAGAGCCTGCAAGTTTATGATGAGAGATGGTTGTTTGGTTAGTTGGACAAAGATGTTTCTCATCTTATAAATGTTGATCTTTCTAACCTACTGAGCTTATAAGTGTCACATGGATGCATGCCACTTTTCTGCAAAGGTGCCTATTTCTCTCAGCCTGTGAATGGTTTTGTATGACAATCCTAGAGAAGTTTAAGGTGGTATTTGCCTACCATGTACATATTTAGTTAGAAGTTTGTGTTGTTTTCATCCCATTTTTAGTTTGTGTCTAGTTTCTCTAGCTATTACCTATGTTGTTTTCTCTTTGACTCTGTTACCTAATGGATAGTGCACTAGCCTATGAAACCAAAGATTTTGGATTCTTCTTGTGTCCTTTGTAGTCCTTGTCTCCAGTCAGAGGCAACTGTTGCCCCATATCTGACATACCGAAAATTTGAACTTGAAATTGGTCTCAATGTTGAATGAAGGCCCAAATATGTGTCTATACATAATGAGTGAGAATGTCATCCAATTTTGTTGTCAGTCGAAATGTGAGAAATGGCCAAGTATTGAAAATAAAAAATAATTGAGGGAAATCATTTTTTGAGGATGTCTTAAGCATCATTTTATACCATATGACTAATTTTTGTTTGAACCCAGTTCACAGTTTGCCATATTTTAAACTTTCAAATTTTGATGTCCCTCGCTCAAAAATAATTAAAATACCTCATCCTAGGTATTTTAATGAGGAATAAATGAGGTAAGTTTCTCATTTACCCACCATTAACATGTGTTTCAAATTTTAGAGTCTAACTCCTTACCATTTAAAAGTTATGGCTATTTTTCCTAAATTTGGGTATTAAATTTTAATGGAAAATATTTAAATTATTTTTCAAAAATAATTTAATATTTTAAATTGGTTTCAATATTGTGATCATTTCGAGGAAAAATTTATTTAAAAATACCTCTCAACTATCTTTCTCCCATTTCGTGGTCAACAGCTCCAAGAGTAAAAAACACAACCCTTGAGAGAAAATGATTAGGAATGCTCAGTTTTTTAGCGTTCTTAACCCAAATTTATAACCTCAAAAAGAAAAGGTTAGGATTGTTGGAAATTGACACTCAGTTGGTTGGTTTCATTATTATTTCATTGATGGCAACATGGTATTGTGTTTTGGCTTCATGTTTTGGTTTAGTTGTGTATCAGTAGGCACTTCACAGACACTACATCGACAAGATAGAAGGATTTCTTTGGTTACCGGCAATGCAGGCCAACATGGTTTAGAATATGGTTATCGGTATTGGAGATTGACATCTCTTGGATCTGGCATTGGAAATTGTTGTTAATATTTATTCATTCATGTTATCTAGTTGACATGTAATTTGATATTGTAATTATCTTTGTAAGCCCACATAAGGTATGATAAGTTGTGTAGGGCATATAGGTCACTTTGATAGATCATTTTGTGATATGCAAATATATAATTGGAAGGAGATAATATAGGAGATGTGAAATATATTAGAGAGATCATGTATGTGAGGATATTTATGTAAGGGTTATTCCAGTAAAGGTTTTAGGGTTTCATACCGAAACAGTTAGAGATTAAACCACAACTGTATTCTAGCATAGAAGATGCTTTCTTAGCAGTTCAACACTTCTTAGGATTGTAGTCTGGACTTATATATAGTCAGTGGCTCCATTTGTGATTGAGCAGCGTCCTCTAGGCTGCAAGTCTTCTTGCAAATGTAGGCCCCTTATATTTTCTAATATATCTTCATATGGCCAGTGGATTAATATTGTGGGTCAAAAATCTCACTGTGGTTTTTCCTCTATGAGGTTTTCCACCTATAAATCTATGTGTTATGATTCTCATTTATGTGATTGTCTTATTAGTTTCTTTACTTCTTTCAATTCTGTATGTATCGGTATACCGGTTGGTGTCTGCATGTTGTAATAAGGCTAAAATTGATCATTCCATTATAAAACTAATTCACCCCCCCTCTCAGTGTTATTGGATTCCAATAATTGGTATCGGAGCCTTGTGTCTCGGAGGAAGTTTAACAGCTTGAGGAAGATCCTGAATCCAAAATCCATGGACATGGCTTTGGGGAAGCAACTTGAGATGGCACATGAAGATTATGGTGCTGAAAGGTTGAAGAACTTAAAGCTACAAGATGAATTGATTTCTTCTAAGGAATTCATTCTTGTCCTACAAGAGAGGTTATCATCTATTCAGGCTAGGAGGAAGGAACTTTTGCAAAGTTAGGATGATGAAGAGAAAGATTTACTTAAGGAACAATGTCAGAAATTGAGTCAGGAGAACATGGTTATGAAAAATGAAATGCAAGCTATAACTATGAGGATGTCTAAGGATATTGAGGACTGGAAGAAAACAGAAGAAAATCTTGATGTATCTCTAAAGAACAAATTTTAAGAATGTAGCAGGTTGGTTCATGAGAATGATATGTTGAGAGTTGATTTAGTACAATCCCAGAGTAATGAATAAGAGCTTGAGAGACAAATAATAATTCTGAAAGAAGATTTAACTACTGCAAGTGAGTATAAAGAAAAATTCAAGATTAGCTAAGCACAACTAGATGAATTATTGAAGAGACAAAGGTAGATTGGAGATTCTAGTGGAGTTGCATTTGAGAAGGACAAAGTTTTGGTACTACTAATGAAGATCAAAACCATAAGGCACCGGTAAGGTAGTTTAATGATTATAAATTTAATGGTAGATGTTTTGTTTACAATTATGCTCCCAGTAAATGTTCTAAATACAATAAGTATTGTCATAAGATAGAAGATTGCAGAATGAATGTCAAATGTTATGCATGTGGAAAGTTTGGACATATGGCTAATTAGTGCAGGTCAAGCAATTTCACCAGTTTTAGCAAAGAAATTCAAAGGAACAATGTTACATGTTATGCATGTAATGAGGTTGGACATATTGCTAAATTCTGTAGAAGCAGAAATCCACCGGTTGATAATGGAGGATCAAATGAGAAAGGGAAAGAGAAGGTTAGTGAAATCTAGCAATATCATACTCAAAGATGGGTTAGGAAGACTTAAGAACAATCATTAGATGGAAATGCACTGGTTACTTATCTAGCAGAGGAGGTTGCTCTTGCACTGGCAAGTAGCTCATCCAGTCACTGAGGTAGATGCCTTAGGGGTAGGAAAAGTTCATGAAGATGTTGCATATGCCCTGGGAAGAGCTTCTGGAAGATGTTCCAGACATTGGAGATTTTTATCCAGCATGGATATGTGCTTTTTGAGATCCGGTATCTTTCACTGAAAGTCATTTATGTCAATAGAATTTTTAGGTTTTTTCATGGAGGATAAAAGTTTGAAATCACTTCATTATTGATCACCTTGCATTCAGAGTGATTTCAGAGTGATTAAAAGTGACTAAGAGCGATCAAAGGCATTTCAAAGCAATCAGATTTCTTCTTGAGCGATTTCATCAGCGATTGGAAGAATTTGTTAAGGGTTTTCACCGAAAGTTATCAACAGGTATTTATCTTTAAACATAGAAGCAAGATCATCATCTATTCCAATCTTTGTTGCAAACCCGACTGTGGTAGAGGACAAGGACCGCCCCAGGCCAATTTTCAAGTGGTATCCACATGTGGCTACCCTAAAAGATTCAGTTGGAGCATTTTCCCATATTTCAGAGGGAGTTGTCTCTGTTGAAGATGTTAGGGCATACATACACTATCACACTAAGGACTTGGGAACACTTGAAATAAAGGGCCTGTATGTGAGTGAGCTGATGGGAGAATCTAGAAAGATCAAACCAACATACCAGCACATTGAAGACTTAGGGTTTCCCATCATTTTGGACATTTCAGAATTTGAAGATGAGATAATCTAGTATGTTTTGAGAAAAGTACATGGGGAGTTCATCTGGTTAGATAGACCATACAAGATCACCAAGGAAGTCATCAGGGCAATCATTGGTCTACCATTAGTTGGGAAACATCCAGACAAGAAGGTTGTGTGACATCTGATAGGAGATCTATGAGAATAAGAACTATTACTAACATGGACATCACATTTGGTAGCATGATCATCAGGCATAAGGTAACCTAGTCAAACCAACTAAATTTTGTTTCCAATTCCTTCATTTTAGCTACATAAAAAATGATGAGAGAGAATGTGAAATTGGATCTATGCATTTGGATGTTAGATGAGTTATTAATAAACCTAGGAAATATTAAGGGAGAAAAGAAGGGAACCTTTCGGTATGGAAACTTAATAGTCTTCTTAATGTTATTTTTCATGAATGATACACCCGATTTTGGTAAAAGGCAATGGGCATTTGACATCCTGGTAGGGAGACAATTGAAACAACCCATTGCTGCTTTAGGAAGTCAAAGAGATAATAAACTATGGGGATATTTCAAGGGATTTCAAAAATTTATGAAGTCTAGCGAAAGGGTTCCTAAGCATATTGTAGAAAAATATTCAACTAGCATATGCTTCATGGTGAACAAAGTTGAAACACTTATGGAAGTAGTTAAGCCCCGAAAGATTTGGATTGAGGAAATGGGCTATGAAGTAGATGCATGGATTATTGAGGCTTATGCAAAAAAATTGATTGATGCACTTATTGATGAGGCAGAGAAGCCCTATGGTACTACGAAGCAAAAATCACAATAGGTTGAAATAGAGTTCAATAGAAAAAAGAGATAGAATTAGGAAGGAAAAGCAAGCAAATTTGTTGAGAAGATCTCATAGGACATCAAAGGATTAATTGATATTGTTTTGGAGAAAGGCAGGAAGATGAAGAATCCAGAAGTGCACATTGAGCCTATTACAACAGAGTCTAAATCTAGGGTTGACACACCCTTGGCATTCAAGAGGGTTCTAAGGAAGAAAATAGAGGAAACAAAAGTAGAAGCTAAAAAGAAACTGGTTAGGATGGTTATATTCAAAATACCGGCACAGAAGCAAACACCAAAGGCAACACCTTCAGCTGCATCTGGTACTGCAAAGAGAAAGAAGAAGAGTGACATTGATCTGGCAATTCAATCTGGTAATGTGACTATCATTCTACCTAAGACTTGTGCAGAGTTAGTAGATGAAATCACTAAGGATGGAATGTTACAGAATGTGAATTTTTATTATGAAAACTTAGAGGATGATGAACAAAGAGAGGTATAGGAAGCAGTCTTATTATATTTGGATAATTATAAAAAAGCCTTAATAGAAATTGAAAAACAAATACCGACAGAATTGTATAATATGTTAGATGCTAGAAGACTGTCAGTAATGTAAGAATACAAGCATATTAAAATTCAAGAGTTATTATCTATTTGTGTTACTATTTCTCCAGAGGAAATGGAAAGGACACTTGAGGTGGTAGATAGAAAATTCTTTAATAGTAAACATAGAATAACTAGTCTGATGCTAGGAAGGGTAAATGAAATAATAAAGGAGACTCAAAAGGAATGGGTTAAGTTCTTTGGAGAGAATAGAGGTTTCTTTACTTAACCGGAATCAAAGACAGACACTGTACACACCCCGGTTGAAGGAAAAGGAAAGGGGATTATGGGTACTTCACCCTCAATTTAAAAAATATTAAGATAGTGGAAATCAAGTCCTTGGTTGGTACAAATGTACAGACAAACATTGAGATACCGAATAACACAAAAGGTGAAAAAGTTGATGATGTATAAGATACTAATATTGAGGATAACATTCCATGGGATACAAATGTACAGATTAAGGTTACAGTTCCTACAGAGGAACTAGCAGTTATAGAGACTGCACCAAGTAGCGAAGCCACCAGTGCAAATGAGGAAGCTATAAAGGACAAATCATCAGAGGAGAAGGAAAGGGAAACCGAGAGGGAATCGGTAGTTGGTTCATCATTGTTGACAATTGACACCTCACAAGTTTAAAAGAAAAACATAACCAAGATGATTCCTACTGAAGTCATGATGATGGCAGCACAAAAACTAATGAAGGGGGAATCTATAGATAAAGGGATTATTGATCAGTCAATCACTTTCTTACACAAACTAGTCTCGGTGTGCAAGATTGAAAATGAAGCAAGCCCATCCAGCAAGCTTAAGATAGTCACTGAGCATATTTCAAAGGATTTTCAATCCTTACAACATATTTCAAACCAAAAAGCACTGGAGAGGTTCACTCAGGCTAAGAGAGTTCCATTTGACCAGGTGATTGAATCTTAGAAGAAGAAGATTGATGAAAAGTTGAAACTGATAGATAATTCTTTGAAGCAATGTACAAATATTTATAGTGTATGTTGTAATATTGATATACTTACAGTCAATGTGGATAAGAAGATAAAAAATTTCAATAGAAAATTGCAAATATAGCTAATTCTTTTGATGGATTGACTTCATTGACGACATCCATTGATGGTCAAATTTTGATTTTGGAAAACCAAATTTTTGTTCTTAAGAAGGAAAGATACAAAATTATAAGAAGAGCCAGAAGTCTGAGAGGTTTGGTGAGTCCTTGATTGGATTCACTCAGTGTACATAAGAAAGAATGTATGGATATGGTGGAAAATCCCACACCGGTAGAGGTAAATAAAAAAGAGTCATTTACACATATATTAAGTGGACTTGTATCCATTTCTGACACTTTCAAAACTATTTGGGATACTTATATTGAGCTATTGGAGAAGGCTTATCCAGAAATTATGAAATTTGTTAAGCTCTGGTAAGATGTTTTTGGGATATTCATTGTACAGTTTTTTGGATCTTTCACATTCTTTTTAGAATTTTTGATGGCACTGATGTCAAAGGGAGAGTGATATAGATGTGAAAAAAATAGGAGTTTTATATATTAGGGGGAGATATGGAGATATGGGAGTATGGAGTATTTTGCATTAATGAATATTCAGCTCAGGGGGAGTAGGCAGGATGAAACCGATAAATAAAGCCTTGACCATTTTTCACATGAGTGTTGCAACCAATGTCAAAGGGGGAGATTGTTGGCAATTGACACTCAATTGGTTGGTTTCACTATGTTTTCATTGATGGCAACATGGTATTGTGTTCCGGCTTCATGTTTTGGTTCAGTTGTGTACCGGTAGGCACTTCACAGACACTACACCGACAGCAGAACCTGCACTGGCATGATAGAATGATTTCTTTGGTTATCGACAATGTAGGTCAACATGGTTTAGAATATGGTTATCAATATTGGAGGTCAACGTCTCTTGGATCTGACATTGGAAATTATTTTTAATATTTATGCATTCATGTTTTCTATCTGACATGTAATTTGATATTGTAATTATCCTTGTAAGCTGACATAAGGCATGATAAGTTGTGTAGGGTATATAAGTTAGTTTGTTAGATCATTTTGTGATCATCATGATGCAAATATATAATTGGAAGGAAATAATATAGGGGATGTGAAATATATCAGAGAGATCATGTATGTGAGGATATTTATGTAAGGGTTTAGGGTTTCAAACCGAAACAGACAAAGCTTAAACCAGAACTATATTCTGGCATAGAAGATGTTACCTTAGCAGTTCAACACTTCTTCGAATTCTAGTCTAGACTTATATGAAGTTAGTGAGGATCCATTTGTGATTGAGCAATGTGTGCTAAGCTGTAAGCCTTCCTACAAGTGTAGACCACTTATATTTTGTAATATCTCTTCATATGGCCAATGGATTGATATTGTGGGTCACAAATCCCACCGTTATTTTTCCTCTTTGAGGTTTTCCATGTATAAATTTGTGTGTTGTAATTCTCATTTATGTGATTGGCCTATTGGTTGCTTTACTTCTTTCAATTATGCATGCACCAATATACCGTTTGGTGTATGCATTTTTAAATAAGGCTAAAATTGATCATTTTGGTATAACATTGATTCACCCCCCCCCCTTCTTAGTGTTATTGGATTCCAACAAGGATTGCTCCAAAACGGACCATCTCTAACCTTATTTTCTAACCTTTTATGGGCCTTCTTTATAAGTTACATGTAAAGGTTAGAAATACTCTATTTTGGAGCATCTCTAACCTTTTTCACAAGATCAATAAAATATGCTCAAGGGATAAGCCTATACAAAGAGTAGTAAATGAAGGGCAGTGGTGATAGCAAAGGCACATGAGTTGTTTAATAGGGTTTTCAAAAGAGATGCAATCTGGTGTAAACAGATTTCCAAACTTAATAAAACATGCAAAATGTGGAATCATAAGACTTGTTTGACAAAATGCCTCAAGAGATTTCACCTCATGGGATGCACAATTGATATGCATAAAATGGACATATTAAAAGGTCTTCGGATACTTTCATATACATGCAACTGGCAGGCATTCAAACCAATTCCAATAACCTTTGCGTCCATCCTCCTTGTCTGTGTGGGACAATTTTGGTTTGAAAATATAATTGGAAGTGTTTAGATGACATACATGTTAATGTGGAACCACTGACAAGGAATTTTAATTGTTTTACCAAATGCAATCATCATAAGGCATCAAGCCGAGTTGTAAAAACATTGCCTCTCTAGCTCGTACCAATATGAAAGTGCTTACCTCAAAAGGAATATAGTCTTGTGGTCTAATATGTTTGTAGGAGATGCTCAAAATAGAGCTTTTGAAAGGACTTTAGGAACTTTCAATAAAATGCAAATATGATTGATTGGTGTCAATTCAAAATTCCACAACCATCATCATCAATCTCCCATACTTGATAAAATAGAAGTTTTACAGCAAAGTATTGGCATCCATCAAAACATTGATTGAAAGTGGCTTTTTGTCCAATGGTGTAGTTCCAAACACTCTTGTAGACATGCATGTAAAAAGTGGAAGCACACACGCAAGGCACACAAAGTGTTTAATAGATTGTCTCAAAGAAAAATGTTGGAGCATACCTTACAGATGAACTGTCTAATAGAATGTCGTGTGATGCAGATTGTGGGAAGCATAGACAATGCACGTAAACTGTTTCACAGATGTTGCGAAGGAGATGTCATCTCATATAATGCAATGATTGCAAGATATGCACATAATGGATTTCTTAAAAATTCTATAGAAACTATCAAGAAAATACGATTGGTAGGTGTAAGGCCAAATTACACACCCTTTGTAAGCATCCTTTCAGTCTGTGTCAAAATGGGAGCTTTAGATCAGGGTATGGAGATTCATCAAAGCATAAAGGATAGAGGAATTTTGTTAGATGTTGTAGTTGCAACTGCTCTGGTAGACATGAATGTAGATCGTGGAAGCATAGACAATTTACATGGAATTTTTGATAGAATGCCACATGAAATGCAGATCGTGGAAGCTTTGACAGTACACGTGAATTGTTTGACAGAGTGCTCAAAGGTGGTGCCACCTCATGACACATGACATAAAGATTGCAAGAAATACACATGCTCAAATTTTGAGGAGAATTTAAAAAAAAATTCAAGCAAATTCAATTGGAAAATGTAGAGCTAATTCCCCATTGTACCAAAATAGATGCTTTGCAAATAGGGTATAGACATATATCAAATGATAACAGATAGTTGCAAATTCAAACTATGGAAATCGTGTACTTGCATGCAAATTGTGGAAGTATAGATATAACACATGAACCATTAGATAACATGCCTCGATGTGTGTCATCTCATATAATGGTGATTATAGAAGAGCACTACCACACTAGCCTTTTCTTGGAATTTAGTGTCATTATGCTAATTTATTGCACTCTCTTGGGTTGCTGACATTTCATTCTCTAAATATTAGAGAATGCATGTCAAAAGGTGTATTGGTTTGGTGGACGTACAAATGTCTTTAAGAATGGAAGTGATGGAAGCGATAGAACTACATGTAAAGGTGATAAATCATCTTGTAATTGAAATGTGCATGTTTGAAGAAATGTTATTAATGAATTATCACTCTATGTCAATGATCAAGGTGGTGGTATAGTTACAAGTGCAAATTAAGCAAACAAAGACAACCAATTTTCAATGTCAAAAATATTTTCGAAGGTATTAGAGATGAATCAAGTGAAGATTGGGAACTACCTCAACAAGATTAACAATTTTGTCTTTTTCCAAAGACGCGAGTTTAAAATTACCTTTTTGTAAAAGTGACTTGTGTCACTCATATAATTAAAGTTAGAATTTGGAGTTAGTTCTTGTAAAGTTAGTCATCCTCACTTGTTTCTAACTCATTTCTAAAAACGTAGTTATTCTAAGTGTTGACTTGGGTGGTTATCCCAAGTAGTCACACGAAGTGGTTATGGTTTGTTTATCAATGTAAACCTATAAATATGAGGCTTTTTCATTTGTAGGGGTTCTTTTAAGGTGGGGAACTCTGCAGAATTTTGTAGAGAACTATGTGACAACTTTTGATGTTTATACCTTTATGCTTAAGGGTTTTGAATTTGTATATTTTCAAAAGAATGATGAAGAATACATTGAGTTCATATGTCTTGAATGTATTTGTGAGTTATAGTTACTAATTTCTCGTATATTTAATTAGTAATCCCTTTCTACATTCATGTAATATATTGATTTTGAATTCCATGATCTAAGTAATCGATTTGATGAAATATATCATTTCCTGGTATCTTGACTTGCATGTACTAGTACAACTCATCTCTTTGTATGTTGAGGTTTATTGTACTTATTTTATCAAAATTGCATGTTTCAACCTATTTGGTAATAAACCCCTTTTGTAATCATTACTAGTTGTGGGATCTCAATTGGTTTTTTGTATGTCTACTATTGGGGTTTCGGTGAGTCATCTTTCCTTAGTTTTATGTTTTCTCCTTTTTCTACTTTCATGTTAAAAGTACACAAAAATCCCAAATACCCCCATCATACGAGGGAGATTCCCCTCTCAAATGTAGAGGAAGATTGTGGTTTTACTACAATCTCTCCAACTATTGGAACATTCGTCACTGCTCTTCAGGCAAACAGGGTCAGTTTCAGATAAACAACCACAGTGACAAATCTGTTTACCAACAATGCGACATAAAAAGTCTAGGCATGGGTAAATAGATTTGAGATGTCCAAAATAGAGAGAGATTTTTTTATTCATCGACTATACAACCCCGTAGGTTTAGACAGTTCATCCATTCATTCCATGGGCTCTGAGATACGCGACGTCAAAGTTTAACGATTTTCATACTTTGAGTGCTCAAAGGAAAGCATCTCTAAGGTGTGGCTTGGAATGATCGGGAGAGTTGGGGAGAAAACCAAGGGCATACCTAGTGTGAACCCAACCACCCAAAAAAGTTTGTACTGATGGTTCATTGTCACCATGAGTGGAATGAGAGTTGTGCTATTTTGCCACCTTGCACTAAATCCATTTGACGGTTTTTGATGCAATAGAAAAAGTGTGACAACAAGCATATGGATTTGAGTTGTCTGAAAGTAAAAGAGGATTTTGTATTCATCCACTGCACAATCCCATAGGTTAATATGGTTCATCCATACCTACCATGGGCTTTGAGATATGTGACATCAAAGTTGGACAATTTCCACACTTTGAGTACTCAAGGGAAAGTGTCGCTAAGGTGTAGCTCAAAATGATTGGGCGAATTGGGAATAGAAAGAAGGGGATACCTAGCATAAACCTAGCCACTAAGATGCACTTGTGTTGATGGTTCATTTCCATGATGAGCAGAATGACAGTTGTGCTATTTTGCCACCTTGCATTGAATGCATTTGATTGTTTTTTGTGCGACCGAAAAAGTGTGACCATGAGAAAATACATTTGAGTTGTCCAAAAGTGAGAGAGGTTTTATAGTTGTCCACCACATGACTCCATAGGTTTATATTTTTCATCCATACGTTCCACGGGCTCCGAGATACGCAATGTCAAAGTTTGACAATTTTCACACTTTGAGCACTCAAGGGAGAGCATCGCTAAGGTGTGGCTTGAAATGATCATGTGAGTTGGGAACAGAAAGAAGAGAATACCTAGCATAAACTAGGCCACCCAGATGGGTTTGCACTAACATTTAGTTGCCACGATGAGCAGAATGAAAGTTGTGCTATTTTGCCACCTTGCACTAAATGCATTTGATGGTTTTTTATGCGACCGAAAAAGTCTGACCACAAGAAAATGGATTTGAGTTCTCTGAAAGTGAGAGATTTTTGTAGTCATCCACCACACAACCCTAATTGTTTAGATGGTTCATCTATACGTGCCATGAGCTTTGAGATACATGACATCAAAGTTTAACAATTTTAACACTTTGAGCGCTCAAGGGAAAGCGTCGCTAAGGTGTGGCTCAGAATGATCGGGCGAGTTGGGGAGAGAACCAAGGGAATACCTAATGTAAACACAACCACCTGAACATGCTCACACTAATGGTTAATTGCCATGATGAGCAGAACGAAAGTTGTGTTATTTGGCCACCTTGCACTAAATGCATTTGACAGTTTTTTATGCGAGAGAAAAAGTGTGAGCATGAGCAAATGGATTTGAGTTGTCTGAAAGTGGGAGAGGTTTTGTATTTGCCCACCACATGACCCTATTAGTTTATATGGATTTTCCATACGTTCCCATGGGCTTCGAGATACGTGACATCAAAGTTTGACGGTTTTCACACTTTGAGCGCTCAAGGGAAAGCGTCGCTAAGATGTGGCTCAAAATGATCAAGCGAGTTGGGGAGAAAACCAAGGGCATACCTAGCATAAACCTAGCCACCTAGACACACTCACACTAATAGTTCATTTCCATGATGAGTGAAACAAAATTAGTGCTATTTTGCCACATTGCACTGAATGCATTTGATGGTTTTTTGTGTGACATAAAAAGTGTGACCATGAGCAAATAGATTTGAGTTGTCCAAAAGTGGGAGAGGTTTTTGTATTGATCACACCACCCTAGAGGTTCAAATGGTTCACCGACATGTGCCATGGGATCCAAGTTATGCAACGTCAAAGTTTAATAGTTTTTCACACTTTGAGCGCTCAAGAGAAAGTGTCGCTAATGTGTGGCTTGGAATGATTGGGAGAGTTGGGGAGTGAAAGAAGGGAATATCTAGCATAAACCCAGCCACCCGAATGCACTTACAGTGATGGTTCGGTGTCACAATTAGCGGAATGAAACTTATGCTATTTTGCCACCTTACACTGAATGCATTTGACAGTTTTCAGTGCAACAAAAAAAGTGTGATCACGAGCAAATGGATTTGAGTTGTCCAAAAGTGGGAGAGATTTTTGTATTTGTCCACCACATGACCCTATAGGTTCAAAAGACTTGTCCATACATGCCATCGGATTTGAGATATGTGACTTTAAAGTTTGATGGTTTTCACACTTTGAGCATTCAAGGGAAACAGCGCTAAGGTGTGGCTCAAAATGATCAGATGAGTTGGGGAGAAAACCAAGGGAACACCTAGCATATTACCTAGCCACCCAGATGCACTTGAACTGACATTTCATTGCCACGATGAGCGGAATGAAAATTGTGCTATTTTGCCACCTTGAACTGAATGCATTCGATGGTTTTTGATGCAACAAAAAAAGTGTGACCATGAGCAAATGGATTTGAGGTGTTTGAAAGAGGGAGAGGTTTTTGTATTCATCCACCACACCACCCTGTAAGTTTATATGAATCATCCACATATTCCATGAGCTCCAAGTTACACGACATCAAAGTTTGATGGTTTTTCACACTTTGAGCACTCAAGGAAAGTGTCGCTAAGGTTTGGCTCCAAATGATTCGGCGAGTTGGGGAGAAAAATAAGGGAATACCTTGCATAAGCCCAGCCACCCAGATGCACTCGCAGCGATAGTTGATTGCCACGATGAGCGGAATGAAAGTTGTGCTATTTTGCAATCTTTATTTTCTAGTTCCCTCTAAATATCAATGTTCTAAAAAGGTTAATTGGAGAATTTGTTTGTGCTAGTAATCACAAAAATATCTCAATCATTGTTAAACAAAAATATATTGCATGGGAGTATCTCATAATGACATTTAATATTACAATACCTCAAATATTTCATTTGTACAAATATACAGGTCACATGTACATATATCCAAATAAGCTTGATATTACACTTTAATTTACTACATTTACATTCAATTAAATGAACCATTTCGATCTGCTCTACTCTTTATTGTGTCAAGAATTGCCTCATGGTCAGACTCACAACCCTTCCATAGGTTTTGGTTTAGTGGTCTACTCCCATATTTAGTCAAGTGAATATTTGATGCCACCACAAGATTCGAATAATGAAGAATCTTTATATGTGTCTTGAAGTCCTCAAATAACCACAAGTTAGATTTCCTCAATTTGTACCTTCTAATCCATGTACCAGTAACAATGACTGATCCTATAGGGTTTTCAATATTTTCACCATCTACCACAGGGCCATCTAATTTCTTTTCTCCCTCCACACAATGACATAGATGACAAATTGTTTCTTCTCCATTGTCTTCAGCTACAATAACTGCATAGACATGCCCTACAATCATATTTGTATTTATGTACATGAATAGAGTGAACAAATAGATATAAAATGAAATTTTTATATATGTATGTAGATATTTTACCTAGTTGGACTAGATCTAAGACATGGTCAAATTCAACTAATGCTTCCATCCATGTGAGTTGTAATTCTATCAAGAGTCGATATGTCTCAAGTGGGCTTAAAGTTCTCATATACCATTCGTCGACCCACTCCTTTGAATTGCACATGTTCCATGTTTCATTTGCATATGATAAACAAAAGTACACCATATGTCGCATATGTATAGTCCATGAACCTGTTGGCATTTTGATGATGTTGTGATTTTCATTGATGGACACACTTGTTTTATGATCACTTCCCTATATATGAGTTATGCTCAACCGGTAATTTTTCCAATCGGTATTATGTATTATAGTCTTTAGACTATCGGTGTCTTGCAGAAGGTGTTTACTGGTCACAAACTGACTGAAGACCCAAAGCGGTATGAAGACCTCAAGCGGTTTGAGGATCTCAAGTGGAACAAAGGAATAAAGCGACAGTTATCATTTTTCCCAATCTTCATTTTGACAAACCGGTAATTGGTTAAATGTATGAACCGGTATTTTTGTGATGAGTTATCATCCACTGACACTTTGGTGGTGATTTTGTGTCATGTTACAAAATATGTCTAGATGTACTAAACCTAGGAACTTGCAATGTAATCCTATTGGACTGACATGAAATCAGACTCCTTTATAAGGACATCATGTCTAGGGTTTTAGAAGGTGTTAGGGTTTTAAGAAGTGCATGAGGTTTTTGCATGTGCGATCATAGAAGAGAAGATTAGGTTTGTTTGAAGAAATAGAGTGTGGAGATACTAAAGATTGAAGTAATGCTAAATGTGCATTAATAATGAGCTATCAAGGATCTAACCAAGCATACTGTGCTAGTATCTAGATCACTCACTTGTTGATTACTTACATCTTCGACAAGTCTCAAACCCTTAACCGAGTAGGCCTACCAAAGCCTTTGTAAATCCTCTAACAAGGTGGTTCACAACTGTGGATCTGAAATCCTCTCACAAGGTAGTCTTTAATAGGACTTATCTCCTAACAGAGATCTAGATTCCTAACAGGACCTGTTCTAGTGAAGGGCAGTGTATGACCTTAACTGGTCTATTTACTATTCTGCAGATAGTTACTTGTGAGTTTCAGCTCACTGTGGTTTTACCCATTTGGGTTTCCACGTCAAAAATTCTTATGTTATTAGTAAACGTGTTACACCAGTTGACTGCTAAATTGTTCAAGTGTTTGAGTTCAGTATTTTTTGGTATACTAATCACCCCCCCTCTTAGTATTCAGCAGAACCTACATTAGAGCTTCTAAAAGAGTGTATCTCACTCGATCCTGTCAATGTACAACAATCCTCATATTTTGCAATGTTAGTATCATCTATCAACCAAAAAAATATATGAACTGAAGACTCACCTTGATTACCTGGACCCATTGTAGCATTACACCACTCAACAATAGTTCTTACATCTGTCAACTTTTCTTTATCTATTTACTTTAACTCTTCTCATGCCAAGGCTCTTTTGATAGATGCTCCTGCACCATCATGTTCCCCCTTTCCATGCTCGACTTCATAATAATTCCACATATTTTGAACAATAGTGCTCTTATACATTCTACTTAACCAATAAAACATCTAAGAGTTCTTGAATTGTGAGGCATAATTATCTGACCATATGATGTGTTGCCGGAATGAAATACCCGTACTAGCCAAATTATGGTACAACATCTAAAAGCAACCTTGCACAAACTCTATACATGTGAGTGATCATCACTAATATAGAAGTGGTACTCCCTCAAAATATTCTTGTTTTCATCTGTGCTATCAGGAGAATGCATGAATTCTATATGCTCAATTATAGCAACCTATGTGGAATTGTAATACTAGGATTGAATCTCATTTTGTGGCTTTAGTGTGTAGTTCTCTACGAACTCAACAACTGAAAGAATGGTATCAAGTGGAAATGTGTCCTTACATATCCTTTATTACAAGTCCAACCATTGAGCTCTATGGGTATGCCTTGCATACTCATACAATATTTTCTCACGAAAAATGCCCATAAACTGATACACTGGAATCTTTTCAGTGACAAAATCACACCTTTTTTCTTATTTTCCATCTTTTACACTATAGGCCACCATCTTATATTTCCCAAATTCCACTAGTTCATTCCTAATAACATGTGTACTATCCATATGTTCACACATTGGAAAATTGTGCAAGTCACCGCAATGAACACATGTGCCAACCAAGCATACTTTATTCAAAAATTGTTGACCATCAACACTTTCACATAAAATGGTAGATATTAAGCCCCTTGAAGATTTAGGTGGAGCCTTTATGCTACATTCTTGTCAAATATTATTAGAATGCAAATCTACCCATATTTCTATAAACATCATAAGATTAAAAAATTCAATATGTACTCTAAAATAACAAGTAGTGCGTGTGTGATTTATTTTGACATCAAAATGATTTTCCATTTCCAAAAATCTTTGAGTAATTTTAATTTGAGGATACATGTCTAAAAACTTGGCAAAAAAATGTGTTTGAGTCATATCCAAAAAATGCTTTGAATGTGGATCATAGATTTTGTTAGGTCCCGGAGACAACTGAGAGGGGGGGGGGGGGGTGAATCAATTGTCAAATAAATTCAAACCAAAAACAACTTAACCAACTTAATTCTTAATACCAGTAAACCAGTTATGTATGTCCGTAGACAGTTATAATAGTTAATGGCTATACCAGTAAAGATTAATGCATGAAACATAAACACAAAGTCATCCACAACACATAACACTAATATTTGTATGTGGAAACCCTGTAAGGGGAAAAACCATGGTGCGAAACCTTACCCACAATTAGATGATACTACTATAGATAGTAAGTGTACATAAATGGGGTCTGCACATGCAGAAAGGCCAATAGCCTAGAGCTCACTGCTCAATCACAAAATGGGAGTCACACTGACTATAGTTGGATGGTTAAATCCAATAAGAATGTACTGCACAAAATAGCATCTTCATATGTTGGATTCAGTACCAGTGTAATGCTGATATGCTTTCACAAAAACCTAGCTTCACCTTCAAATGATGTCTGCATGTATTGCTCTGCTTAATCTCGCATATACCTTCACACAATTCTTTTTCATAATCCACATCCGATCTTACAAATAAGATCTTACATTTATACCATAACCTAAGACCATGTTTAGTAGGTCAACTCTACTAGATATTACAATAAAACATTTTACAAACAACATAATATCCGATGCAATAACCAATTGAACATGTCAGCTTAATGCATTTACAACAATAATTAATCATCTCCATAGCGTGCCATGCTAATCTGGAAAAGATAAAACTATCGGTGTAACCCTAGATAACCCTAGACCTATTTGCCAATAAAAGAAAATATGCAAATATGAATATACCAATGAACAAAACTCTAGGACAAGATGTCCAAATGATGTCTTTGACATTACCAAGTGTCTTCCATATAATTCCAAGTGCGGGTGATCATTATATCCTATTGGTGAACCATATACTAGTAACTGTGCAATAGTTACTTGCTTGCCGGTGAATGCTGATGGTTCTCCAAAGTGCTAGTGTTTTAGTAGGTGTTTACATCACTGAGAAAACCATACCAAAATACCAACAATCTCCCCCTTTGGAATTGATGGCAACACAAGATAGAAAAACCATCAAAGTGCCAAATACCAAAAACCAACAATCTCCAAAAAGATTATAACCAGAAATCAAAATACATACACAATAATCTTGCCTAAACAACAATCTCTCCCCCTAGGAGCAACATGTGTTTTCCCAATCTCTCCTCAAAAGATAATGTGTTTTTCCATAGATATCTCTCCCCCTTTGATATCAAATGCCAAAGTTACAACAAAACCAAGTTCATATACAAAATACCTATCAATTCAATATACCGACTACTCCCCCTAAGAAGTAGCTTCCTCATCAAAGACCAAAATAAAAGATTTATCTGTTAATTCTGTCGGTTGATGATAATCATCAACTTCCTAAGTCTCTACTGGTGGGGGTATGACTCCAAACTGATCTCTGATATATTCAAAAGTCTCCTTAGGCAAAGTTTTAGTAAAGATATCTGCAAGTTGTTCTTTAGTATTCACATAAACCAGTTTTATCTCCTTTTCTTCAACTTTTTCCCTTAAAAAATTCAATTTGATAGAAACATGTTTTGTTTTAGAATGTAATACCGGATTCTTAGATATATCAATTGTTGTGGTGTTATCACAATAGATAGTAATAGGTTCCTTGCATTTTACCTTTATGTCTTTCAACATTTGCTTAAGCCATAGTACCTGTGTACAGTTAGTTGCTACTGCAACATATTCTGATTCTGCTGTTGATAAAGATGTACAACTTTGTTTCTTACTTAACCAAGAAACTAATTTGTTTCCAAGAAAGAATGCTCTGTCGGTGGTTCTTTTTCTATCATCCACATCTCCTACCCAATTTGCATCTATGTATGCACATAGATCAAAATTTTCATCTCTAGGATACCATAATCCAAGATTTATAGTGCCTTGTAAGTACCGAAAAATCCTTTTTACTACTGATTCATGATTTTCTCTAGGATTACTTTGAAATCTTGAAACAATACATACTGCATTCATAATATCAGGTCTTGTTTGTGTCAAATACAGTAAACCTCCTATCATAGATTTGTATCTAGTTGGATTAACAGGTGTAGATTCATCCCTTTGAGATAATTTGTCATTTGTTGTCATAGGTGTGCTTACCGGTTTAGAGTTCTCCATCCCAAATTTCTTAAGTAACTCTTTTAAGTACTTGGATTGACTCAAGAATATACCTTTATCAGTCTGTGAAATCTGCAATCCTAAAAAGAATTTTATTTCTTCAATCATAGACATTTCAAATTCTTGCTACATTTTAATAGAAAATTCCTTACATAATCCATCTTCTCCTCCAAAGATTATATCATCAACAAATACTTCTATAACCAAGATGTCATCATTAGTTATTTTAAAATATAAATTGTTGTCTGCATTTCCTTTAGTAAAACTAATCTTCAAAAGATACTTATCCAATCTTGCATACCAAGCTCTTGGAGCTTGTTTTAATCCATACAGAGCTTTCCTTAACCTGCAAACCATATCATTGTCATCTGTCAAAGAAAATCCATCAGGTTGTTCAATATAGACTTCCTCTTCAAGATCTCCATTCAAAAATGCACATTTAATATCCATTTGATAAACTTTGTAGTTCTTGTGAGCTTCAAAAGCCAAAAATAATCTGACTACCTCAATTCTAGCTACCGGTGCAAAGGTTTCATTGTAATCAACTCCTTCTTTATGAGATTATCCCTTACACACTAGTCTTGCTTTATTTCTGACAACCTTACCATCTTCATTAAGTTTATTTCTAAATACCCATTTTGTTCCAATTACATTCTTATCTTTAGGCTGGGGAACTAATGTCCAAGTGTTATTTTTCTCAATTTGTTCTAATTCTTCTTCCATAGCTTTAATAAAAAATTTATCTTCACATGCCTCATTAATAGATGATAGTTCAATTTGAGAAATAAGACATAACTCTTCATTTTCCGATCTTCCTCTTGTCATAACTCCTTTAAACTTATTTCCAATTATCTGATCTTCAGAATGATTCAGTCTTACATACAGGGGTGTCTTAGTTTGTTGTTGTTCTTCAATTACTATGGAATCCTCAGATGGTACCAAGGTAACTAGATCTTCATTCTATATCGGTGGATTCAGTGTAGGTTCATTTGTCAAAATTTCTATTTCCGGTTCAGAGTCTATATACCTTGAAGTTCCTCTAAATTGTTCATCAATGTTTACATTTGTACTCTCAACAATTTTCTGCAATCTTTTGTTAAAACATCTATATGCCTTGCTCTTAGATGAATAACCAAGAAATATTCCTTCATCACTTCCAGGATCAAATTTTCCAATATACTCATCTCTTCTGATATAACATTTACTTCTAAATATTCTGAAATACTTAAGAGTGGGAGTATTACCAAACCATAGTTCATGAGGGGTCTTATCGGTTTCACCTTTGATGTGAACTTTGTTGAATGTATAAACCGTTGTGCTGACTGCTTCTCTCCAATACACATGTGGTAGGTTTGCTTATGCTAACATACTTCTTGCTGCATCCAAGATAGTTCTATTTTTCCTTTCAACAACTCCATTCTGTTGTGGTGTCTGAGATGCTGATAGCTATCCTCTGATTCCATTCACTTCACAGAATGTATTAAATTCCTTAGATGTAAAGTCTCCTCCTTGATCTGATCTTAAACATTTGATTTTCTTACCGGTTCCATTTTCAACCAATTCTTTGAATAGTTTAAACTTTCCAAGTGCTTCTGATTTTTCTCTGAGAAAAGTAACCCAAAACATTCTAGAATAATCATCAATAATTAGCATGAAATATCTATCACCTTGTAAGCTTTTAGTTCTAGTTGAACCACATAAATAAGTGTGAATCAAATCAAGAGAATTATTGGATTTTTCTGGAATACTTTTGAAACTAGCTCTAACTTGTTTTCCAAATTGACATTCCTTACATACTGTATTCTGAGGTTTGACAATTTTAGGTAAATCTCTAACTACCTTAGAAGTATTGATCTTCACCATGCAATCAAAGTTTACATGACAAATTCTCTTATGCCATAACCAACTTTCATCTATATGTGCAATTAAGCATATCTTATCACTATTATTCAAATGAAAGATATTACCTCTAGTCTAATTACCTGTTGCAATTTCCAAACCAGTCCTGTTCGTGATTTTGCATTTTCCATTCTTAAATTGTAACTGAAATCCTTTCTCAACTAATTGACCAACACTCAAAAGATTATGCTTTAATCCTTCAACATAGTAAACATTGTTAGTGTTATGCTTACCATCAAGAGATATTGTACCCTTACCTTTGATTGAACAAGCTTTGTCATCTCCAAATCTCACTAAACCTCCATTATATTCTTGAAAGTTCAAGAATTTACCTTTGTCTCCTATCATATGATGTGAGCATCTTGAATCAATGATCCATTCATCCTTTACTTCAACTTTAGTTGTTAAGGCATGTACTACCGGTTGAGAAGTAGGTGTCGGTTGATCTTCTATTATAGCAACAAAAACCCATCCATTGTCTACAAGATCCTCATCAGAATCATCAGTCACACCTTCATCATCAATGTAACAAGATTTGTCTTTATTCTTCTTAAATCTGTATCTCTGATATTCAGGATTAGGCTTGTATGTCCTTCTAGCTTCTTCTCTTAGTCTAGCATGTCTATTAGAGCATCTTGAAGTCATATGACCAATCTTATTGTAGTTAAAACATTTAAAGGGTGCTTTACCTTCATACTTACTTCCAACTGGACCTTTAGGTATTTTCCTTGCAAATAGTGCTTCAAGTTCTTCATTCTTCAAGTTCTCTTGCATAAAAGGCTTTCCAATAAGATTTGTCAAATGATGGAGTAGATGATGTTGATGCTTTAAAGGCCAAATATGTCTTTATAGTAGCAACAGGACCAAATTTTTCAATTTCAAAAGCTGAAAGTTTCCCAATCAATGTATCCCTAGTTACTGATGTATTAGGCATTGTTCTTAACTCATTTATAGCAGTAACCTTCATTTTGTATGCTGGTGGAAATCCTCCTAAAACTTTTGAAACAATTTCATCCTCACTTAAGATTCCTCCACAATATTTAATACCCAAAACAATTTCATTTACTCTTTCCATAAAAGCAGAAATCCTTTCATCTTCTTCCATTTTTAGATGTTCATACCTGACCCGGAAGCTTTCAAGTTTTGTAATTTTGACTATGGAATATCCTTCATTCAATGTTTCCAAATGATCCCAAATAGCTTTAGCAGTAGACCTATCTGATAATCCCATGATTTGTTGATCTGATAATGCGCTCAAAAGTGCTTCTCTTGCTTTGCAATCATTTTCCTCATCTTTTGTCAAGTTAGCTAGACTGGGCTGACCAGGTATAGTAGCAGTATAACCATTCTTTGTAACTTCCCAGATGTCCTTCCCAATGCAATTTAGATGTGTCTCCATTCTGATCTTCCATATGCCATAGTTGGTTCCATCAAGTTTACGACCGTCCTTCTTGAAATAGTTAGTAGTCATTGGATCTCCTCAAGTTGTTAAACTTATGCAAAAGAGGACTAAGCTCTAATACCAATTGTTAGGTCCCAGAGACAACTAAGAGGGGGGGGTGAATCAGTTGTCAAATAAATTCAAACCAAAAACAACTTAACCAACTTAATGCTTAATACTGGTAAACCAATTAAGTATGTCGGTAGACAATTATAATAGTTAATTGCTATACCAGTAAAGATGAATGCATGAAACATAAACACAAAGTCATCCACAACACATAACACCAATATTTGTATGTGGAAACCCTATAAGGGGAAAAACCACGGTGGGAAACCTTACCCACAATCAGATGATACTATTGCAGATAGTAAGTGTACATAAATGGGGTCTGCACATGCAAAAAGGCCAATAGCCTAGAGCTCACTGCTCAATCACAAAATGGGAGTCACACTGACTATAGTTGGATGGTTAAATCCAATAAGAATGTACTGCACAAAATAGCATCTTCATATGCTGGATTCAGTACCGGTATAATGTTGATATGCTTTCACAAAAACCTAGCTTCACCTTCAAATGATGTCTGCGTGTATTGCCCTGCTTAATATCACATATACCTTCACACAATTCTTTTTCACATTCCACATCTGATCTTACAAATAAGATCTTACATTTATACCATAACCTAAGACCATTTTTAGTAGGTCGACTCTACAAGATATTACAATAAAACATTTTACAAACAACATAATATCTGATGCAATAACCGATTGAACATGTTGACTTTTGCATTTACAACAATAATTAGTCATCTCCATAGTGTTCCATGCTGATCTAGAAAAGATAAACCTGCTGGTGTAACCTTGGATAACCCTAGACCTATTTGTCGGTAAAAGCAAATATGCAAATATGAATATACCAATGAACAAAACTCTAGGACAAGGTGTCCAAACGATGTCTTCGACATTACCAAGTGTCTTCCATATAATTCTGAGTGCTGGTGATCATTATATCCTGTCGGTGAACCATATACTAGTAACTGTGCAATAGTTACTTGCTTGATGGTGAATGCTGCTAGTTCTCCAAAGAGCTAGTGTTTTAGTAGGTGTTGACATCAATGACAAAACCATACCAAAATACCAACAGATTTGACTACCAATTCTCCTCCTTACAACATCACTTTGATTAGGAGAGACCCTTGTGTTAGTCTTCCCAAAATTTTCAATCAAGTTCAACAATTGCTTTATCATTTTGTGGTAGTCTACCAGAGAATGCCCATAATTCTTCATCATTGGATCCTCAACTCTTTCATGCCTTCCCACGACTCTCATTAGAGATTTTCTACTAATTTTCATTGCTTTACTTGTCTTTCTAATGAGCTGAGATTTGGGTGTATGCACAAAGATGGTGGTCAGAAAAGTGGACACCACCCAAAAAAAATTGAAAAAATAGGTAGTGCATAAGCGGTTGTAAAATTTCAAATTCCCTTGTACACGCTTAGGTTTGTTCAACCCGAGTCTAGAAAAGGTAGCGCGTACACGCTGCTTTTAGGAAAATGATGCATACACACTACGCCTAGGAAAATTAGCATGTACACGCTGCTTATAGGAAAATGAGTGTGTACGCACTAATAATCCAAATAAAACTATGTACCCGATGCCTGGTAAAAAAAGTTTTTTAAAAAAACTGGGTCTCATTTACCCGTAAAGCTCATTTTTTACTTTGTTTTTTCCCCATTTTCTAACCTAAACCATGAACGGGGTGCTAAATTTGTCCTCCAGGCTATGGATCAAGGTTAGTTATTGTTTATTTTTGTCTTTCTTTCTATTTTATGTAATTTTTTTTACATTTTGAATTTAATTTCATTAATTTTGATTAGGTTTTTTCATTTTTTGTTTCATAAACTAGATTCTTCTAATCCAGAACAAGAACAACCAAATGCACCTCCTGAAAACCCACAAGAACAACCAAACGTAGCTCCTAAAAACACACAAGAATAACCCCCAATTCCTCCTTTTGACCGCACAGCCGAAACACAAGAAGAATTAATTAATCGGTTAGGAAAAAATGCATCTAAAATCAATAGACTGGTTGTAAAATTGAAAACTTCTGAATTTGACCATCATCAACCCCTTGCCACTAGCCTAGAAACATTAGCTAGTGGTGCCATAGCTATTTCCATAGAAATTACCAAATGGGGAAGCTTTAGGGATAGGTGTCATCAATTCTATGCCAATGGACTATCATACGATGGAGTAAAAAACAAAAATATTTCTAAACAACAAATATGTGCCCTTTTGTTGACCCCAAAATTGGTCAGTCATTACCTCTTAATGCAAAGAGGTTTCCCATACATTGGTGTACCAATGTGCAAATGAAAAATCTTTTTTGGGAGAGGTGGTGGATGGTCTTTGATGATCCACCTTGTAATAATTATGAGGTGTCATTATATTTTTTGAGAAAAATATATTGTGAGTTTGTGCTCAACATGCGCCCAAACTATTTTGACATGAGATAGTTTCATGGTAGAGGTGGTGGCTCTGCCCAAGATAGACCTGGAGCCCGTAAGCGATTAGCCATGGAGATTCGCCACCCCCTAGCACCCAAACCCAAGGTGCATTAGGTTGTCCCATTAGAGCTGAAAGAGTCGATGGAGCTACAGACTCTTCAGGTGGCCACAACATTGACTGGTGCCATCATCCAACATGGGACATCATTAGCACACCCTATTGTATTGGATGATGAGCCGTTAAAGCGCGATAGAGAGCCCATCAAGCATATGTGTGTCAGTTTCTCAAGGATAGATGATGCAGCTAGTGTAGATGGATACTCATATCATCTATGCACGATTTGCGGTTGTAGATGTCAAGCTCACATGGTTGAGGATGTCGCGTTGACAGATGAGTTGATGGACATGGTGTTTGCCCATGAGCCATAGACACAGGTGTGTTGATTTGAATTCATAACATTTTATTTATCAGTCACTTTAATTTTGTAATTACATAAATTAATTTTCATTTATACATCAATTTAAATTCAGACAAATAATATACATTTCAAGATGCAGCAACAGTATCCCATGCACCTCCCCCAGTTACCACAGCTGCAACTTCGATGCCTGAGGTATAAATTTTGTAACATGTTAAAATAGAATGGTACACTTTGAATTCAAAAAAATACAAGATATACTAACTATCTTTAATGCTGGTCCAATTTCTGGTTTGTAGGTGTTGATAGGGGACGAAATGTCCCAGATTGATGACATCACGCTCTCAGTGATCGATTTTGGCCTACAAGGCTATACGGTATCATATTTTGTACAACTCTTTTTATGTATTGTTTTGATGGAATATGCAAGTCATTTCATTTTAGATTTTTAAAATTATGTTTAATTTATTATCTATACTAATATCTCATGTTAATTTTGTGTTTTTAGGGTACCCCCTCCGCATCTAGGGCTCGTCCTAAGAAAAAAAATTCCTCGAAGACGCCAAAACGTGTGAAGAAGATAATTGAACACATTTTTAGCTGTACAATTGTTTGAAAATGTTGAAATCAAGGGGTTTGTAGATTAATTAGTGTTTTTTGTCTATTTTACATGTATAGCGGCCATTGAGCTTTGTGGATATGTTGAATGCACATGATTCACCCGCAGATCAAGAGAGGGCGGAGGTATGTATCTCTAGTTTATTTTCTTGATTTCATGATTATATGCATGCATACATGTGAATTTGTGATATATTATAATCTTATAATTTTTTCATACAGGAAATCTCCATACCTATTTCATCAATGGTGAACCCTCCTCCTTGCACTGGAGAAGCATCTCAAGATCTGGTACACTTTTGTTTGATATGTAAAATTAATTGTTTTCAACCTTCAATACTTATCATTATATTAATTGTATTTAATATTTGTACATTTTTTGTATAGGTAATAGCGTCAGTTTCTACATCGATGGTGAGCCATCCTCAGTCCATTGGATAAGCATCTTAGGCACAGGTACGTCATTGTTCTCTATATTATAGCTTTTAAGTGTTTTTGATATATTTATGTTAGTACATTGTATTAATTATACATTTAATCTACAATAGACTCCTTCACGGTATGGCCATAACATGGATCAATTTAAGTATGTCTTCAAGAAAAATCCTAAGAGTGACAAGAGAGGAGAGCAAAGACATTAGCTCCTAGATTAGCCAATGAGGTAATCTACATTTCAATTGCAAAGGAATTAAAGTTAAATGCATAGTTATGATGTTAATTGTGAACTATTTTCTACAAAAGAATTCTAACTTGGCTTTTGAATTGTGGTTTTGATTTTGATGATCCACCACAAGTTTAGGATCATATAGTGTTAGTTTTGGTCATAGAATGACCAATACATGTAGATATATTCTACATTTTTATTGTATATCAATTTGGACAAGGCATATGCCACATTTTTGTAATACTTGTATTGACTTGGCAGACATGCCTTTATATATATATATATATATATATATCGATATTAGATCCAATAAATGTGTAATGAGTTCATTAATTTGTATTTGTTGTATTTTGTGGTTGTCCTTTTATAAATTTAAATGAATATTTGCATATGTAATCAACAATATGAATATAAATAACAAAAATATATGATATAAAGCATTGCAATCGTGGAATATGATTTGATAAAATTTCTAAAATGTTGAATTAACCCTACAAAACTCCTTGTATTCAGTTCATTATTGTGTATTCACTGTATTTGGTGGCTGCCCTTTTATAAATTTAAATGAATATTTGCATATGTAATTAAAAATATCAATATAAACAACAAAAATCGACAATATGAATATAAACAACAATGTGTTTGGTGCGAGAGCACCCTCATGCTCGCAATGGTCAAATTTTGTTCCTTGTGTGCACAAACCAACATCGCGAGCACATCCGAGTGGGCAGGTTTACTCTAGGCATGGCCCTGTCATGCATCCCAAAGCATCAGAATGTCTAGAGTCATATCCTACCAGTGCAATCTCTCAAGTGCCCTGAGTCCAAAAAATTGTCAAAATTTGATGGACTGTTTCTTCCAGTCCATGACACATATGGTCGATCTGTTTGATCCCGGGGGGTCACGTAAGGCTCCTCTACAATGGCCTATCTTAGTTTTCGATGACTCAAAGCCATTTTCAATTAGTAACATTTTTTCGCTTGCTCAAAAAACCGTTAGTTGCTTGCAACGAAAAGTTGCAAGATTGGCTAGAATTGATTTTGTTCCTCATGTGCACAAATTGACATCACAAGAGCATACGTGTGGGAATGTTTACGCTGGGCATGGCCCTATCATGCATCCCAAAGTACTAGAACGTTGAGAGTCATACCTTATTGGTGAGATCTCTCAAGTGCCCTAAGTCCAAAAAATTGTCAAAATTTGACGGACTGTTTCTTCCAATCTATCACACATACAATCGATCTGTTTGATCCCATGGGGTCGTGTGAGGCTCCTCTAGAATGGCCTATCTCAATTTTTGACGACTCAAAGCCATTTTCAATTAGTAGCATTTTTTTGCCTGCTCAAAAAACCATCAGTTGCTTGCAAGGAAAAGATGCAAGATTGGTTAGAATTGATTCTGTTCCTCGTGTGCACAAACCGACGTCATGAGTGTGTCTGGGTGGGAATTTTTACACTAGGCATGGCCTTGTCATGCATCCCAAAGCACTAGAATGTTGAGAGTCATACCCTACCAATGAGATCTCTCAAGTACCCTGAGTCCAAAAAATTATCAAAATTTGACAGACTGTTTCTTCCAATCCACGACACATACAGTCGATCTGTTTGATCCCGTGGGGTAACAAAAGGATCCTCTATAATGGCCTATCTTGGTTTTCAATGAATCGAAGCCATTTTCAATTAGTAGCATTTTTTTGCCTGCTCAAAAAATCATCAGTTACTTGCAAGGAAAAGTTGCAATATTGACTAGAATTGATTATGTTCCTCGTGTGCACAAACTGATGTTGCAAGTGTGTCTGGGTGGGCATGTTTACACTAGGCATGGCTCTGTCATGCATCTCAAAGCACCAAAAAGTCAAGAGTCATACCCTACTAGTGAGAGCTCTCAAGTACCCTGAGTCCAAAAAATTGTCAAAATTTGATGGACTGTTTCTTCCAATCCACGACACATACAATCAATCTATTTGATCCCATGGGGTCACATGAGGCTCCTCTACAATGCCCTATCTCGGTTTTTGACGACTCAAAGCCATTTTTAATTAGTAGCATTTTTTCACCTGCTCAAAAAATTGACAGTTGCTTGCAAGGAAAAGTTACAAGATTGGCTAGAATTGATTTTGTTCCTCGTGTGCACAAACCGATGTCGCGAGCATGTCCGAGTGGGAATGTTTATGCTAGGAATGGCCCTGTCATGCATCCCAAAGCACCAGAACATCGAGAGTCATACCCTACCAGTGAGATCTCTCAAGTTCCCTAAGTCCAAAAAATTGTCAAAATTTGACGGACTGTTTCTTCCAATCCATGACACATACGATCGATCTGTTTGATCTCACGGGGTTGCGTGAGCCTTCTCTACATTGGCCTATCTCAGTTTTTTATGACTCAAAGCCATTTTCAATTAGTAGCATTTTTTTGCCTGCTCAAAAATCGTCAGTTGCTTGCAAGGAAAAGTTGCAAGACTGACTAGAATTGATTTTGTTCCTTGTGTGCACAAACCAATGTTGCTAGCGCATCTGAGTGGGTATGTTTACACTAGGCATGGCCCTGTCATGCATCCCAAAGTACCAAAACATCGAGAGTCATACACTACTAGTGAGATCTCTCAAGTGCCTTGAGTCCAAAAAATTGTCAAATTTTGACGGACTATTTCTATTAATCCATGACACATACAGTTGATCTGTTTGATCCCGTGGGGTCGCATGAGGCTCTTCTATATTGTCCTATCTCAGTTTTTGATGACTAAAAGTCATTTTCAATTAGTAGCATTTTTTTGCCTACTCAAAAAACTATCAGTTGCTTGCAAGGAAAAGTTGCAAGAATGGCTAGAATTGATTTTGTTCCTCATGTGCACAAACCGACATCACGAGCGCATTCGGGTGGGCATGTTTATGCTAGGCATGGCCCTTTTGTGCATCCCAAAGCACCAGAACGTTGAGAGTCATAACCTACCAGTGAGATCTCTCAAGTGCCTTGAGTCTAAAAAATTATCAAAATTTGACAGACTATTTCTTCCAGTCCATGACACATACTGTCAATCTGTTTGATCCTGTGGGATCATGTGAAGCTCCTCTACAATGGCCTATCTCATTTTTTGAAGACTTGAAGCCATTTTCAATTAGTAGCATTTTTTCGCCTACTCAAAAAACCGTCAGTTGCTCGCAAGGAAAAGTTGCAAGATTGGCTATAATTGATTTTGTTCCTCGTGTGCACAAACCGATGTCACGAGCATGTTCGGGTGGGCATGTTTATGCTAGGAATGGCCCTATCATGCATCCCAAAGCACCAGAATATCGAGAGACATACCCTACCAGTGAGATCTCTCAAGTGCCATGAGTCCAAAAAATTGTCAAAATTTGACGGACTATTTCTTCCAATCCATGACACATACGGTCAATTTGTTTGATCTTGTGGGGTCGCATGAGGCTCCTCTACAATGGCCTATCTCAATTTTCGATGACTTGAAGCCATTTTCAATTAGTAGCATTTTTTCATCTGCATAAAAAATCGTTAGTTGCTTGCAAGGAAAAGTTGCAAGATTGGCGAGAATTGATTGTGTTCCTCATGTGCACAAACTGACGTCGTGAGCACATCCGAGTGGGTTGTTTATGTTAGGCATGGCCCTTTTGTGCATCCCAAAGCACCAAAACGTCGAGAGTCATACCCTACCAGTGAGATCTCTCAAGTGCTCTGAGTCAAAAATATTGTCAAAATTTGATGGACTGTTTCTTCCAATCCATGACACATACAGTCGATTTGTTTGATCCCGTGGGGTAATGTAAGGATCCTCTACAATGGCCTATCTCAGTTTTTGACGACTCGAAGCCAGTTTCAATTAGTTGCATTTTTTCGCCTGCTCAAAAAATCGTTAGTTGCTTGTAAGGAAAAGATGCAAGATTGGCTAGAATTGATTTTGTTCCTCATGTGCACAAACCTATGTCACAAGTGCATCCGAGTGAGCATGTTTACACTAGGCATGGCCCTATCATGCATCCCAAAGCAATAGAATGTTGAGAGTCATACCCTATTGGTGAGATCTCTCAAGTGCCCTGAGTCCAAAAAATTATCAAAATTTGATGGACCATTTCTTCCAATCCACAACACATACGGTTGATCTGTTTGATCTCGTGGGGTCATGTAAGGCTCCTCTACAATGGCCTATCTCAGTTTTCAATGACTCGAAGCCATTTTCAATTAGTAGCATTTTTTTGCCTGCTCAAAAAACTGTCAGTTGCTTGCAAGGAAAAGTTGCAATATTGACTAGAGTTGATTATGTTCCTTGTGTGCACAAACCGATGTTGTGAGTGCATCTGGGTGGGAATTTTTACGCTAGGTATTGCCCTGTCATGCATCCCAAAGCACCAAAACATCGAGAGTCATACCCTACTGGTGAGATCTCTCAAGTGCCCTGAGTCTAAAAAATTATCAAAATTTGATGGACTATTTCTTCCAATCCACAACACATACATTCAATCTGTTTGATCCCATGGGGTCGTGTGAGGTTCCTCTACAATGGCCTATCTCAGTTTTTGATGACTCGAAGCCATTTTCAATTAGTAGCATTTTTTTGCCTGCTCAAAAAATCATCAGTTGCTTGTAAGGAAAAGATGCAAGATTGGCTAGAATTGTTTTTGTTCCTCGTGTGCACAAACCTACATCATGAGTGCATCCGAGTGGGCATGTTTACGCTAGGCATGGCCCTATCGTGCATCCCAAAGCACTAGAACATTGAGAGTCATACCCTATTGGTGAGATCTCTCAAGTGCCCTGAGTCAAAAAAGTTGTCAAAATTTGACGGACTGTTTCTTCCAATCCACAACACATATGGTAGATCTGTTTGATCCTGTGGGGTCATGTAAGGCTCCTCTACAATGGACTATCTCCATTTTTGATGAATCGAAGCCATTTTCAATTAGTAGTATTTTTTTGCCTGCTCAAAAAATCGTCAGTTGCTTGCAAGGAAAAGTTACAATATTGAGTAGAATTGATTATGTTCCTCGTGTGCACAAACCGATGTTGCGAGCGCATCTAGGTGGGAATTTTTACACTATGAATTTCCCTATCATGCATCCCAAAGCACCACAACATCGAGAGTCATACCCGACTGGTGAGATCTCTCAATTGCCTTGAGTCCAAAAAATTATCAAATTTTGACGGACTGTTTCTTCCAATCCATGACACATACGGCTGATTTGTTTGATCTCATGGGGTCATGTGAGGCTCCTCTACAATGGCCTATCTCGTTTATTGATGACTCAAAGCCATTTTCAATTAGCAGCATTTTTTCGCCTGCTCAAAAAACCATCAGTTGCTTGCAAGGAAAAGTTGTAAGATTGGCTAGAATTGATTCGGTTCCTCATGTGCACAAACTGACATTGCGAGTGTATCTGGGTGGGCATGTTTACGCTAGGCATGGCCCTGTCATGCATCCCAAAGAATCAGAATGTCGAGAGTCATACCCTACCATTGAGATCTCTCAAGTGCCCTAAGTCCAAAAAATTATCAAAATTTGACAAACTGTTTCTTCCAATCCACGACACATACAGTCGATCTATTTAATCCCAAGGGGTCATGTGAGGCTCCTCTACAATGGCCTATCTCAGTTTTTGACAACTTTGAGCCATTTTCAATTAGTAGCATTTCTTCACTTGCTCAAAAAACTATCAGTAGCTTGCAAGGAAAAGTTGGAAGATTAGCTAGAATTGCTTCTATTCCTCGTGTGCACAAACTGACATCATGAGCGTGTCCAGGTGGACATTTTTATGCTAGGCATGAACCTATTGTGAATCCCAAATCATTAGAACATCAAGAGTCATACCCTACCGATGAGATCTCTCAAGTGCCCTGAGTCCAAAAAATTGTCAAATTTTGACGGACTGTTTCTTCCAATCCACGACACATACGGTCAATCTATTTGATCCCGTGGGGTTAAGTGAGGCTCCTCTACAATGGCCTATCTCAAGTTTTGACGAATCAAAGCCATTTTTAATTAGTAGCATTTTTTCACCTGCTCAAAAAACTATCAGTTGCTTGCAAGGAAAAGTTGCAAGACTGGCTAGAATTGATTCTATTCCTCGTGTGCACAAACCTGACATCGCGAGCGCATCTGGGTGGGCATGTTTACACTAGGCATGGCCTTGTCATGAATCTGAAAGCACTAGAATGTTGAGAGTCATACCCTACCGATGAGATCTCTCAAGTGCCTTGAGTTTAAAAAATTATCAAAATTTGACAGACTCTTTCTTCCAATCCATGACACATACAGTCAATCTGTTTGATCCCATGGGGTCACGTGAGGTTCCTCTACAATGACCTATCTCAATTTTTGATGACTCGAAGCCATTTTCAATTAGTAGCAGTTTTTCACCTGCTCAAAAAACTATCAGTTGCTCATAAGGAAAAGTTGCAAGATTGGCTAGAATTGATTTTGTTCCTCGTGTGCATAAACCGACATCATGAACGTATCCAAGTAGGCATGTTTACGCTAGGAATAGCCCTGTCGTGCATTCCAAATCACCAGAACGTTGAGAGTCATACCCTACCGGTGAGATCTCTCAAGTGCCTTGAGTCCAAAAATTTGTCAAAATTTGACGGACTGTTTCTTCCAATCCACGACACATACGGTCAATCTGTTTGATCCCATGTGGTCGCATGAGGCTCTTCTACAATGGCCTATCTCATTTTTCGATGACTTGAAGCTATTTTCAATTAGAATCATTTTTTCGCTTGCTCAAAAAATCATCAGTTGCTTGCAAGGAAAAGTTGCAAGATTGGCGAGAATTGATTTTGTTCCTTGTGTGCACAAACCGATGTCATGAGCACATCCGGGTGGGCATGTTTATGCTAGGCATGGCCCTTTCATGTATCCCAAAGCACCAGAATGTCAAGAGTCATACCCTACCGGTGAGATCTCTTAAGTGCCCTGAGTCCAAAAAATTGTCAAAATTTGACGGACTGTTTCTTCCAATCCATAACACATACGGTCAATGTGCCTGATCCCATGGGGTCATGTGAGGCTCCTCTACAATGGCCTATCTTGGTTTTTGATGACTCGTAGCCATTTTCAATTAGTAGCATTTTTTTGCCTACTCAAAAAACCGTCAGTTGCTTGCAAGGAAAATTTGCAAGATTGGCTAGAACTGATTATGTTCCTCGTGTGCACAAACTGACATCATGAGTGCATCCGAGTGGGCATGTTTACACTAGGCATGGCCCTGTCGTGCATCCCAAAGCACCAGAACATCGAGAGTCATACCCTACCGATGCAATGTAGAAGTTGCTTGACATCTTTTTTGACAATGTTTTTGACAACAATGACATTTTTTGCTCAAATTGTATCTAGTCTCAATCTATGACCCCTACGACCCGATAATGACTCAAATAATTATCCATGATTATACAAGAATCAAGAATGCTCATGATTGACCAGCGACACATCACATATACTCAAAACAGTCACAAAACATTGACACACAAAATTGTCACATATTATTCAAAAATTTGCTTCTAAATATGGTCAAATCAGCTCTTGGCTATTTGATTATACAAAAAGTTGTCTTACAAATAATCTCATGGGCTTTTATACAAAATTTGGCATTACAATATATGCGATTGAGCTCATCGCCATTTTAATATACAAATCATCTCATGGGCTTTTATACAAAATTTGGCATTAAAATATGTGCGATTCAGCTCATCGCCATTTTAATATACAAAATTTCACATGTACATATGTACAAATCAGCTCATTGCCACTTAAATATACAAAATTATGCCCCTAAACATGTAAAAATCAGCTCATGGGCATTTATATATACAAAAAATGAATATAGAACAATTCGTCAATGATTTATACAAAATTCTCAAAATCATTCTACTCTGAACCGTAGAATCAATCAAGTGAGCCTTCAGGATTGGCTCTAACCTGTATTGTGTCAAGTATTGCCTCATGGTCAGATTCATGAACTTTCCATAAAATCATGTTATGAGGTCTACCACGATACTTCATCAAATGAATATTTGTTGCAACAACAAGATTACAGAAATAAAGAATATGTCTGTGTGTTTCAAAGTCCTCGAACAACCAAACATCATAATTCTTGATAGGATATCTCTGAAGCCATGTTCCTGTCACGACAACAAACCCTATTGGGTACTCAATACCCTCTCCATCAATGATTGTGGTTGTCAATTTTCTTTTAGGCTCAACACAAGGACACAAATAGTAATTTGTTCCTTCTTCATTGTTCTCTTCTGCAACAACTGCATACACATGACCTACATTTTATAAAGTGTTAATTAATACCAAAAATAAAGTATGATGTACAACAAAATGAACCAAAAAGAATACTTGCAAAAAAATTAATCCACTAGGTCGAATGCATGGTCAAAATCCACTGATGTCTCCATCTGCCTCAATTGTAGTGCTTTGGGAATTTGATATGAATCAATGGGAACCAACGGTCTACAAGACCATTTGTCAACCCACTCTTCTAATTCACATTCTTCCCACAAACAATACATGCATGAAGAGCAAAAACATACCATCTGTCTCGTATAAATTACCAGTGAACTTGAATTTGAACTCATAAATGAGTTCATGTCACTCGATCCTACAATTGTACAACAATCTAGATAGTTTTCAATGTTAGATTCAGTAATCAACCAAAAATATCTACGAACCAATGACATACCTAGATTACCTAGACCCATCATAGACTTACACCATCTCACAATTGTTTCTGCATCTACCAACTTAGCACCACCTTCGTACTTCAATCCTTCCCTTGCTAGGGCTCTTTTCACACATGCTCCTGCACCATTGTGCTCTCCCTTACCATGTCCAGCCTCAGTAAAATTCCAAAAATGTTGTACACCACTTGTCACAGGCATCTTTGTCAACCAATAAAACATCCTTGCATTCTTGAATTGTGTGGTGCAATCATCTGACCATATTAAGTGTCGATTGTATCATATGTTCCTTTCCCTTAAACTATCATAGAAAACTTTAAAGCATCCTTGTACAAACTCTGATGAATGAGTATGATCTTCACTTATGTAGAAGTGATACTCTCTTACAACCTTTCTATCCTCCTCTGTGGTATCATCTACATGCCTGAATGCTATGTGTACAAAAATAGAAACTTGTGTAGAGTGATAATACATGGATTGCACTTCATTTTGAGGTTGTAGTGTATAATTTTCAGCGAAATCAACGATAGAGACAATGGTGCCAAGAGGAAATCTGTCCTTACACAACTTGAATTGCTCATCTAACCATCAAGCTCTATGTGTATGCATTATGTACTCATAAACTAGTTTCTCTTGAAACATTTTCATAAATTGAGCTACACATATATCATTTTTCACTAGCTCACATCTCTTCAAATCTTTTCCATCTTTAACTCCATATGTGACTATCTTGTATTTTCCGAAAGAAACTAGTTTCGTACCAATTTCATCTGTGCTCTCCAAATGTATGCATCTTGGTAAACATTGCGAACCACCACATATAGCACAAGAACCTTTCAAATAAGGCATCTTATAATAAATTCAACCATCATGTCTATTACATAACACACTTGAAATAAATTCTCTTGCCAACTTAGGAGGTGCTTGTATATTACATTCTTGCAAAACATCGTTAGTGTGCAAAGTAGAACAAATATGACAAAAAATATCATAATGCATGGAAAATTCAATATGCATCCTACAACAACACGTGGTGTGTACATGATTAATCTTACTATAAAAAGGTTTTGCCATTTCAAAAAATCTTTGAGAAATTTTTATTTGAGGAAACTTTTGAAGGAATCTTTCATAAAATTTAGTTTGAGTCATATCCAAATAGTGTTTCGCATGTGGCTCACAATTTTTAGACCCAATTTGCCTTCTAACAACATCTCTTTGGTTGGGCGATACTCTTGTGTTTTCATGCCAAAAATTTTCAATTAATGTTTTTAGTGCATCTACAACAACCTTGTCTTTGCGTGGTAGTCTACTCGAGAATGCCCAAAGAGAATTATTGTTAGGTTCCTCTATTTGTTCTCACCTCTTTAATGCTTTACTTAATGTTGTTCTACTAATGTTTAATGACTTACTTGTTTTTCTTATCAAATGATCTTTTTTTATTTTCTTGCTCATTATGGTTGATGTAATGACACGTCGAATAGCATTAGAATATTTACTATGTGATTTTGAACCAATAGATTGATATGCATCAAATAGATTTCTAACAATAGTTCTTTCACTATTACTTTCAGATGATCTTAGGCCTAGAATTTTCATTGTCTCTCTAAAATTCAAATTTTTAATCATTTGAACAATTAATTGAGATCTTGCGGTTTGATTTAAGTTTTTAAAGTAGTTTTGCCATATTATTTTAACCATTCTCCTACAAGTTTGTTCATTCATTTTATTGGGCATTGACTTCAATATATTCTCATCAATGTCAATTAGATACTTTGGTTTCCTACAAATGATTCTAGGAGGTGTTAACATCGATGCATTATGTACATTAAATTCATCAAGTAGAGAAGGTGTAATATGTTCAT